>NC_080790.1:115925083-116232783 GCF_028018385.1 Neofelis nebulosa
CGAGGCAACCAGACCCACAGAAGGGAGATCAGAGGAGCTTTCGCTCATTCCTCCTGTGCCTCCCCATCCCACACCCCACTCTGCTCCCCAACACGATCCCACAGCCCTCACAGGCATTGCAAGGAGAGGCAGGAGGAACAGCAGCAGACTCCTATTTTGCCCCTACTCTGCGCCAGGCTCTGCTCTAGGCTTTTGGTAGCTTAATCTCATGAATCCAATAGCCCTGGAGGGTTGTGTTGTTATTGCCCCACCTCCCAGATGCAGAGCCTGAGGCACAGAGAGATGGACTCACTTGCCCGGGGACACGCACTGGTGAGTGTGGAGCCAGGATTCAAAGCCAGGCTGTCTGGCTCTGTAGGCTCTGTCTCGTCTCTGATAAATTCGCCCACAGCCCTTGCCCTTCAGCCTGGTGAGCCTGCCCTGGTGAGCCTGTCTTGTCCAGTGGCATTTCCTCTGGCATTCTACAGAGGCCACAGACGACTCCCTGGGACACGCATGGCAACTGCCAAAGATTGCCAGTGAGCTGGAGTTGACCTGCCAGGGGGAGTGAAGACTGCAGGTCTCACCAAAACCATGAAGGCTCTGAACCACTAGGGGGCAGGAACTGGCCCCGTGAAGCCAGGGGTCCTACCCAGTGGAGATGTTCTCAGGAGGAAAGGAGGGAGGCAGGCCATTCACAGTGACCAGCTATTCAGAGGCACGCCTGCCTTAAATGTCAGCCAGTGGGGAGGAGGAAACGGGCTTGAGTTTCTGCCCTTATAACACAGACCAGTCTCTGTTTGATGATTAATTTCAGATTTCTTTTTAGGTTTTTTTTTTTTTTTTTTTTTTGAAGGGGGTGGAGGGCAGAGACAGGGGAAGAGAGAGAATCCCAAGCAGGTGCCACACTGTCGGTGCAGAGCCGGATGCAGGGCTTAAACTCACGAACTGGGAGCTCATGACCTG
This sequence comes from Neofelis nebulosa, assembly GCF_028018385.1. Lineage (NCBI taxonomy): Eukaryota > Metazoa > Chordata > Mammalia > Carnivora > Felidae > Neofelis > Neofelis nebulosa. Next base: position 115,926,029 of record NC_080790.1, read on the forward strand.
AGCTGCAATCAATAGTCAGACGCTTAACTGATTTGAGCCACCCAGGCGCCCCCATTAATTTCAGATTTCAGCGATCTGACTTGTTCTCTCACTTTCCCTTCCCCGACTCCCTCACGAGGGCCTGGGTCTACTGCCTCTCAGACCCCTTCTCTCTCATGTCTTCATCATAAAACCTCAACAGTTTCTCTGCCACCTGCTTTCATTCCCTTTCTATTCCCAACACCCCTTTTCCTTCTTTTACTAATTATCCTCCATAGTCACATCTCAGAAATTGCTCACTCCATCAAAATTGGAATCTAAATTTTCACAGTATTCGTTACAACAAATCAAGGCAGTGCTTCTGTAACAAAGGAGCCTGACACTTCAATGAGCCCGACACGGAAGTCTGATTCTTCATTCAGACATTCACTTCATATTCCATTTCAGGGCCACCCCAACTACAGTGCACGACCCCCGCCGTCACCAGGATGGGGCAGTGAGGGTGGGCAGAGGGGCCGGATATCACTAAAGACTCGGCTGAAAGTGGTGTGGGTCACTTCCTTCATGTTCCACTGGCCAGACATTCAGAGCCCCAGTGTCCTTATCTGCAAAACCTCCATCTCAGAGGAGTTTTGTGAGGATCCAATCAGCCACTGCATGTAACACATGTACCTATCACCATGCCTGGCATGTAGTTAGTCAGGGCTTAACATAAGCTATTAATGGGGAGCCTGGGCGGCTCAGTCAGTTAAGCATCTGACTTCAGTTCCAGTCATGATCTCACTGTTTGTAGGTTCAAACCCTGCATTGGGCTCTGTGCTGACAGCACAGAGCCTGGAGCCTGCTTCAGATTCTGTGTCCCCCTCTCTCTCTGCCCCTCCCCTGCTCACTTTCTGTCCTCTCTCTCTCTCTCAAAAATAAACATTTAAAAAATCAAAAAATAATAAAAACAAAAATAAATTTAAAAAAAGAAACATAAACTATTATTATCATTCATGCCAACGATTTCCTGGAAGAGCATCTCAAGCAAATTATTTGAGCTTCACTTCATCACTGGAAAAGAGGGGAGAGGGGACTAACAGTACCAGTGCATCATTACTGTAAACACAAAATAATGTGTAGAAGACCTGGCTCAGGAAACGTTGCTGCCCTGAGTTAGCTAGCTTCAAGATCTTTCATAAGAAATCATTGGTTTCACCGCAAATCAACCAAGATCCAAGAGTGGAAACAAGGAGAATGAGTATCAGGGTCAATCAGGGTTTGATCCGTACAGAACCACTAGGAGTGATGTATATGAGGGGGTCTTTGTAGGGACCCCTTATCCCTACAACTCACAGAACCGTGGGAGTGGCTTAAATGGGCTCCACCAGGCTGTTGTCTTTGTGTCTGGAGCTGGAGCTGAAGTCAGCGGGGCAGACAGACAGGAACGGAAGATGGCTGTGACGTGGGGGGACACAAAGACAAACTGGAACGTGCATGCATGTCTCCCCACCTCCAAGCCTCCAAGTCCAAGGATGCAGGGGTGCAGAGGAGGGTTCCTGCTCCTCTGGTGAGAGCCCGGGCACTTGATAAGGCAGTGGAGTAGGAGCCAGAGGCCAAGCACTGGTCCAGACCCAGCGCCCACATGCACGTGATCTTGGATGGAGGCAAAATAGCCTCCTCTTGAGGATGGCTCAAGATCCCACAGCCCTCTTGAGGATTAACAGCAACGTGACCCGGAGCTCAGTGCATGGCATCCTCTTCTTTGCGACTCAATCTTCTAAAGTGTGAAATGGGAGAGTCCAGAGTTCAGCTGTTGAGTCCTTGTCTCAGATGAAAACCCTTTCCCCAAAAAGGACATTGTTTTATTTGCACTATAGCTACACTTGGCTACCTCTGTTTCCCCCTTGTATTAGTTATCTGTTGCTGTCTAACTATCCGTAACTTTGTGGCTTAAAAGCATTTATTATCACATAGTTTCTGTGGGTCAAGAATATATAGAAAAGGCTTAGCTGGGGTCTTCTGGCTCAAGGTGTCTCATGAGGTTACAGTTAAGATGTTTTCCAACACTGCATCTCCCAAAGGCTTGACCAGAGCTGGACAATCCTCTCCCGAGATGATTCACACACATGGCGGGTTGGCTGGAAGCCGCCGGTCCTCACCACCCAGATCTCTCCGTTGGGCTGCTGAGCATCCTCTCAACATGCCAGCGGCCTCTCCCGAAACAAGCCATCTGAGAGAGGAGGAAAGAGGGAAGCTGCAGGTTTTATGAGCTGGTCTTAAAAATCACACACCTTCATTTTCTGTCATAATCTCTTTATTAGAAGTGAGTCACTAAGGGGGCACCTGGGTGGCTCAGTCGGTTAAGCAGCCGACTTTGGCTCAGGTCATGATCTCACGGTTCGTGAGTTCGAGCCCCACGTCGGGCTCTGTGCTGACAGCTCAGAGCCTGGAGCCTGCTTCAGATTCTGTGTCTCCCTCTCTCTCTCTCTCTGCCCCTCCCCCACTCATGCTTTCTCTCTCTCTCTCTGTCTCTCAAAAAAAAAAAAAAAAGATTAAAAAAAAAGTGAGTCACTAAGTAGTCCCCCTTCTTAAAGGGGGCTTAAAGAAATTGTGGACACGTTTTAAAACCACTGTGTCCCTCGGGGCGCCTGGGTGGCGCAGTCGGTTAAGCGTCCGACTTCAGCCAGGTCACGATCTCGCGGTCGGTGAGTTCGAGCCCCGCGTCAGGCTCTGGGCTGATGGCTCAGAGCCTGGAGCCTGTTTCCGATTCTGTGTCTCCCTCTCTCTCTGACCCTCCCCGTTCATGCTCTGTCTCTCTCTGTCCCAAAAATAAATAAAAAACGTTGGGGGAAAAAAAAAAACAAAAAAACAAAAAAAAAAACCACCGTGTCCCTCTCCATGCCAGGGGCATTGCCTTCAAGGTCCAAAGGCCCATTTTCCTGAGCAAATGAGCCTTTTCTCCTTGGATAAATTCTTCAGCCTCCACAGGAAGTAGAAATGGCTGCAGTGCAAGGTATGGATTTTGTACTGTTGTTTTGACTGTTTAATAGCAATTTTCCTTTTCACTGCATTCAAACCACATAAAAGCAGAAATGCTCTAGTGAAGAGGTGCCTGGGTGGCTCAGTCAGTTGAGCCTCCGACTCTTAATCTCAGCACAGGTCATGATTGCACCGTTTGTGAGTTCAAGCCCCACATCGGGGTCTGCGTTGAGAGCACAGAGCTTGCTCGGGATTCTGTGTCTCCCTCTGCTCCTCCTCCCCTCACTCTGGCTCTCTCTCAAAATAAATAAACAAACTTAAAAAAAAAAAAAGGAATGTTCTGGTCAAAGTGGAGATGAAGGGCCCAGTTTCAACACGTCTGCCCCCATCAGTGTCTCCTCCAGTGTCGACAGGTGCTGCCCCTGCTGTGTGAGACTCTGCACAGAGAAGGCGGTGCTGAATCACGAAGGCGGAACTTCCTTGTTCCCTTTTTCATTCTTTCCCCCCCTCTTCTGATGACAGCCAGAACAAAGTCTCAGTAGGAAGCTAGCCCATCTTTAATACTTGGGGTGTTGTTGTGGCAAGCTCTCTGTTGAGAGAGAGACAGAGAGATGCTCCAATTCGTCTTTTTGCCACATTGTCCAGGAAAACCCAAAATGTTTTCATTTTTCTGTTTCCCTTGTGAAGCCACCATGTGGCTGCCTTTTATTTCTGAAAGTTGATGCTAGGACATTTAACTAAAAATTGTAACATTTCCTATTAGAATAGATTTCTTTAAAAATAGGGAGACAATTTGAAGGAGAATATTAAATAAATAAAGGTTATGGTGGCTGGTGTGTGGCAGAAGCTGTGGAGGGGATTTGATATGTGAGTGACTATAATCTAAGGAGCTTGGGGACCCATATTCCAGTGCGTTACTAGCCTGGCTACTGGATCCCCCTAAAGCCCCCAGGATCCTAGCCTTCTTGCACCAGCTCGCGCTCGCATTCCTGTCCTGTGCCCACTAGATGGCGCTGTTGCAAGGCAACCTAGCAGTCATCTTGAAGATTAACATTTGTTTAGCAGTACCGAGTAGCCCAGCAACTTGCTAAACCCTTTCAAAGCCAGATCTTATTTAATCCTCACAGAGAGGAAGCCTCTAAGTCTCAAGGTCATACAGCTTGTGAGCAGTGGATCCAGGATTCGAATCCCTGCAGTCAACCTCTAGAGCCCAAGCTCTTTGCCAGGGGTTACCAATTCATGAGCCTCTGGCCAAATCTGGTACGTTGTTTGTCATTTTTACTTTAAATTATTTTAAATACTGATTTTTTTTCCAATTGGGTGTGACTGTAAATGTATTCACTATTTCCCCAAACACTATCACACCAAACTGTCCTATGCTATTAAATGCCTATTCCCTAAAGTATGGTTGCCAGATTTACCAATAAAAGCACTGGACATGGCAGAAAAACAGACACTCAGATCCATGGAACAGAATAGAAAATCCAGAAATGGACCCACAAACATATGGCCAACTAATCTTTGACAAAGCAGGAAAGAATAGTCAATGGAATAAAGAGTCTTTTCAGCAAGTGGTGCTGGGAAAACTGGACAGCGACATGAAGAAGAATGAACCTGGACCACTTTCTTACACCATACACAAAAATAAACTCAAAGTGGATGAAAGACCTAAACTTAAGACAGGAAGCCATCAAAATCCTCAAGGAGAAAGCAGGCAAAAACCTCTTTGACCTTGGCCTCAGCAACTTCTTACTCAACACGTCTCCAGAGGCAAGGGAAACCAAAGCAAAAATGAACTATTGGGACCTCATCAAAATAAAAAGCTTCTTTCTTCACAGCGAAGGAAACAATCAGCAAAACTAAAAGGCAACCGACAGAATGGGAGAAGATATTTGCAAATCATATATCAGATAAAAGGTTAGTATCCAAAATCTATAAAGAACTTACCAAACTCAACACCCAAAACACAAATAATCCAGTGAAGAAATGGGCAAAAGACATGAATAGACACTTCTCCAAAGAAGACATCCAGATGGCCAACTGATACATGAAAACATGCTCAATATCACTCATCATCAGGGAAATACAAATCAAAACCACAATGAGATACCACCTCACACCTGTCAGAATGGCTAACATTAACAACTCAGGCAACAACAGATGTTGGCAAGGATACGGAGAAAGAGGATCTCTTTTGCACTGCTGGTGGGAATGCAAACTGGTGCAGCCACTCTGGAAAACAGTATGGAGGTTCCTCAAAAAATTAAAAATAGAACTACCCTACGACCCAGCAATTGCACTACTAGGTATTTATCCAAAGAATACAGTGTGCTGTTTCCAAGGGACACATGCACCCCCATGTTTATAGCAGCACTATCAACAATAGCCAAAGTATGGAAAGAGCCCAAATGTCCATCGATGGATGAATGGATAAAGAAGATATGGTGTATATATATACAATGGAGGATTACTCGGCAATCAAAAAGAATGAAATCTTGCCATTTGCAACTACATGGATGGAACTGGAGGGTATTATGCTAAGTGAAATTAGTCAGTCAGAGAAAGACAAATATCCTATGACTTCACTCATATGAGGACTTTAAGATACAAAACAGATAAACATAAGGGAAGGGAAGCAAAAAAATATATAACAGGGAAGGGGTCAAAACATAAGAGACTCTTAAAGAGAAAAAGCAGTTGCTGGACGGGTTGTGGGAAGAGGGTGGGCTAAATGGGTAAGGGGCATTAAGGAATCTACTCCTGAAATCATTGTTGCACTATATGCTAACTAACTTGGAAGTAAGTTTAAAAAAAATTTTTTTTAAATAAATAAAAGCACCGGACACCCAGTTAAGTTTGAATTTCAATAAACAATGAATAACTTTTAGTGTAAGTATGTCCCAAATATGGCAAGAAATATACTTAAACTGATACATTATTCATCTAAAGTTCAAATTTAAGTAAGCTTCCTGCATATTTTCTGGCCAAAATAATGAAATGACTGCTTATATTTTTTCTGGCAACCTTGCCCTACTGGCATTTGCATTTATAACTCCTGCCCTGTACTTCTTCCCCCACAGAGGGGAATATTTATTGAGCATCTACTATGCTAGTTTGGAGTGGAGTCTGGAGCAATAAAAAGGCTCTGCAGTGCTGTTGCTGGAACCATGTGACCAGGCTGACCTCATGGTACTAGAAGTATCTGTGATAGAGAAAGAAACCATGTGGAGTGTCTGACACATCCCACTAAGGGAGTCCCAGAGAAGCCTGCTAGAATTCCGGGTCAAGGCCATGCCATCTTCAGCTGTGATCCGTATACTTTTGAAAAAGTGGCTCCTGGGGGCGCCTAAGTGGCTCAGTCAATTAAGCATCCGACTTAGGCTCAGGTCATGATCTCGCAGTTCGTGGGCTCAAGCCCCACACTGGACTCTGTGCTGGTGGTGTGGGGCCTGCTTGGGATTCCCTCTCTCTCTCTCTCTCTCTCTCTCTCTCTCTCTGTCCCTTCCCCACTTACACACTCTCTCTCAAAATAAATAGAAAAGAGAAAAGAGAAAAGAGAAGAGAGAAGGGAAGGGGAAGGGAAAGGGAAAGGGAAAGGGAAAGGGAAAGGGAAGGGAAAGGGGAGGGGAGGGGAAAGGGAAAGGGGAAGGGGAAGGGGAAGGGGAAGGGAAGGAAAGGAGAAAAGAAAAACAGCTCCTGACATGTAACTGAGCACTGGTAGAAAAGAAGCACCTGACCATAGGGCATCGATTGACTCTGAGACCAGAACTGAACATGCACTAGGCACGTTATCCACCAAGTCATAAAGTCAGGCAGGACCAGCAGCGATCCATGACCAGATAGAAGCAGTATGTCTACTTTGGGCTTCAGAAGATCCAGAGGACATAAGCAAGCAGCATGACCCAGACCCTCCATGGCACCTACGTCACCTCCTAGTACTGCGCTGACACTCCTCCCTCAGTTCACACTGATGGCCATGGGAGGCTATAGCAGGCATTCCCCATAACCAGCTGATGGAGGAGAGAAAACCCAGCGCTCACCATAGCCTCGCTCAGGGGTGACCTTGGAAGAGCAATGAGAGGAAATCCTCTCAGCAGGCTAAGCTTCAGGCAGCACACTTTGTCATCCACTTTGAGAAAAGAGAAAAATGACCGAATATTTAGTGTCACGGGGCTGAAGCAAGTGACTTAATAGTTTAGTCAGGGACCTGGAAGAGATAAGATTTAAAGATTGGGGACACAGAGGCTGATCTAGTTAACTGCCACTGAATATACAACCTGCTAACAACAGGGACCAACACTGCGTTCCTGATATGGTACCATCCATTCAGGTGACCAGCCCACCACTTGGACCAGCAGAAGTGGGGCAGATCGGGGTAATTCCAAAAGGACAGTAGAGGAGGGGGATAATGAGTATCAGTTAAGGCCCCATAGTCAACTATGTCTGGTTAGTATTGTGAGTTTCCCATGAGTCATGATACATCAGTTTGCTAGAGCAACCATAACAAAATAGTACAGACTTGGTGGCTTAAACTACAAAATTCATCTTCTCACGGTTCTGGGAGTCCAAGATCAAGGTGCCGGCAGGATTGGTTTCCCCTTAGGCCTCTCCCAATGACTTGCAGATGGCTGCCCTCTTGCCACAGCCTCACTCGGTCATCCCTCTGTGCACACGTGCCCCTGACCCCTGTGTGTGTCCTCATCACCTCTTTCTATAAGGACACCAGTGAGACTGGGTCGGGGCCACCCTATGGCCTTGTTTTAACTTAATCACCTGTCTAAAGGCACTACCTCCAGATATGATCACAGTCTGAGGTACTTGGGGTTAGAGCTTCAACACATGAATTAGGGGGCACACATTTCAGCCCATAACAATGATCACCCAGAATTCTGGAGCAGCTGTGCGTGGATACAGTGAACATAGAATGACAAGCGTAGCAAACTGAGCAGTGCACGGGGTGGGCTGTGGACACTAGCACGGCCCCGCCCGGATCCTCTTTACAGGGCGCCAACCCCCAGTCACTGTGGGGGTTGGCTACTGACAGCGCCCCCTTCTCTAGAGAACTGCCTTCAGACAGGAGCGGCCAATGACTGATAGGAGGGTCAAAAAGGCCAGCCCCCGGGCCTCAAGGTGGAACAGCTCAGTGATGTGCTTTATGCTTCCTTTCCTAAGGGCAAGCACAGCTGCAGTAGAAATAGCTGGAAGCAAAAAAAAAAAAAAAAAAAAAAAAAAAAAAAAAAAAAAGAAATAGCTGGAAGGGGCCATGGAAGCAGTGACGAGGGAGTGTGGGTGAAACGCCCATGGCTGGAGATAAGGGGGGGGAAGCTATGGAATGATACACCCTATGAGATGAAATATAAAACTGTTATGTGTTGATGTGCAAAAATCTCCAACGCATGTTAATGAGGGATGAGGGGAACAAGGTGCAAACGCAATGTACTTTGTGATCATTGTAAAAGGAGAGGTCCTTTCTGGAAGCACAGACAAGGAAGTGTTTCTAGTGATTACAACTCCAGGCAGGGGGCGCCTCGGTGGCTCAGTTGGTTAAGCGTCTGAGTTCGGCTCAGGTCACGATCTCGTGGTTTATGAGTTCAAGCCCTGTGTCGGGCTCTGTGCTGACAGCTCAGATCCTGGACCCTGTTTCGGATTCTGTGTCTCCCTCTCTCTCTGCCCCTCCCCTGCTCACACTCTGCCTCTGCCTCTCTGCCTCTCTCTCTCTCTCTCTCTCAAAAATAAATAAACATTTTAAAAAATATTAAAACTCCAGGCAGGGGCACCTGGGGGGCTCAGTCAGTTGAGCATCTGACTCTTGATTTTAGCTCAGGTCATGATCCCAGGGTCGTGGGATAGAGCCACACATCGAGCTCTACGCTGAGCTTGGAACCTGCCTAAGATTCTCTCTCTCTCTCTCCCTCTGCCCCTCTTCCCAGCTGTCTCTCACTCTCTCTAAAAATGAAAAAAAAAAAAGGAAAAGAAACCCTCCAGGCAGTATAGTGGGTTGAGGGTGAGGAGACTATTTGTCTGTGTTTCACTCGGTATCCTTTGTACTGGTGGAATATCATCCCGTTCATGTATGACTTGTCCCTCAACATTTCATTGTTATAAAAATATTCAAACATACAGGAAATTTGAAATAATTGCATAATAAGCACCTCTAGCCCTACTACCTGGTTTCAATAATTAAGGGTTTGCTATGCTTGCCCTATCACGTGTCTGTCTATCCATCGTTTCATCCATCCAAGAATCTTGTTTTTTGATGCATTTCAGAGTAAACTGCAGAGAGCAGTTCACTTTACCTGTAAACACTTCAGGACTCATTTTTTTAACTACAGAGTTCAATATTTGCTTACGTTTTTTAACTTTAAGATAAAAGTTATACAGCTTGAAATGCACAAATCCTTAAGTCTATCTACATATCTTCTTTATACCTGTTTCTTAAACTTTTTCAAAAAGAGTACGGGTACCCGTTGATCTGCTTCCAGTCAGCACGTATTGAGCCCCTACTGTCTGCCACACAGTGTGGCAGTCTGCTGGGGCGACGTGGTGACCGTGACAAAGTCACAGTTCCCATGAGCTCACTGTCCAGGGTTGGGGGGACAGACAAGAAGCACATCAATGAATAAGTAAAAAGGACCATTGATGGCTGTGATGGGGGCTAAGAAGGCCAGAAAGTGAGGGTCTGTGATGGAGAGAGATTGGGGCTGTGGGTGGGCAGTGCAGGAAGAAAATGCAAGAAGACCCGTCCAAGGAGGGGACATCTGAGCAGATGCCCAAGCGGTGAGAAGGTGCGCAGACATTTTCCAGCTTTGACGCATTCGTGGCTGTTTTCCAGAGCAGGTCTCCTCATCTCTCTAGGCCCCCACGTTTCTCGCCTGTGTCACAGGGATGGTAACACCTCTCCCTCCCACAGGGGAGTGGTGAGGATTAAATGAGGGAGTCGATGTGCCCAGCACAGGTGAGCATGTGGCAACTGTCAGCAGCCGTGCCGTTACCACGGCCGCCTCTGTCAATGCCGTGAAATGCGTCCCGAGCTCCTAGTATGTGCGGACTCTGTGCTGGGTGCTGGAAACACGGCAATGGGTCAGACGGGTGTCTCTGCTCAGGGAGTTCCCAGTCTAGAGGGTGAGGCAGGTACAGAGTGGGGTAATCAAAGCTGCAGGAGAAATAGCTGGAAAGGACCTTCATGGCACTAAGGAGGAAATGACTTCCTCTGAGTTGACACGTATGGTGAGTCTAAAAAGATCACTGGGAAGTGGTCAGATGAGCAAGGGCAGGAGCACATTCTAGGCTGAAGAACCAGCCGTGAAAAAAGCAGAGAAAGAATGAACTGACCGGATGCGTGAAGGAAAAACACACGCTCAGGTGAATACGGTAGGAAAGTTAAAGGGGAGGCTGGACAGAGAAGGGCTGGACCTTGGAGGACGCAGAGCCAAGGCTGAGAGCTGGACTTCCTCCTGAGCGCCATACCGAGCCAGGGGCACGCTGGCATCAGCACACCCACCAGAAAGACTAAAATTGAAAGGAAGAGACACCACCATATGTCGGTGCCAGAGTGGAGGGACAAGAGCGCTCATACTCTGCGGGTACAAATGGAAACTGGCACAAACGTTGTGGGGAGGGATGATGGGTCTGGCTATGTCTACCGTGCAGACAGGAAATGCAGCTCTGCGATGCCCCCTCCCCCCCCACTTCAGATGGGTCTGCTGGTTCGCCTCTCTCGTCTCCTGGAGGATTGGGTGACTTAGTAGTAAATGTTAGCACAGGAACCCAATCCACATGGATGACTTCGAGTGAGGTGCCTGATGGGTCCCCCTGCTCCCCTCCCGGGCCCCGGGAAGTCAAGATAAGCAGAGCACAAGACGCTGTCAATCCACAGAGATTGCAAGGCCAGAAAAGGTGCAAAGGACTCACTTCATCTGGGTGTTAGAGCCTCTGCTAGTGCCAGTGGACACAACTGCCTCACGGGGGTAAGACATTTGTGATCCGGCTCATGCACACTCAGAAAGTGCTCCAAAGCGCTCTTTGATACGTGATAGATAACCTGGAGCAGCTTTTCCAGAAGTGGAGCTGCCTCTCACACCATCAGCGAGGATGAGAAAGTGTTTCCCTCCCTATTCTTTCTCCACCCTTCCAATACAAAGGGCTCAGCAGAACACTGTTCAACACCTCTCCAAACACTGGATTCTCTCCAGGTGCCTCGAGCGGGCAACATGGCTAGCCAGAGTTCAACCATGTGTTTCTGCTTGTTTTCACCGTGACCTTAGAAAAAATATCTTGCCTCTCATAAAGGGACTCATCCAAACCTTATCTGAAAAATAAGGATAAAACAGTGCCCACCTCCAGGCATCAGCATGGGGTTAAATGGTCCCATTTAATAACGCAAGCAGAGGGCGCGTAAGTGCTCACTAAGCTTAATTATAGCCTCTAATACCCACTGTGGCCGCTAAGGTCGTGTCGTCACCTCTGATTTATGGGAAGCAGTATTGTTTTCTCACTTAGGGTAATGTTATGCAATTTACGTAAGAAATAGAAAATCAAATGTATTTAAGTTTTCAAACGTGACTCCACTTACCTGAATGCACATTGAGTACATAGTGATCCCAGGCATTGGCAGACATTGCAAATCATAAAGGTAGATGTGGCAGGCAGGTAAGGACAGCACCCCAACAACAGGTGTGCAGGAGGTGGTGGCTAAAAGACTGAGTGCCCGTTTCGGAGTCAGATGGACCAGAGTTCAGATCCTGGCCTCTTATCCGGGGAGCTGTGTGACCTTGAGCAAGTCAACCCTCCTTTCTGCACCTCCAATCCCTTATCTATACAACGAGGGGAGGAGAGTGAACTGGCTGGCCGGAGGCTCAGTCTGGCAGGCAGTAAGCGCTCAGAAATGGTAGGGCCATTCCTATTCTGTACCTCAGACAAGCCCTCCTTCCATACATAATCAGCCCCCAAAATTGCATTGCAAAAAAGGAAATGTGTGAAATTCGGAAGCAGAACAAAGGGAGATTTGCCTGGTGTCTGTGTGTGTGTGTGTGTGTGTGTGTGTGTGTGTGTGGGTGGGTGTGGGTGTGTGTATGTGTGTGTGTGGTGTTAGGGGAGGGCATCTAGTTCCCCGAGGGGCTAAAACCACTCAAACCCTCCTGCAGCTCTGATGGTTTGAGCATTCCATACCTGTTCCTTATTTTTGATCTCCGTCCTCACGACTGAGACGAGTGAGTGCTGTGTTTTTATATTTCCTTGTCCATTTCGGGCTCTCTCTCTCTCTCCCCAGGAGAATGTGAGCCCGGGAAGGCAGGGGGCACAGTCTGTTTGCTCCCTGCTTTGTCCAAAGCACCCAGAATTGTGTCCACACACAAAGGGTGTGAAATACAACTAGCTGACCAGCCCACTGACCTGCTGGCTGACTGTGTCTGTCTGTCCCACCTGTCCTGAGCTACTAAAAAGAATGAGGGAGGGGCACCTGGGTGGCTCAGTTGGTTGTGTCTGACTTTGGCTCGGGCCATGATCTCACAGTTCGTGGGTTCAGGCCCCGCATCAGGCTCTGTGCTGACAGCCCAGAGCCTGGAGCCTGTTTCAGTTTCCGTGTCTCCCTCTCTCTGCCCCTCCCCTGCTCGTGCTCTGTCTCTGTCTCTGTCTCTGTCTCTCTCTTTCTCTCTCTCTCAAAAATAGACATTTAAAAAATTTTTAAAGAGAGAGAATGAGGGAGTCAGGAAGAAATATTGCAGATAGATCTCTAACCTGCACAGGCCCACACACACACATAACAAGTCTCCAGCTCCCAGGTACCTCCCCAGGTCTGCCCAGGGGTGGCCTTCCCACCTCCTGACCTGGTCACCCCTGAGAGGCTGCCTCTAAGGGTGACCATTTGGGAGGTCGTGAGGCTGAACCTCTGAGGCCCTGAAACTGAGGCTCCCCACTTGGAGCCTCAGCTGCTCTCAGAGGCCTGATCCAGGAACCCCGATCTCCCAGGGGAACCCCCACTCTCCAGCTCGCACACATATCACACACCCAGACACTGTTTCTAAAGACAGAAACTCCAAAGGACAGTCCTCATAACAACTCCCAGCTTGTAAAACCACTTAGTTTTTCCAGTTACAGCTACACAATGTCAACAATAACGACTAAAATAATCTTCACAGTAATCTTCATATTAAGAGCACCCTCACGCAGCCCTGGCTGGGCTTTAAGGAAGCACTTGCCACAGCCACTGTCGTCTGCGTGTAAAAGAGTTAACGGGGTGCCAGAACAGGGCCTGGAAAGGGAGCGAGTGCTCATATGCTTGGGTGGTTCCTTTCAAGGTCCACAACTGAGCCAGCAAGTCAGTCATTGCTCAGGGACGAGGGCAGGGCTCCAGCCCCTCCTGGGGGCACTTTGGCCAAGGCCACCCGTGGGTAGCTGGGAGGGAGGAGGGGGGTCGGTGGGGGATCGCCTCTCAAAGTGCCAACACCTGTGCTCTCCACAGGGCTCCCCCAGCTCCCTCCTGGGCCTCTGAGGTGGCAAGAGATGGACAGAGACAGGGACAGAGAGAGGCAGAGGAAAGAAGACAGTAAAAAGAGGCCAAAATGTACAGAAACCAGCTTGTGTGTGACAGAGAGAGAGAGGCCTCAAGACAGCTGAGGCCAGGGTGTTCAGACAAGCAGGGTCCTGGAGGCCTGGTTTCGGAGGTCACACCAGACTGGCCCCTGCCCGAGGGAGGCTCCAGGGTGTGCCAAGGGGCGACCAGGACCCCAGCCCCACTTCACCTCCAACCTGTGGTCTACTTTCTGGTGCAGGCCCAGCCTGCTTCCCTACCACCTACTCTGTTCCATCACAAGACTTAGATGAGACCCCCAGAGTCTCTCTTTCCAAAACCCACCTCCTTCGTTTGCCCCTCCTCCTGGAAAGCCCTCCTCTCCTAGCCCTCATTATCAGCCTCTTACCATTATCCCCGAAGCCCAGATCAAATGTTACCCCTTCCGTGAAGCCTTCTCTGATCTACCCTCGTCCCCAGTCAGGCAGCGCATGCCCTCTGAGCTGTTGGCAACTGTCACATTCTAGGTGCACGTGGACCCCCCTCACAGCGCTGATCACCTCCCTCCTCTACCCTTTGACACCCTTTGCCTGTGCCCCACACTCTGGCCCTGATGACAAGTCCTGTGCTGACCTCCATCACAGCACCCGGTGCAGTGGGCCTGGGCTCACCTCAGTTGCTGCACTATCCCCGTGGGCTTCCCCTTCTAAGGGCACTTACCAACACCTAGCTGACCTCTACCCTGTCCCACGCTGCCCGAGTTGGGGAAAGTCACCACGCTTATCCCTCTGCCTGCATTGACCCTGATCGTGACCCAAAGCCTGACCTCTCTGTCCCTGTGGGACACACCCACTGTGTGTCCCCCACCTTGTGTGGACCCCCACCTTGACTGTGAGCCTTACAAGGGCAGGGCATATCTGGTCTTTGTCTCCCTGGGAAGAGTTAGAAGTCTGGCTTAGCCATACAGAGAAAGACAGATACCATATGGTTTCACTCTTATGTGGATCCTGGGAAACGTAACAGAAACCCATGGGGGAGGGGAAGGGAAAAAAAAAAAAAAAAAAGAGGTTAGAGTGGGAGAGAGCCAAAGCATAAGAGACTGTTAAAAACTGAGAACAAACTGAGGGTTGATGGGGGGTGGGAGGGAGGGCAGGGTGGGTGATGGGTATTGAGGAGGGCACCTTTTGGGATGAGCACTGGGTGTTGTATGGAAACCAATTTGACAGTAAATTTCATATATTAAAAAATAAAAAAAATAAAAAAAAATAAAAAAATAAATAAAAAAAAAAATAAAAAAAAAAATTAAAAAAAAAGAAGTCTGGCTTAGCCAATGCTTGTTTGCACTGAATCTATTCCCGTCCCACAAAAGAGGGATTACGCCCGTGAAGTTTCAGTGGTGGTTCCGGGACTGGCGTGACTGGGCTTTTGTTGGAACGGCTATCTATCCATCTGTCTATCTGCTGGCCCGTCTGCCACCGTGTCTCCCTGAAATCCTGGGCGGTGGGGGCTGTGGGTGACGCTGGGAAAGGAATGAGACTTCCTCCACTCCCCTGTTCTCCACCCAACCTTTATTTACTCATTTTCAAGCCATTTCATGGGGCTGTTTGCTGATCCAAAAAAATGTATTCAGTGTGAAAATGTTCTCAATTCTGAAAACACAAGGAAGGTGGTACAAGTCACCTGTGATGACACTTCCAAGAAATGAACACTATTACCATTTTGGTGAGTTTCCTTCCAGTATTTTTTCTAGATGAAAAAAAAAAATTTTTTTTCTAAAAAACAGAAGTAACTTTCTAAAATAAACAATTCACTTGATGAGTCCCCTGTTGCTGGACGTTTAAGCTGGTCCCCCCTTAGGGCCGTTGTACATAATGCTGTGCTGGGCCGCCTAACAGTTCCTTTGGCCCACGCCACTGGACAGGTCCCTCAGACAGAACCCACACTGGCCCTGGGTCAACGGGAGTAGGCCTTCCTGAGAACAGACGTGTCCTCCGGAACAGGCCGTTCCTCCCTGCTTATTCAGTGAACCCCCTCTGCCATAAGCAAAGGTTGTCTGAGCCAGTCTGACCTCCAGCATCAAGAAGCCCAGTGTCCTCACCTGACAGCTGGGGAGGCTAAGGCCCAGAGAGAAGAACTGACGTGTCCAAAAGCATCAGCAAACTCCATGTTGTCTGCATGTTTTCTCTCCACTCTGTTATCTCCTTGATGTTCTACAAGGAACCGCAAAACCTTCAACCAGAACGCAGGTGGCACTCGGCAAGAGCAATACGTCAATATGGCTCGTGGCCACACTGCGAATCCATCATCACTCTCTTCCGCTGAGTCCAGACCCCCAAGGACTCCAACAGCCGTTACCAGGCAATGGGATGGGTGCAAGAGGTGAAATCTTTCTGCCACTCTCATGGTACCTTTGGTGCCAACATAGCCCTTTTAAATTGAGGACCCGAGCCCACTCGGGAGAACTTTGAAGGAGACTTCCATCTTGCCTTCCAGGATGGTAACAGTGTGTAAGTCCTCCAGATTTTCATCTGTCCAGCCCAGCCATGTCCTCACAGACTCTGGTCCTCCACAGGACCATGGACTCCCCAGGAAAGGATGTCCCTGTCCCAGCTGGAGGTGACGGGGTCAGCTGGGACAAAGGGACATGTCATAGGCTCCAGAGTCACACAGAACTGGGTCCAAATCCTGGGTCCACATTTTATGGCTGTGGGACCCTGGGCACGTCACTTCCCTTCTCCAAGGACCTCGCTCATCTGGAAAATGGAGGTGTTAATCCCCTGGGTGTTATCCTTTCTGGGCCTCAGTTTGGTGATCTATAGAATGGAAGTGGTCTTTTCTACTTTGACACTTTGCTGTGGCTGTGTGTCCAGCTTTCAGTATCTTTGATTTCACACTTTCTCCCCACCCCTAAACCAAGGCTTCTATGGACTGGCTTGGTACAGACAGGGGAGAGAGGCTCATGTGCTCTCTCTCTCTCTCTCTCTCTCTCTCTCTCTCTCTCTCTCTCTCTCTCTCACACAAACACACACACACACACACACACACACACACACCTGTTCCCTTTCTCTCTGGCTCCATCCAGGGATGGAGCACAGTCAGAAAAGAGAGGAAAAGGGGGCAGGTTTCCCTTGGCTGTTAGTACTGCAAGATGGCTCTCTCATCTCTAGGGAGGCAAAAAATGTTTCGAGCTCTCATGGGCACCTTCTTGGGGGCATTTTCAAGCCTCCCTGCCAGGCCTCTTGAGCTGCAATCCCAGACAAGGGCAGAGCCCCGCCAGTGGCTGACCACCCTGCATGCCACCCCCAGCCCCTGGCTCTCTAGAATCCTTTCCGCACCTGTCCAGGAGATGGTGTTGTGAAGGACTTAAACCAACCCCAAACTAGACCGCTGTCCTGCAGGGTCCTTGGAAAAGCATACACACAAGCTTTGACTCTGTCCAGAGCCAGAATTTTCCTCAGAAGCCACTCTGCCCACTGTGACAGCAGCTCACAGCCTCTTTCTCTCAGGCAGAAGATAGAAACCAGGCCACTGCATGTCCCCTGGACCCCTACCTGGTCCCTGGAAAGCCCCCTCCCTCTAGGCCTGCAATAGGGGCAGATGCCCCTCTCTCCTCACCAGGAGAGTGGGAAGAGGGACCACAGCTGTAGCTGTCTCATAAGAAATACCCTCACAGACTCATAAATATGGAGATCAAATATATGAGGGTTACTGGAGGGGTTGTGGGAAGGGGGATGGGCTAAATGGGTAAGGGGCACTAAGGAGTCTACTCCAGAAATCACTGTTGCACTATATGCTAACTAATTTCGGTGGAAATTTTAAAAAATAAAAAATTAAAATTAAAGAAAAAAAAAAGAAAGAAATACCCTCACAGGGCGCCTGGGTGGCTCAGTCGGTTGAGTGTCCGACTTTGGCTCAGGTCATGATCTCGCCGTCTGTGAGTTCGGGCCCCGCGTTGGGCTCTGTGCTGACAGCTCAGGGCCTGGAGCCTGCTTCGGATTCTGTGCCTCGCTCTCTCTCTGCCCCTCCCCTGCTCACGCTCTGTCTCTCTCTGTCTCAAAAATAAATAAATAAAAACATTTAGAAAAAATTTTTTGAATAAAAAAAAAAAGAAATATCCTCACAGACCTTCCTTCTTTGCCCTCATGATTCTTTATCACCTTGATCTGGGTCAGAAGCCTCCACACGGCAGAACCAACGGTGGTGCGACCGGTTCTTGGCTATCGGCTTGCACTATGTTCTGGCCCCTTTTCTTAGTATATGGCATCATCTGTGGAACCATGGTGCTAGTTTGCAGACCTGAGTGCCGGTGGGGACACCCATCAGTGAGCAGTGAGAGAGAAGAGCAAGAAGACCCCTACCTTAGCAAGGGTGGCCAGGTAAGGCCTTTCCAAGGAGGGGACACTGAAGCTGAGGCTTGGGGAATGAGAGGGAGCCAAGCTGGGAGAAGAGCACTCCTGGGAGAGGGCTCAGCATGTGCAAAGGCCCTGAGGTAGGAGTGAGAGGAGAGAGAAGCAAAGTGATGAGCGATGAGCCCTGAAAGGCGGGCTGCAGCCAACCAGGCGGGACCTTGTCAAGCTTGGATTTTCTTGTAAGAGTCACGGAGGCCTTTGGCGGCGGGGGGGAGGGGGGGAGCTGTTAATAAGCACAGATGTGGCAAAATCTGAGTAATTTTTTAAAAGCTAACTCAGGCTGCTCGGTGGAAATTGGATTTTGGGGGGGGGGGGGGGGGACTAAGGGTGGGAAGAGGGAGACCAGAGAGGAGACTGGAATGAATTAGTGAATGCATGGATGGGTGGATGGATAAAGTGGACATCTCTCAAGGCAGAAGAGGATCCAAATCCCAAGGGAGTAAATAATTGGTACTTTGGGGGCTCCCGGGAGGATATCGGTCCAGGTGGGGCAACAGTCGGGCAGCTCTATGCAGATCTTGCCTTCTGAATTAGGCCTTGAAGATCAGTGACGTTAATATTCCAACAATAATAACAGCATTTACCATTTACTGAATTCTCTGATGTTCCAAGAATTTCACATTATCTTATGTGACTGTCAAAACAGTCCTAATTTACAACTGAGGAAACAGAGGCTCACAGAGGGAAACAATTTTCCCGTGGCCTCACAGTTGATGAACCCAAGAGCAAGGATTGAACCACATCTGTCAGACTCCAAAAGCTTTCCCCTGTCCTGCTGCCCAGATGGGGCAAGATGGACCTTTGAGGGAATGGACCAAGCATTCCAGGAACAGGACACAGCACAAGCAAAGGCCTGGGAGCTGGAAAGAGGTGAGAGTGGGACAGAAAGGCTGTCAGCAGTCTGATGGGAGCGCTGAGCGGCACTGAGGACAGGGCCATGCCGGCCCTGGGCTCCAAGGTGTGTCAGGCCAACAGAGAGGAGTCGTGCATGGTGACTCCAGAGAGTGTATCAGGGCCAAGAGGCAGGAAGCAGGAGCTAAGGCAGGCCCAGGCCCTGGCACTGGACGCAGGCCTCCGACAGAGGGGCATTGTTCACAGGCAGCAGGCATGACCAGCCGAGGAGCACAAGAGGCAGCACTTGGCTCTCTGGAGACGCGCCCAAGGGACTGGCAAGACCCCTCCAGGAGGCCTCCCTGACTCCCAAAACATCTCGTCTTTGGGTGTTTGGCACATTTGCACACACGGCAGGATAGCAAATGCTCTTGCCTTTTTCCCCTTGACAACTCCAGGAGGGGGAGAGAGGCCAGGGCCAGGCCACCCACACACTGAGGGGCCTCGGGGCATTCACTGCCACTCTCTTGTCCCCCTGCAAGATTCAGCAATGGCCCTCTCAGCTCTGAGCCACAAGCCACAAATCAAAGCAGGGCAGCAAGGATGCCTCCCCAGATCACGTCAAAAGGCAGTGTTCACATCCCGCCCTCCCGACACTGGCCTGGAGTCACTTGGGGAAAGGACAGTGGGTGGCAAAGAGCTTGTGGTCTGGACTAGGTAGACTGGACTCCAGTCCCAGCTCCGGCAGCCCTGGCCGTGGGACCTGGAGCAAGTCACCCACCTCCCTGAGCCTCAGGTGCCCTTGGTGAGCCCGGGGCTGCCGACAGGTTAAATGAGGCAAGGTTTGTACCCAGGCGGTGGGTGATAGGGGTCCTGTGGGACCATGGCTTTGTTCCCTCGGTTCGCAGGCACGCCTCATTACTCATTCGTTCCACACATGCTCGCGGAGATTCCTGAAGGCGGACGCAAGGCACAGTGGGTATAATCATTGCCCAGTGAATCACTGAAAGTACTTGCTAAGTGCTACGTGAGCATGCACCTCAGTTCACGCTCTCAGCAGCCTGTGCGGGAGGTGCTACTATATCATCCCCACCGTATCGATGAGGACACCGAGGCCCAGAGAGGTGAAGTACTTTCCCCAGGGTCACACAGCAAAGGAAGGCCCATCCTATTACAAGCAGCGATAACACAGCAACAGCCACTCACATTTATTGAGCACGTACTCTGTGCCAGGACCTACGCTCTGAGCCGTGTCCGCTGTGCTCCTCTCAGCATACTAGTACGTGGGTGCTACTATTGTTCCCATTTCCCAGATGAAAAGCTGAGACTTGGAGAAGTTAGGGAATGTCCCCCAAGTCACATATCATGGAAATGGTGGAGCTAGGACGCGGACCCAGACTGTCCTCAGGACCTTTTATATCTGCCAAGCTGTAGAGACATCCCCAGATAGGTTTTGAAGTCAGAGTTCTGGCTGAATCCTGGTTCTGCCATTTGCTGACTGTGTGAGGCAGGTTCCTCCGTGGTGACGTTGTGATAATGGTACTGATCCTGGTGGGGACGAGGTTCCATCGACATGACCAATGTAAAGCCTAGGGTGGCACCTGCCATGTTGTAGGCACTTAATACATCGTCACTGCTACCGTTCTCATCATTGTCCCCGTGGGAGTGATTGTCCAGAAGGCAGGGAGCCCCTTTCACAGGCCACACTGTGCCTGATTCAGTTCCTCTGCCAGGTGCCCCAGCGCCCCGCCCACCCCTCATGGCGGCCCAGACCCTCCTCTCTCCAAATCCTGGGAAGCTGGAGTCCCAAGGCTGCCTCCAGGCAGGGATGTGGTTCACCAGCAGCCACAAATATTTACCTTGGAGACCTCAGCCCAGCCCAAGGTCTCAGCCCAAATGCAAAGGGTGACTTCCCAGACTGGGGTGTGTAAGATATAAGGTTAGACTTCCAGACCCAGTGTCCGAGGAGAGAAGACTGAGGACTCCGGCGTGTCCAGGTAAAGGTGTAGGAAACGGCCCGAAAGCCTAGGGCACCAGAAAGGTTCTAAGCTGGAGACACCTGTTGCAGGCAGGTCAAGACCAGGAGGGAGGCCTGGCCTGGAGGTAAGCTCCCTTAGTCCACTAGGACCCTCCTAGTAGAGGGTAGAGGCTCTCAGCTCTCAGCTCCCTTGCCCAGAAGACCAAAGAGCAGTGACGAAGGAACTGGACTGGCTGAGTCTTTCCTTGGCCTGATCCCAATGACATAAACCCACCCTGCACACACCAATTATTCTGTGCCCAGCTCTATGCTGGAGTGATTCTGGGGACAAAGAGAAGTATCAGACTAACCGGGCCCTCAAGTAATTCCCAACATGGGCCAGTGTGATACATGCTGTGCTCAAGGAAAGACCAGGGACATTGTGGTAAAGAGCAGTCAAGAAAGGCTTCCTGGAAGAGGTGGCATGTCACTTGAGAAGCCAAGCAGAAGTTGGCTGGACAAAGGAAGAGAGAAAGGCATCCCATTGTAAAGGGAATCGCATAAGCAAAGGCCAGGAGGTGAGGCATGATGTGGCGGGTGTGGGTATGGTGCTTGGATCTGGGGAGGAGACACTTTTCCACAGGAGGGGATGCTACCATACTATTGGCTCCCTGAGCACTCTGATCAGAGGACAGGGTGGTGTGCAAAGATCATGAAGGGAAATAGGGTCAGGGTGTTTGAAAGAAAAAGATTATGGAGTGGGGTGGGGGCTTCCTGGGCAGAAGAGCAGGGTGCCGGGCACTACCTCTCTTACCTTCTGGCTTTGATTCCAAGGTGGTTCCTTCTGACCCCAGTATTAAAAACAGCCAATACGCATGAACACTTGTGGCTCATTCAATCTTCCCAACAACGCTGTGATACAAGTACTATAATTACCCCTTATTTTTACAGATGGAAAACTGAGGCTCAGAGAGGGTAAGTCATTTGCCCAAGATCACACAGCAAGTGGTAGCAGCAGGCCTCCAGCTCGGGTCTATCATGGGCCCTGAGGCCCATGATATTTCTCCTCCACTCTCAGTCTTGATGGCCCAGACCTGCTCGGTTGGGCTGGCTCAGATTCCCCATTTTCCCAAGGCTCCCGAGGCCATTCATTCATTCAGCAACCATTTATTTATTAGACACCCACAGGTGTTTGGGACACAATGCCAGGTGCTTGGGACACAATGGGGAGCAGGTAGACCCAACACTCCTCCCAGAGCTCACAGCCCAGTCTGGGAGACAGATGTTGAACCATTATAGCAAGTGTCTCGGAGAGCTCGTGTTGCCCTAGCCGAGAGACACATGCCATCCAGATGCCATGCTTGTCTTTGGCAGCAAGAAACCCACATGCTGAGCCAAGCAAGGGCTTGGATCTCCAGGTCAGCATCTTCCCTCCCTCCAAGCAGGAGGCAGAAGTTTGCCTGGGGGCTTGGAGACTGAGCCAGGGTGCAGGCTGGAGGGCTCAGGACCAGCTTCCAGGGGCTGACGCTCTGCCCCATGGAGGGCAAAGAGCAGCCAAGGAGCAGCCAAGTCCCTCTGCCAGGAGGCACCCACGGGCCTCTTCCTCCCTCTCTCTGCCCTTCTCTCCCTGGGTTCAAGCAGCCACCTATCCCTTCTCAGGCCCCTTCACATCAATCAAGCAAATTTCCTGCCCACTTTGCGTCCTACCTGAATAACCATTGCCCTCCCTTTTCCAAACGTCCTGTCCTGGGCACACAGCAGTCCCCAAGGCAGCATTTCTCCAAGCATAGTCCAGGGCCTCTGACTGCAGGAAGGGAAAAACTTTACAGAGAAAGGGAAATGTGAGCAGAGTTTAAAGGATGAATAAGAGTTCAGCAGGCAGATAAGGAAGGGGAAACACACTACCGGAAGCAGGAAGAGTTAGAACAAAGGCACAGAAACAGGAGAGAATGGGGTTATATTCTGGGAACTTCGAGCAGTTTGGAATGACTGGAACTTTATAGAGCAAGAGGGGAATAAGCAGGAGGTGAAGCTGGCCAAGGTTGGATTGTAGAGGGTTTTAAGTGCCAGACTCTATGAAGGCAGGTACTATTTCATTAGGCCCATTTGCTAGATGAGAAAACTGAGGCAGAGAGGCTAAACTGATTATCTAAGGCCACACAACTAGCACCTAGTGGCAGAGGCAGGACACAGACCCAAAAGTCGGGCTCCAGAGCCCACACTCTTAACCACATCACTAAACAGCCTCTTCTGGACTTTATGCCCCAAGTCACCAGGCATGGTGGGCCTGTCCTTGACCTCTCTGCCCAGCTAACAGGGCCTTCTGTGCTCACCCCAGGTTCCTTCACCTATCACGCGCTGCTCACCGATCCCCAGAAAGATGGCTGGCCCATTAACCTTCACCCTCCTCTGTGGTTTGCTGGCAGTGACTTTGGCTGAAACCACCCTCCGCCCCCCTGCGGTTCTTAGCCTCGGCCGTGAAGTCATCAAAGAGAGTAAGTCTCCGCTGCCCAAGCCTCACTGCCATAAGGCAAGAGGGCAGGTGGAGTGGCCCTCCGAAGGAGGGAGGGAGTCCCCCATCACTGGGGGTGTGCAAGGCACAGCTGTGATTCCAGATCCAGGGTGAGACTCGAGAGGATGAGTTATAAAGATTAGGAGTGTCTATGATCTCAAGAGTCCACGATTCCAAGATCCTCCCTTAAATTCCATGATTCCACTGGGCCCCTTCCTTCTTTACGTCCCTCCAGAGCCTCCATGGACAAGGCTCCACATTTTGCCAGCTGGCAGAGGAGGAATATTTACGGGGCCCACCTCCATCGTCACGGAGCAGACAAAAAGATGCGGGCTGAGGGAGCTGGGGTATTTATACCGCGATTCCCATCAGTCATGGGCTGAGGGCTGCTTCTGGAGCTGCCTCTGGAGCAGCTGGAACTTCTGACCTGCTCTTCATACAAGCCAAATGGGCTCTGGCCGCGGGGGGAAAGTCCAGCAGGGACCAGAACCCAGGACTCCCGGCTTCTCCTATCTCAGCTCGGCACCTGAGGCTCTTTGGACAACAGGCCCATATGATGTGGGTGCCAGAGAATTGTTAGCAAGTGTGCTTTGGCAGCAAAACCAGCCCCAACACAGTCTTGTGGGTTCCCTGCCTCTTGGCTCCAGAGCTTGCTGCCAGCTGGCGGGTGGGATGCAGGTCCATACGCCGGTATCCTGGCCAGTGTTCCCGCAGAGGCTGGCAATGCTCAGAGCGTGAATGGTCCCACCTATGCCCCTACCTTCGTCTTTATGTGAAAACGGCTCATCTAGACCATCATCCTCAAAGCCATGTCTCCACAGCAGACGGTCATCCATCCCCTTGCCCTTACATCCGGGTCCAGGTAGCCCTGAGCGATGCCCCCTCCCAGCCTGAAGCCACTGCCATGCCGTCCGTCTTGCCCCTCCTGCTGGACCCTGATCTCTAGGATCTGCCTCCAGGGCTGACACAGGAGCTGAAGGATCACGACGCCGTCAACATCCTCCAGCAGCTGCCACTGCTCAGCACCATACGGGAGAAGCCAGCCGGGGGCATCCCCATACTCGGCAACCTGGTGAACTCCATCCTGAACCATATCATCTGGTGAGTGGAGCGGGACAGACCTAGGCGCTAGCTCGTTCCCCACACCTCCTTCAGAAGCTCCCAGAGGAGTTAACGATGACCATAAGAGAGTGACACAGGTACCCTAACAGGGTGACCCCAGAGGAAGTTCCCCTGGGGTAGGAGAGTGAAGGGATAGAGTGACACTTCTCAGTGGAGGTAACAGGAGAGCCAATGACTCCGTGCTCACCAGAAGACAAGAAGAAAATGGCATTCCAGGCAGTGGGACCAGCCTGGGCAAAGGCACAGACGGGTGAGAGTCCGTCAGAAGAGCTGGCACTCAAGCCCCCAAGGTGAGGACGGAGGTCAGCGGGGCCACGTCACAAAGAGTCTTCCCAGTCAGCCCAAGGAACTGGGATTAGTCTCCAACATGGGGGAATCATGGGAGCATTTTGAGCAGTGGTGACAGGGAGGGAGGGGGCCAGGCCATGCTGGCGAGGAGTCAGGGGACAGGACTTAGGTCCAGCTGCTGGCCAGAAACCCCTGGCTGGCCACCAGGGGAGACAGGAAAGATGCAGTGGGCAGGTTTGGGGATAATACTCAGCTGAGCATAAGGCATGAATCTCATGTCTCCCATGTCCCACCTAGGCTGAAAGTCACCTCAGCCAACATCCTCCAACTGCTGGTGCAACCCTCAGATGAAGGCCAAGGGCTGGCGGTCAAGATCCCCCTGGACATGGTGGCTGGACTCAACACGTGAGTGTCTCCTCAGTCAGACACAGCAGGCCTGACAGGTTCATTTACACATCGCCCCTTTTCTCCAGGCAGGTATCTGGTAAAGAGAGTCCCAAGCAGAGGGAAGAGCAAGTGCAAAGATCCTGAGGCACCTGCTTTGTCCAAAGAATGGCAAAGAGAGTGGAGAGAGGGGGAGAGAATGGTGGGAGGTGAGGGCTTTGTGGCGCTTTGTGGGCCAAGGTGAAGACTTGGCTTTTACTGAGTGAAATGGGAACCATGGAGGGTTCTGAGCAGAGGAGGGACAAGACATGATTTAACTTTTAAAGAATCCCTCTGGCTGTGTGTTTGGAGGCAGGGAGGGTGTCCAGAAGGGAGGGCGTACTGTTACATTCAGGAGGAGCCAGCGATGGCTTGGACCAGGGTTTGGAGGCAGGAAGGTGGTGAGCAGTGATCAGACTCTGAATATGTTTCAGAGGTAGGTAGAAGAAACAGGATTTTCTGATGGACAGAATGTCAGAGAGAGAGAGAGAGAGAGAGAGAGAGAGAGAGAGAGAGAGAGAGATTGAGAGAGGTCAAGACTGTCCCCAGGGATTTTGCCTGTGCAACTGGCAGGATGGAGTGGTCAGCAACCAAGACGGGAACGATCATGAGAGGAGCAGGTTTGGGGAAGGAGCTGGAGTTCAATTTTGTACATGTTAAATTTGCAGCACCTGTCAAGACATCTGGGTACAGAGTTGGGTATCAGTTTGGGAGCTGTTGACATATGCAGAGGATTTAAACCAGGAGAGGGATCCAAACCCTGAGCCTGGGACATGGTGGGGTAGAAACTGGGGGAGATGCAGAGAATCAGCAGAGGCGCTTGAGCTGGGAGGTGAGAGAGACAGACGGCATGTTTGCCCGGACCTGGGGCTGAGACAGCACGGACACCTCCACTCCCAGGCCCCTGGTCAAGACCATCGTGGAGATGCACATGCAGACAGAGGTCCAAGCCATCATCACAGTGAACGCCAGTGAGAGGGGCCACACCCACCTCGTCCTCGAGGACTGCTCCAATAGCCATGGGAGCCTGCGCATCAGCCTGCTGCAAAAGTGAGTGTGGCCACCTGCCTCCGGGTTCCCACCGTGCCCGGGAGGGGACCAGGTGGTGGCCTTCCCCCATTTTACAGTTGGAGAACACTGAAGCCCAGAGAAAGAAAGGGACTTATATCCCTCCTGACTCTTGGCTGAAGCTCCTTCCAGGGAATCTGTGATGCCAAAGAAAGTTCAAGACATCAAGAGCTGAATCAAGGATGGTGGGATTTCAGGCATCATGCCAGGAAGTGGGGCAAACATTTGAAGGCGGAGAGGAGCCACATTCCTAGGGCGCCTCAAACCACCTCAGGCAGCCTTGAGTGGAGCATTGGGTAAAAACACACTTTGGAGTCAGGCAAATGCATCGTCTTCATTCACTGTCTGTGCAATGCTGGCAAGGTGCATCCCTATGCCTCCGCTTCCAGGCCACAGTGACAGGACGAGATCGGGCTGCAGCCATAAGCATTCCCCACAGTGCATGGCAAACAGCTGGTGCTCAAAAACGTGCTTTCCTCCACTTCTTATCAGGAGAATGGGGACAAATGCCAATGCCATCATCCCAGTCTCCAGCACACATTTCTAAAGACAACCCCCAGCCCCTAGTTCGTGAGAAGTCTCTGCCACCATCTACATCTGGCTGGGGGTCTACTCCACACTCCGTGCTGTGTGACCATGAGCAAGTGTCTTCTTCCCCTGGGCTCTGTGTTCCCTTCTATAAAACAGCATCATCTCTGGCCCTTCCTAATCTCTCTCCCCTTCTCCTCTCCGCAAGGCTCTCCTTTCTGGTCAACTCCTTAGCCAACAAGGTCATGAGCCTCCTGGTGCCAGCCCTGCCCAAACTGGTGAAAACCCAGGTAAGTGGAATCACGGCCTCTCTGGCCTGCAAAGATTGCTCCCCCTGTGGGTCTGGGGTGGAACTGCAAGCTGGTGCTAAGGGCCCCGTGTCTCCTTGAGTTAGGAAAACTCTGGGCCTGACCATTCTTTCAGTGGCTCATTGAGGCAAAGGTAACAGAACTGCCAGAAGTCACCCAGGAGGCCTTGAACAGCGATGTGCTGATAAATTATTAACAACCGACTCTAGAGAGGTTGAGGGGAAAGGAAGCCTGATTTGAAGCACTTGCTGATTTCTCTGGTATAAACACTTCCTCTGAGGCCAATTTCAAGCTACTAATGTGATGTCACTGAGCAGAGTTGGGAAGAATGGCACAGGAGCACACTATTGTATGGTATTTCTGCCACACGGATACAAGAGACGTAAATAACCTCAAGAGCAATAGATAAGAGTAAAATATAACAAAGTAATCAGGAAGTGATGAGTTTTGAATTCTCATGAGCTTTGCTTTTATTTATTTTATTTAGTTTTATTTAGTTATTTATTTAGAATTTGATTTTTAATAACGTCTGGGTTTAGCACATGGCTCAGAAATTCCTGAAAACTTAACACTTGGCCCTTGCAAAGTGGTCCAGGCTGGTTCTAGCATACATGAGTCTCCTATCAACCTGATCAACCTGTGGTCTTCAGGGGTCTGTCCCCCACCAGGCCCTGCTGGATCTATCTTTCTGAGGCAATAAACATACGTTAATCTCAGTGTATATGTCCCTTATAGGGCACATATACAGTGAATTATAACTGTAAGTTGGATTCATTCACTTTGACCATTGATTTCCACTGTAAATTTCAAGATGGGTTCACCACAGTGGGCCTCCTGGAGATCAAAACACCTTGTCAGATAACTGATGTTCTTTATAATAAAACTTTTTTGAATTGAAAAGGTGATATAATCACTGAAATGACTTGGGGGGAAAGTGCCCATAATCCTTCTACCTTAACTTGGCACCTATTCTCTCTTTTGTGTATATATTGCCTTCCAATCTCCATCCATATGCATTTATAGTTTTATGTGGCTCTTCTCAGCATCAATATAATAGTCCTTAAGCTATACACATGTTCTATGCCACTATATAACATTCATAATTATTGTAATAGCTGCATCATACTTAATACTTTACTAAACCATGCAGAGAGACTTCTAAAAAGAATCTGAAAATGAAGAATTTTGTAAAATTTGTCTCTTCTTACTTGAGATATTTTTTTCTTTTAAGATTTTATTTCTGCTTAGAGGTAGGAGTTTCTTAAAGGAGGACCCAGCTAGAAATTTTTTCCCAGTCTCCAACAAAATCATATTTTAACTGGCATCATACTTCACCAGCTAAAAATGTATTTTCCACTAGAAAATATGGCATAAAAATGTTTTTTGCATAATATCTCTTTTTAAGGGTGAAAGTTAAGTATAATGAATGATTCAAGAAAATTGGCATTTTGTTAATCACTATCGTTTCCCCACTGTGACTCAGTGGATTTGATTCAGTGGTCATGTGAAAATTTTGCCTGAAACGAAGAGAAAAGGCACAGCATGCTTAAATCTGACAGGAGCCCATCTAGAAAATGCTGAAGCCCTTTCCAGTGTAAATATGTGGGCCCCAGCCCCAGCTGCACATCAGAACAACCTGGGATAGCTTTTTAAAATACTGATAGATACTCCAATGTCATGGGTGTGGGTGGCGCCCTAGTATCCTAGAGGGTTCTAGCTGGTATCCCAGACGATTCTAATGGGTAGTTAGGGTTGAGAGCCACTGGTGGAAATGAAAGAAAGAGAGTTGTGAGAGATGATTGCCAGCGACACCCTTCCCATGAGGAACAGGCTGGTCCCTGGCAGGTGAGTGGGTCTCCGAGCCCAAGCCCCTCATCCTCCCTGGGTTCTGGGTTGGCAAAGCAGCTGGGGGCAGGGAACGCGTTTTTCACAGAAAAAAGTTAACTGTTCATAAAAAAACTTTCATAGGAAAAGTTTCTCAAAGTGCACTGTCCTCTCTCAAGAGTGGCAATGGGTGATCAAGCAGAAGATTCTTCCACCAGGGATATTGCATCTAAGACAAAGTGACAAAATCTCAGTGCACTGCCCTAGAAAATGTGCTGCCTAGAGCAGAGAACAAGGCTCTGGAGTCCCATGAGCAAGTGAGTGAAAGGTTTAACCTTCTCCTTAAGCAAAATAGGTGAGGCCAGGATTAGGTTAGACCAGAGCTTCTTACCTTCAGCGTTACTGACAGTTGAGTCATATAATTCTTTGTTGTGGGAGCTGTCCCACACTCTGTGGGGGTGTTTAGTGGCATCCCTGGCCTCTATCCACTAGATGTTGATAAACCCTCTCCCCAGTTGTGACAACTAAAAATGTCTCCAGAAAGTTCCAAATATCTCCTAGGCAACAAAATCAGCCCCCTGCTGAGAACTGCTAGCAGTCTTAGGGGAAGAAGAGCTCACTGGGCAAAGGGACGTGTTGGAGCTAGAAACCCACAAAAGGCACAGAGATTGTTCATGAGTCTGGCTGGGTCTGCCTTGCCCGCCCCTGTTCTAGAGTCTGACATGCAGAAGGAACTCAGTAAACAGTGGTTGAATAAGTAAGTGAATGAAGAAATGAATTCTCCATTTCCCTCTTATGGAAAACATGGGCTCCTGTGAACAGGACAAAGAGTCTGATGGGGAGGGCAGCTGGCTGGCCAGGCACATCGTGGACATAGGGGAAGGGACAAACCACTGCAAAAGATCCCAGGCAACACCAGGGGCTGGGGAGGGCTCCGGACGGCACGGATGGCTGGCGGAGCGGACACAACACCAAGTCCTCAATCCCATAGGCAAAAACCTCTATGGCCATGGACACATGGGCTCAGGCTGGGTGGGCCAGACACGGATCACTTGGGGTTAGGGTCCGGCCCCTCAGTAATGGAGTCTCTGCATTTGTGCTGTTGCAGCTGTGTCCTGTGATCAAGGAGGCCTTTGAGGACATGCATGTGGACCTCCTGAGCCTGGTGAGGGGTAGGTGAGCTCTCTCCCACCTTTTTCCTTTGCTGCCAAGCTGGCCTCCACGCTCTGGCTCTGCCCAGAAGAAGCCTCCCAAGTCACATCTGCACAGTAACTTGGCCCAGCAGCAAGTGAATGAGCATCCATGGATCCCTCCCAAAGATAAGCAGACAGGAATTCACCACAGCTGTGACTTCACAAGGACCTACCATGTGCAAGTTTATGTGAGCCAGATTTCCAAGTTCAAATCCCAGGTCTGCCACTGACTTGTTCTATCACTTTGGGAAAGCCACTCCACTTCCTTATCCTCACTTTCCTCATCTGTAAAATGGGGCTCATACATCCCTACCTCACAAGATTGTTAGTGAGGATTACAAGTCTACAGGAAAGTCCCAGGCACACGGCAGGTGCTCTCTGCCTGGCACAGAGAAGAGTTTGCAAATGTGAGCTGAATGGATGAATGAGTGAATGAATGAATGAACAGATGCTATAGCAATTACTGTGGGCTTATTGAGGAGAGAAAACAAGGGAAAAGACAAAATGTGTGCTCAGGAAGGAGGTCGTTTCTCCCTTCCCAAGAGTAGCAGAGATGGGAGGACCCAGGCTTCTGTCCCTACATCACAACTGTACTGTCCTCAGAGGTCTCAGAGTGGGGATTAGCAGGAAGAAGAAAATTCTACCATCCACTGTTTCAGGATCTGAAGAAGCTCACTCAAAGGGTGACCATGGAGGAGAGGGGAGAGAAGAATGGAATTAGTACACATTGAACACCCACAAAGCACCTACTGGGCTGGGTGTTTTATATACACTGCCTCAGTGACTCCTCAGATAATTCCATCAAGTGGCCATCATTACCCCACTTCACAGATAAGAAAACTGAGGCTCAGAGAAATTAAGTCATTTTCCAAGTTCACAGAGGAAATTAGGGATGAGGAAGGTTTGAACTCAATTCTGCAAGTTCCAAGTCTGGAGTCCTTCATATATGGGCCAACTTAAATAGGTACCAGTCCTGTAAACCTACGAAGCACGTATTACTGTTATACCTACCCCCATTTTAAGAGGAGAAAATTGAGGTTCAGAGGTAGGAACAGACTAGCCAAGGCTACTGAGGCTCAAAGGAAAGTCTGTCTGGCCCCTCTTTTCCTCAGGAGCAGGGCAGGAGGTCTCTCCAGGGGAGCGGGGGATCCAAGGATTCACTGCCCCCGCCTGTCCCTGAACCCCTCTGCAGCCCCGCCCATTCCCGGGCCCAACAGCCAGGGCAGATGAGACACCACTGCCACCTGGCGGCCAAGTGGGGAATCCTGAGGCAAACACAAGCAATCCTTTGCATAGATGGGCGTGCACCAGGTACTCTGGGGGGGGGGGGGGGGGGGGGATGTATGCAGATCACCATCCCCTGGAGGAGGTGGAGAGTTATAAGCAATAGTTCAGTCTTGTTCCAAACCAGGACTCTGGCACAGGACCGACTGGGTTCAAATCCTTTCACAGTATGACCTTGAGCAAGTCATTTTGCTCTTCTGAGCCTCAGTTTTCCCATCTGTAAAATGGGGGTAATAATAGGTCCTACCTGCTAAGGTTACTGCAAAGACCAAATGAGTGTAAGTGTAAAGGTTTAGCACAGCCTGTGGTGCTTGACATACGCTCAGTAAATGTCATTCCCATCATCATTATCAACACTGCTATTCCTGCTCCTCCCTACAAACAGAAAGCCCAACTGGCCGAATGCAGCCCCCAAAGCGCCCTGTCCAATACTGCCCTCCTCCCTCACAGAACTTTCTTCTTGTCCCAAGCAGCGCCCATTTCCCTCGGCTCTAACCACCTGGAGTTTGACCCTCTGTCTCCTGCCATCAAGGGTAATGTTATCCAGCTGAAGCTGGGGGTGAGTGTCATGGGGCCTCAAAAGTACAGCAGGGACATCACTGCCCTTCTCTGACCGCCAAAGATCAGACACCACGGGTCTGTTTCAGGGGAGAAGATACCGCTCAGGGTTAGGACACGCAGGCTGATTTAGAAAAATCTCCACGGGCCGAACGTGTCCCACGCACACCATCTTGATGGAGGAACGCCAGCAGGTGGAATCCAAGGGCTACACGCAGAACGTCAGC
This sequence comes from Neofelis nebulosa, assembly GCF_028018385.1. NCBI lineage: Eukaryota > Metazoa > Chordata > Mammalia > Carnivora > Felidae > Neofelis > Neofelis nebulosa. The sequence goes on from NC_080790.1 coordinate 115,958,008, forward strand.
CCCAGTGATCTGTCCTCCGACCCTGTTTTCCCCACTCAGAGGCCAGAGTATGCACCAGTGCTCTTGGCCTTCTTCTCAGGCAAGCCCTGCCAAACCCCAAATATCTGACGACTTTGAAACAAGAGCCCAGGACCAAGACCCATCACTGGGGATCACACAGACCTAAGTTTCTCTCCCAGCTCCACAACTCCCTGGCTGTGTGACTTTGGGCAAGTTTTGTCACCTCGCTGAGGCTCAGTTTCCCCATCAGTAAAATGTAGACAATAAAGTCACCAAGAAGATGAAGTGGCAGGCAGAGGGGGCCAGTAACTGTCAGCTGTCTGTAAAATGTGAGGCCGTGCACTCACACTGGGGCTGGAGTCCCTGAGGGACCTGGCCAACCTGGAAAGCCTGAATCCCAGGCCAGTTTTCACGGATCTTTTGGGAAGCTGTCACAATCAGACATTTTAATCGATTTTGTTGCAGTTTTGAATTTTCCCTTCACCCAAAGGGTTTCTGAGATATCTAAGAACTTAAAACCTAAATGCTAAATAAGGTATCTAGGTTTTAAAAACAGAGATTAACTGAGGGGTGCTAGAGGAGTAGAGGTTGCTGGCCACCTGAGATAACTCATCACCTCGGGCAAGATACTGAATTCCAGGCTAAGCTTCCAGTCAGCAAATGCAAAAAGGGAAACAGGATGAATGGTGTCATTTTCTTCTAGGTTGCTATTGGCTAAGACTTTGGAGTTAAGGTTCCCAGCCAACTCTCTGCTTTGTGTCTCTTTAGGCCAAGTTGGTGAACTCTCAAGGAAATGTGACCAAGTGGTTCAAAGAGTCTGCAGTTTCCCTAACGGTGCCCGCCCTGGACAACACCCCTTTCAGCCTCACTGTGAGGCAGGATGTGGTGAATGCTGCGGTAGCTGCCTTGCTCCCTCAAGAAGAACTCGTAGTCCTGTTGGACTATGTGGTAAGTCTTGGCACGAGAGGACGGGGCCCCCTCTGCTACATCATGGGAATTTCCTGAATCAAGGGGCCTCAAGGACTGCCCTAAGCCTCTGAGCAGTAATCCCCTGTCAGGCTCAGTTTAAGTCCCTCCAGTAATGAAGAGCTCACCCCCTCCTCAAACAGACCCTGACTCTAACATATGGCTCTAAAGCTGCAACTTTCCTTGTAACATCCAGCGCCAGACCCAGTTCTGTCCTCTGGAACCTGATACAGCCGCTTCCTCTACCAAATAAGAGTCCTGTCAAGCCAAAGGGCATCCTAGATATTGAGTGGTCCTGGGACAGCAATCGTGCCCCTGCTGTCCACTATGGAGCCTACGGCAGACATCACTAATCAATCAGGATCCCCCTTACAATTGAGCCTAGATGCCAACACGGCCCCAGAATCCTTATATTAACCCAGCGTAGCAGACAATCACCACCCATCAGCTGGAGTGTGTCACCTCCTCTCGAATGACCAATGGGGAAACTGAGGCCCAAAGCTATGGGAGGGTGGCAGGAGTTCGGGTCAGCTGACAGGCAACAGATAACCAAGGTCTTGGAGATTAGAACTCAAGAGTAAGGGACCAAAACGATGAGAAAAGAGGAATGGTCACTGGCAACCACATTCATGACAATAGTAAGAATTGGGTCACTTCTCTATGTCCTCAGGGAGCAGGGAGCTGCCCAAGACCCAGAACCACCAACTCACAGTAAAACGCCAGGCCAGTGAGAACCCCATGCCCCGCAGCAGCTGACATAGGGGCTGTTTTCCACCAGTGACAGTCATGGGGCCTGGACCATCAGACCCACCAGGTTTTCTGGGGGTCTGGGGATCTGGGCAATGGGGCTGCTGGAGGTGTGCCTCCCTTTCCCCTCCAGCTGACCCACTCTGCCTTCCCCTCATCCTCAGCTTCCTGAGCTGGCTCGCCAGTTGAAGTCCGGCATCAAGGTGATCAGTACCAAGGTTGGTCCATTCGCTGTCTGCAGTTTGATGGGTGCTCGCTGTGATCTGTGCACTGTCCTCCGAGGAGTAAAATACATGTAGGACTGTTCTGTTTCCTTCCAGCCCTAGTGTCTGCAGCAGACCGGGTCCCTGTCCTCACAGAGTTTCATTCTAACAAGACAGTGTGACCTGCATCAATATTACACAGATAATATTTCAGTTACAAGTGTGGTGACAAGGGATAGATTCTAGGGGTTATGAGGGCATTACTGGGACACCTGATATAATCCAGGAAATTAGAGAGGGCTTCTCTGAAGAGAAGGGTATTCCAAACAGGGAGAAGCAAGACCAAGGGCTGTGAGATGGGGAGAACAAGAATTCGTTCCAGGCTCTGAGAGAAGGACAGTGGCTGAAGTACAGAAAGGAAGTAGGGAGGCCAGGAAGGTGGACAGGAGCCAGGTCACAGGGGCTACATGGGGCCTGTGAGCCATGGGGAGGCACTTGGGAGGCCTCATGCGGATCTCATATCTTTCCAGGCTGCGGATCAGCTGGGGCCCACACAGATGGTGAAGATCCTAACTCAAGAGACCCCAGATCTCCTTCTGGATCAGGGTACTGCCAAGGTGGCCCAATTGATCGTGCTGGAAGTATTCGCCACCAATGAAGCCCACCGCCCCTTCTTCACCCTGGGCATTGTGAGTCCAATTGTCTATGGCACGAGCAGCAACCTGGGGGACCTTCCTACTCACTGGTCTTATTCACCCCCTCTCGCTTTGCTGTTTCCAGCACTCTTGGCAGGGATGGGGGAGGGGGAGTTCTGAACCAGCAACCAGGAGCTTTGGTCCAACTCTGGTCCTATGACTTTATTAGTTAGGATCTTTAGGAAGAAACTTAATTCACATGCACAGAAGGAATTGTATTAGTTCATATAACTGAAAAGTCCAGACAGTCTAGCTTCAGAAATAGCTGGATCCAGGTGCTCAAACAATGGCATGTTCGTTCTTCTCTTCCCACCTGGAAGCTGTGTTTTCCTATGTGCTGCCTTCATCCTCAGACAGATTATCTCCTCATGGAAGTGCCCGAAGCTGTATCAAGATATCAGGTTGGCAACATCAGCTGAACCAGCCTCTTTTCCTCCGGGTAGTTGCAGCAAAAGTCCCAAAGCTAACTCTCATTGGATGAGCTTGGGTCATGTGCCCATTCTTGAACCAATCAGTGTGGCTAGAAAAATACACCTGAGTCGGGAGTTTGGCTGTATCCAAACCACACAGACTGAGGGGGAGAAGGGTAATTCCTCTTCTGAAGTATGAGCAGAACTAAATCAGCTCCAAGTAAGTTCTTGATTGATTTTCTCAGTAACCCCAGCAGGTCACATCTCAGAGTTTCCATTTAGCAGGGGGACTCTGTGGGTAAAGGTATAGAGGTGGGGGGTCCCCAAAGGACAATCCCAATAGTATGGTATCTTAGGGTCGGGCCCTAGAAACAGAGCCTAAGAGAAGGATTCTTACAAAAGTAATTTATCGGGGAGAGCTGCCAGAGAGTCCCATAGAGGAGATCTGAGTGGGGCCCCAACCACATCCACGACAGAGGGCAAAGGGCAAAGGGAAAAGACAAGGCAGGATTCGTGTTTGGGCACTGGAACCATGCTTAACCTAGGAGTCTGGAAGTATCCGGCTGTTGGTAGACTAAAGTTGACACTCTCCTTACAGCACGGTTGCTGCGTATAGTTGTGCAGGTTGTTCACCCACACTGTCAGGGGGTACTGTTCACAAAGAATACAGGATGCACAGTGCCCTGGCTTCCTATGTTAAAGGATATTCTGACCCCGCAACCAGCAGGAGGAAGGGACTGCCCATGCCAGCCTCGCTCTTTATTGACTTGGCCCCTCCTTGGCCAATGGCAGACACTTTTCAAAAGGCCATCAAGCCCAGGCCTGCAGGACAAGTCTGGTCTCTGGGTGCATCCGACCTGGAGCTGGAGCCTGGCTCTGCCCTCAGGCTCACCCAGCCCACAGGTCAAGTTGATGTATATCTTTGATGCCCATATTGGAGACCTTGCTAGCTACTGACCTTCCAATAATAACAAGGGTTAATATTTACTGGAGGCTTACTGGTCTTCTTTGTCCCTCAGTTTCCTCACCTTTACAATGGGGTAATAATAGGAGCCTCTTCACGGGGTTGTGAGGCTCAAAGGAGATAATCAGATAAAGTTACTAAAACACTGCCTGACACACAATGAGGGCTCTGTGCATATCGACAGCTGTAATCATCATCATCATTGCCCACAACAACCCCATGTTGTAATCTGGTCAGCAGACGGTGGGTACAAATACTGTCTCATTTAATAGAAGAGGAAAGCGAGGCCCAGAGAGGCCAAACCCTTTCCCAAAGTCAGAGCCAGTAGCTGAGATCTAGACAGTGTCGACCTGACCCCAGATCCTCCTTCTATAACCTCACAGCCCATGCTTGACGCAACTCCTGAAAGAAATGGGGCCTGGGCTTCTCTCATTGCAGGAAGCCAGCTCAGAAGCTCAGTTTTACACCAGAGATGACCGACTTATGCTCAGCTTTAACGAAATCAGGTAAACATGTAAATCACTGTCTCACCCTGTGACCAGTGGGATGTTTCGAATCTCTGGGGCGTGAGCATGGATGGAATAAAGGCTACTCCTAGATGGGCAGAAAGGCGACCTTGCCTGGACTATCCCGCTTTGGGGACCAAATGTCCGAGAAAGGGAAAGAAAGGAAAGTGGCCTTGCAGCAGCCATGGGAACAGCCTGCCCAGCACCATCCCCTCAGCTCATTCTAAACACCTCCAGGACAGTGGCTTTGACAGTCAAGCCCAGATGCTGACCCCAAGCCCAGAAGCACAGGGCTCCAGCTGCCTCTTGTACTTCTCCCCACACCCCATAGCCCTCCTGTTGCCCCAAAGGGAGTTCAGGGGTTGCAAACTAGAGCCTGCTGGAACAAGTCAAGCTCTACATAGTAGGTGCTCCATAAATAGTTGTTGAGTGAGTGAATGAATGAGTGAATGAATGAGCCTCTGAGGGGCCATTCTCACTGGCATCTTCTGTTGCAGTTCTGATCGAATCCACTTGATGAACTCAGGCATTGGCCTGTTCAACGTGAGTATTAATAGATTGTCCCTGGGGCACAGGGGACAGCCCGGGATGGTCCATTTCAAAGACAGACATTGACCAGGATTTGCTTCGAACAAGGTCCCCATAGGCAGCCCCGTGGTGGGCTGGCCAGCCTCCACGTTATCAGCCACAAAGTCCAACCTCCCGGCTATGGTGTTTACTGAGCACCTGCTATATGCCGGACACAGCTGAGAACGTGCTAAATGCTCACAGATACACAATTACTTTTCTTCTGTAACATTTTGGTCCTAAATGAGAAAACAAATCCCTTCTTTTTGCAATCTCATTTTGCTCATGTAGACTCATCTCAGTGACCCTGGACAGCCCCTTCCCTGAGGTCCTCTGTTTCCCCAGCTGAGACAGAGTGGATCAGGGATCTCAAACTGGCTGCTTCCTGTCTCCTGCCATGGTTTCGTTTTGTTTTGTTTTTTGGTCCTCATGTTTTGTTTTGTTTTTTAATTTTTTTTTTTTTTTTTTGGCTAATTTTTAAGTGGGGAGGTTCTCACATGAAAATCAGAACTTCTGGCTTCACCAGAGAAGTCAAAAGTTGGGAACCAGGGTGAAATTCCCCCAGGGCAAATTCAGCTAGAACAGAGCAGTGGAGCCCCTGAGGGCAGGGAGTGCATCCCTCTAATATTCCCCAATCCCCCAGATGGGTTTGTATGTCTGGTCCCAGTATGTCTGGTCCCCTGGATCCCTCACAGCTCTCACTGGCAGAGGCCTGGGATTCCAGTATGTCTCCTGGCTGCCCTGATCCTGGGGCTGGGCCATACCCATTCTAGGAATAGCTGGGGGGGGAGGGGGGCGGGGGGGGGGGGGAGGACTCTGGATCCTCAGCCATGGTAACAATGCCCCTCTCTCTCACAGCCTGAACTTCTGAAAAACGTCACCACTGAGATCCTCAACTCCGTCCTACTGCCAAACCAGAATGGTGTGTCCCTTTGCCGTCCATCCCCCCCCCCCCCCACTCCCTAGGGCTTTGAGGGTGGATGCTCCACTCTGCCCGCCTGCATCTCACTTTCTGTCAAATTCCACCTCCTCCAGGAAGCCTTCCTGGTCACCCAACTAGAAATGACCTCTCCCATCTCCAACTTTCCAGCCCAGTTCCTTTACTAGTGCCAGTACATAGGCATGCAAAGACAAACCAGGCAATGCTCCCGCCTCACAGGGCTGATGGCAGAGAGACAGAGGTGTAAACAGACAACTAGGACATGCTCTAGGTGCCTCAGGTAGACCTGGGTTCAAGTCCCGATTCCCCTTCTTGTTGGCTACCTGGCCTTGAGCAAGCTGCCTTATCATCCTCAGTTTCTCCATCTGTAAAATGGGAAAATAAAAGTACCTTGCTCAGGCACATAAAGGAGACGATGATTTTAAGGGGCTGAAAGCGGTGCCTGGCACAGTTGGGTCTCAACGTCTCTTAACTATTCCTGATGTTTGCATTGTTATTTGTGTTACTAGAGGTGGAAGTCAAGAGAAAAGGTGGAATTACTCTACTTAAGCCCCAAGTTGGGGAGGGAGACGTGAATTACTAACCTATGCCAACGACATCTTTTTCATTATTTTATTAGAGTAGGAAATCTCAACGTACAGGCACCTCCCTTGTGAATGACAGGGAGGTCATTCCTTATGACAGAACAGTCATTCTGGCTGTTCTTTAGCAGAAATGTGGGAGGAGGTGAAGAGTGCCCTTTGGAGCTACCAGCTACTGTGCTGGAAGCACGGGGAGGGGAGATGAGCCTGGGTGGATGCTGGGGCCAGAGAACCGGCAAGAAGCATGAGGCACAGTCCGAATTGGGTGTGCCAGGTCCCGAGTTCCCTGCCCACGGCTGCTCTATCCCACCCCAGTCTCTGACCACATTCGTTATTTCAGGCAAACTAAGATCCGGGATCTCGATACCGATGGTGAAGGCCTTGGGATTCGAGGAAGCTTCGAGCTTTCTTACCAAGGTGAGTGGGATTAAACATCCTGCCCCAGGGAGGGCACAGTTGCTGGGGGAGCCCTGAGCTGGGAGGTAGGGCCCGCACTCCAATGCTGACCCCACTGGTCACTCATGGGGGGCCTTGGACAAGTCCCTTCTTTTCTCGTGGCCTCACTTCTTCATCTATAAGTGTAAGAGTGCGACTGTCCTAGCCTGGGGTGCATTCGTCTCCGGCTCTTTCTGTTCTACCTGTTACTCATTCATTCATTCATTCATTCACTCATTCATTTGTTCATTCATTCAGTAAGGCTTGGCACACAGTAAATGCTCAATAGATGCTCGCTGAGCAATGTCCCCTTGACACCTACTAGGGAGTGAGGCTATCACAGCATCACTCCCACCCCCAAATATTATCATTAACAATATTTAATAGCCCATAATCACTCTGTGCCATTCAACAGCATCTTGTTCAGTCTTCACACTCACCCTATGTGGTATATCCCCATTTTGCAGACAGAGAAACTGAGACTCGTGAATGACAAATCCATTTCCAAGGACACACACAATAGGTGGCAAAGTTGGGATTTGCACTCTGCACCTGCCCTCATAACACCTGCTTTGGTCCCCAACTTCTGCAGGAGCCGATGACAGTGAGGTGGGCTCCTCTCAGTCAGCCAGCCAGTCAGCAGGCATTTATTAAGCACTTACTGTGTACCAGGCACTGATCACAACAGTGAACAAAACAGACAGAAACCCCTGCCTTCTTGGAGTTTCTAGTCCACTCTAGGTGGGGGAGACATTGAAAGCAGATTTTTTTTTTTTAGTTTATTTACTTATTTTGAGAGAGACAGAGACAGCATGAGTTGGGGAGGAGCAGAGAGAGAGAGACAGAGAGACCGAGAATCTCAAGCAGGCTCCGCACTGATGCGGAGCCTGATGCAGGCCCCAAACCCACAAAACCGTGAGATCATGACCTGAACTGAAACTAAGAATAGGATGCTTAACCAACTGAGCTACCCAGGTGCCCTGAAAGCAGAATTATTCAGAATTAAGAAAATCCAGGGAGGTTGGGTGGCTCAGTCGGTTGAATGTCCAACTCTTGATTTCAGCTGAGGTCATGATCACACAGTTCATGAGAGATCAAGCCCCGCATCAGTCTCTGTTAAGCAGCACAGAGCCTGCTTGGGATTCTCTCTCTCTTGGTCTCTCTCTCCCTCTTTCAAAATAAATAAGATTTAAAAAAAAAGAAAAAAGAAAAAGAGGGGCACCTGGGTGGCTCAGTCAGTTAAGTGTCTGACTTCGACTCAGGTCATGATCTCCCAGTCTGTGAGTTCGAGCCCCGCGTCAGGCTCTGTGCTGACAATTCAGAGCCTGGAGCCTGTTTCAGATTCTGTGTCTCCCTCTCTCTGCCCCTCCCCTGCTTGTGCTCTGTCTCTCTGTCTCTCTCTCTCTCTCTCAAAAATAAATAAAACATTAAAATTTTTTAAATAAATAAATAAAAAGAAAATTAAAAAAAGAAAAGAAAATCCACAGGTGATTGCCCACCCTTCCATGGCCAAGGTGTCCAACCTAAGGCCAGAAGGCCAAACTCCTATTAGTCCTGATTTTCCTAAAGTTGTGGATTGGTATCAGTGAATTCCTGAATTATTAAGTTCTGGAGAAATTCACAAAGGAAAGAAGTCTCAGAAATGCCTCGCCACATGCCACGAGATCACATTGGTGGCAGGGTAGGAGGCTTTGTTAACTAGCTTCCAAGGCAAGTTGTGGATGACTTACTACCAGCTGCCCACCCCCAAAATCTGTGTCTACCCTTCAGCTGGCTGCGATGGACAAAAACAAGGACAGCGCTGTGGATAGTACAGAGAGAGGCTGAAAGTCTAGACTCAGAAACCAGAGGACCATTTCAATCCCGGCTCTGCCTCTCTCTAGCCATGGACCTCAGGCAGGTCCTTCAGCCTGAGCCCAGCTTTCTCATCCATAAAACCCAGCAGACGTATGAATACACAGGTCTTACTCTAACGGACTACATTGCAATGATCCAGTTAAAATATAAGCAGTTTATCTAAAATACATACTACACTCAACTCATGTTGGATGAACAGCAGTGTCCATACAACTAAATGGCTAGAGCTTGGTTTATTTCACATATCTCTTCTTAGGAGGCATTTAGCTACTTTCCTCTATTTTTTTTTTTTTAAATCAACTTGCATTGCATGCTCCATCATTTGTACTTTGGGTTGGAAAGGTATCGTTTCATTCTTTGGGTCTGTTTCCAAGTTTCCTGTTTTGCTCTATTCATTTGTTTTGAGATAGCAGTCCATCGATTCCCTTTTTATAGATGTGTATATGTTTTAAAAGCTAGCCAGAGGAATGAATAAGTGGATAGATATGGGATAAAGCAAGTATGGTTTAGAAAAAGCTAATGACAGAAACTAGGTGCTAAATATACAAGTGTTCACTGGAAAATTCTTTCCACTTTGCTCTGTTTAATAATTATCATAATAAAGTATTGGGGGAAATCTAATAGGTTAAGTTCCTTCCATCACATTTAGTTTAAAAAAACAAGAAGAGCATTGTTAAAAAGTTAGCTTGCCTGGACCCAGTGAATACACCTAAGTATCTGCATTTTATGAAACTTCTTGGGGAGTTTTGGTGATCACCTGGGCTCGGGTATGACAGTCCTACACAATCCCATACTTTGCATGCAGACACTTTACCTGTGCTCCAGACCCCTACACAGCATCACTGTTCACAGACAGACCCTACTCCTCTGACCCTTCTAAGAATTCTGTGTGAGTTCAGGGTCATGATTCCCAAAACCAGCGGTCACCTTGTGGAACACACACCAGCATAAACCACAACAAGGTAGGGGGTAAAACACTGAATTGGTTTTTCTCCTCCAACTCAAGGATTCTCTTGTGATCACCCCGGCCTCCCAGTAGAGCCCTGGACCACCCTCTTGTCTCCCGTGAAGACTTGGATGATGGCCATCCAGGGCAGGCTGGGTCCCAGTAGGAGTATGGAAGCCAGCTCTGTAGACTGTCTCTCTCTGCAATAAATAAATACTTGTCTGTGACTCCTACAGCGTGGAGTGTATCTTTGTCCCAACTCAGGAGTCATTTGCAGGTTTGGGAACTGAACATCCAAGCCACATCTGAGTCATGTTTAGGCACATCTCAGCCAATCTGGCCTATGCCCGAGCTATGCCTGGGCCGTGCGTGGACTATATAAAGATAACATCCAAGATCATGGCTGCTTCCCCGGGTTTCAGGAATAAGGCAGTCATTTGTGCCCTCCTTCCTTCTGTGCCAGCCTCAATAACACCAATGGTGGGACCATCTCTTTGGTGGGGGACACATGTTTTGTTGATCTAGACAGTGTGATGGATTGAGGGCTCTCTGAACAGTGTGACTCTGGAGAGAAATGAACTAGGGTTTGAATTCTGGCATGACCCCTCAACAGTAGTTTGACCCTTGGGATATGGCTTCCCCTCTATGGGCCTCAGTTTCCCTCTCTACAAAATGAGGAGAATCGTAGTCCCCACCTTGAATGGCTATCATGAGGATGAAATGAGAGAGAAGTGTTCCTGGCACATGGAAGGTACTCAGACAATGTCATCTGTGGGTGATGTCATCGTCACTATTGTTACCTGGACTTCAGGATGTTGGGCCTTATCACTAAAGGCCCCTCCCACTTGGACAATGTGTGACTGCCATTGTCTCCCTGATGTTAGCAGGTTCAAGACAGACAATAGGGCCCCTGTTCTCTAGACTCAGGCTTACCCCAGGACACAGAGGTCTTCAGGTACACAAAGGACCTCAGAGGATGGGACATTGGGTATTTCAGGAAAAGGCATTACCACCTTCAGGGTGTAAACAGTCAGGCGAATGGTGACAGCCTGGGAAGGCAGCCAGGAAGGAACTTCTCCTATCTACAAGACATGGGCGAGGCCAAGAGGGACACCAGGGGACAGGACAAGACCCTGCTCGAGACACTTACACAGGGTCAGCAAACACTTGCTGGGCAGTTGCTGAGTGCCAGGCTCCGCAGCTTCCACATACACCCCCAACTCCCAGACACAACTTTGCCATCTGTTCTCCACACATCACATTCCACTGTTTCTCTAAATCGTACTGAGTCTGAGGTTTGAACCATCTCTGACCAGGAAGATGAGAAAGTCAACCTCCATCTTGTCTGGGGCAGGTCCCTCCTGGCTCCCTAGGGTCGTGCAAGGATCTGAGGGGAAGGGGGGCTTCGAGGAGCCTGGAAGATGGGGCAGGGCCTCTCTCTGGTCTTTGGCCCCATCTGGTTCCAATGATGGGATCCCTGTTCCACCCACGACCCTTCAGAGGACAGTGGCTCCAACGCCCAGTCTGAGGCACTTCTCCGAAATAGCCATGGCTCCCAGGTTCCAGCCACCCATGACCTCTTTCTGGAGGAGGGGCTTCCTGGAGGTTGATGGATAAATAACCCGCTTCCTCACCGCCTGGGGCAGGGGGCAACTCCAACCCCACACAGCACCCCACAGGTCCGAGCTCAGGTGCCCACGGGGGTCACTTGCTCGAACACACCTTTCTGGGCCAGCTCCTTCTCCACCTCTTTCCCCCTCTACCAGCAACTCCTGGGATCACCTCTCAAATCAGCCACCTGCACTCAAACCCTGCTCTCAGGGTCTGCTTCTGGGGAACCCAAACCAAGATAAGCATTTGCTCTACAGGTATCACACTAAGGGTCTCGCCCGGCCTTCCCCATGGCCTCTGGCAGCCCCACTTGACAAATGAAGAGACTGAGACTCTGAACACTCACCATGACTACCAAGCAGCCCCTAACCATTACCCTACACTGCCTCCCTCCACTCTGTGCCTTCATCTCTGCCTCCCCGCCTTTGGTCTCTACTTCCTGTAAAGAAGGAGAAGGGTTGTCTTCTGTGCCAACCTCCTTCTGTTTGGGGCCCCAAAGCAAAACCACCCTCCATGCACCTCTGAGGCAGGAACCCCCAGACCTGGAGCTCCAAGACTCCACCGCCTTCCTTGGCCGGGGAAGCGAAAACTCTGCTTCCTTCCAAGGCTTAGCGGCAGCAGCAAATAAAAAACACCAGTGATTCCTCAGTAAATTACCCTGCCTCACAGGAAGTACTACTCTCTTTGTCTTACAGATGAGAGAACAGGTAATACACAGTCAGTGAGTTGATGGGAACCCAAGCCTCCCACCTGAATCACGTCAGGACAATGACCCAGTATTCTTATTCCTCAAAATAACAGTGACAGCTAAACAGCCTCTAGTCCATGGGGGCCACTCAGTCCCCAGACAGGACTAAGCACTTCCTGTGAGATTAACATTCCCATTTTATAGGTCCATAAACTGAGGCTCAGGGACAGACAATAAGTCCTTCCCAGGGTTTCCCTTTCATGAAGGAGACCCCCAGAAAATTCCCCATCTCTCAGCAGAGATTAGTCAATGAGGGGAACAGACAGAATCCATAGGGCTCCAGTCAAATTCGTCCCTCCTGCCTGGTTTAGAGAGGTCACATTTGGGAAGGGAAAGATCTGCAAGCTTCCGCCAACATCCTACTCCAGTCCCCAGTGACTCAGTTGAGGACATTAACCCCAGAGCCTTTCTGTGCTCCAGACAGAAGGAGGACAGCACTTGGCAGTAATGTTGAGACCCTATCGACAGATAGGAATGAGGAGGATCCAGCAAGTTTTAGAGCATCTTCCAACCAAAAAGTCCATGATTTTATGACTCTGAGATTCTAGAATAAGTACATCCCCATCAAAAACACTTTACTGAATCATACTAACATCAGCCATTTGCTTTTGACATTAACCAGAGTGAGAACTTGAGAACTACCTAACATTGAACATTGACCTTGAATTTCCTGGGCAGCTGCTGCCTCCCAGAACCCACTCGCCCACCATCAGCCCCTCTGCCCTGTGTGTCCAGCCGAAGAACGGAGCTTAATACCTACCCTGACCACGCCTCTGTGTTGTGAATGGGAAAATAGTTAATCATGGGGAGAACCCTTAGAAAATCTAAAAGCCACCTAGAGATGAATACAAGTGCCATTCACATGACCATGGGCAGCAGTTAATGGAGTCCATGCTGACACTGACAGCTGTGCACACTCACAATGGTGGCACCGGGATTCCCAAAAAGGGACATTCCCAAAGAGGACCTTTGCCCACCGAATTTCCCTTTTGCTGTGTAGCCAGTCCCCTCTCTGGGCCCGGATTTCAAATCCCACTTTTGCCACGGTGGACATGCTGTGTGACCTTGAGTAAATCATCCAACGTCTGTCAGCCACAATTCTTTTCTCTATAAGATAGAAATTAAAATAAGTGACTTTTTTTGGAACCTTCCTATGGATCAGGCCCTGTGCTGACATCTATATGAGTTGCTTCACAATCCTCACGAATACTGAAAAGACAGAGATGGATTTATTATTTATTTATTATGCCCATTTTTTCAGACATGAAAAGTGAGGCTCAGAAGAAAAAGTAACCTGCCCAAAACATGAATAGACACTTCTCTAAAGAAGACATCCAGATGGCCAACAGACACATGAAAAGATGCTCAATGTCGCTCCTCATCGGGGAAATACAAATCAAAACCATACTGAGATACCACCTCACGCCAGTCAGAGTGGCCAAAATGAACAAATCAGGAGACTACAGATGCTGAAGAGGATGTGGAGAAACGGGAACCCCCTTGCACTGTTGGTGGGAATGCAAACTGGTGCAGTCGCTCTGGAAAACAGTGTGGAGGTTCCTCAAAAAATTAAAAATAGACCTACCCCATGACCCAGTAATAGCACTGCTAGGAATTTACCCAAGGGATACAGGAGTGCTGATGCACAGGGGCACTTGTACCCCAATGTTTATAGCAGCACCTTCAACAATAGCCAAATTATGGAAAGAGTCTAAATGTCCATCAACTGAGGAATGGAGAAAGAAATTGTGGTTTATATACACAATGGAATACTACGTGGCAATGAGAAAGAATGAAATATGGCCTTTTGTAGCAACGTGGATGGAACTGGAGGGTATTATGCTAAGTGAAATAAGTCACACAGAGAAAGACAGATACCATATGTTTTCACTCTTATGTGATCCTGAGAAACTTAACAGAAGGCCATGGGGGAGGGGAAGGGGGGAAAAAGTTACAGAGAGGGAGAGAGCCAAACCATAAGAGACTCTTAAAAATTGAGAATAAACTGAGGGTTGATGGAGGTGGGAGGGAGAGGAGGGCAGGTGATGGGCACTGAGGAGGGCACCTGTTGGGATGAGCACTGGGTGTTGTATGGAAACCAATTTGACAATAAATTTCATTAAAAAAAGAAAAAACGAAAAAATTAAAACAAGAAAAAAAGAAAAAGTAACCTGTCCACAGCTACACAGCTACTGAGCGATGGTGGGGATTTGAACCCAGGCCTGTGTGGCCGCAGAGGCATGGCACAGAAAACATGTGTGGAAAAGGGCTGGCTCTACCATGCCCCCGCTGTCCTCCATACACCCCCAACACACTCTCTGACTCAGTTCTGGGTCTGCCGCATCCTGTATTGGGAGCCTCCTCAGGCCCCTCCCGAGAGCTGAAGGCTCTGCCCCAGGCTCGCAGCTCTGATGTCCCTCCGAAGGGGAAGGCCCCACCCCCAAAACCACAGAGCCCCCACCCCCTTCCTCCCTGAGGTCTGTTGGCCAGGGGCCCAGTGCCTGTGCCTTCAGGCCTCAGTGATGAGCCCTATCGGTTTTGGCCAGTAGCCCCTTGCCACCTGGTGCCAGGAGGACCCCTTTCTCCGCTGAAGAGCTCCTCTGGGCACAAGTCCTGCCCCACCCACCCGGGCTTCAGAGCTCAGGTTATAAAAGTTGTGTCTTTCTGGGAGGCTGGAGACGAGGCCAGGGAGATTCCGGGCCGTCCTGTTATTGGAGAGGTAAGGACAAGGAGGGCACTTCTCAAATGTTTCTTGAGCACCTACAATAATGTGCAGAGGCGCACAGATTCTAGTGGTTCGAATCCACGCTCTGCCACCTGTGTGACCTTGGGGTGATTCATTTTTCCTCTCCGAGCCTCAGTTTTGTCATCTGTACATTGGACTTGCTATCAGTGATCCCAGACCATGTGGTGAGGACTCGGGGATGTAATGAAGCTCTCTTTACAAAGTCCTTGGCATGGTGCCTGCCCCTTGGTAACAACTCAACTAGAATTTGGGGCTGGTAGGGATGATTGAAGGCAAGAGTTGGAGAGAGCTGGAAGACAGTGTAATGTGTGAAGGGCAGGAAGGGAGGGGAGACCCGACTTGGGTGAACTGATTGAGAAAAGTGCCCACGTAGAGGCTGACTAAACTCTGGTGGGCTGAATAGAGGGGAGGGCGAGCGGGGGGGGGGGGGGGGTGTTTCACATCAGCCTGGAAGCAAAATACGAATAGCTAATGCCGTGAGTACAAATTTTCCAGCCCCAAACCCGCATACGCAAGGGAACGAATGTGTTTTTTATTATTCAGTGTAATCGTGGTTTGAAGCTCCTATGCCCCCAAGCAACCAAAAACTGACTGCTGCTAATTCAAGGCATCGCTGGGATTTTCTCAGCTACTTCAGAGCAGGCTCAGTGCCTTGGCAGGGGGGGCAGTGTCTACCCTCTGGGTGGCTCCTTCATTGGCGTGGCATGGCAGGGTATGGTGGTGGCGCCTCGGCGGGCCTGCCTACACTGGATATGTCTGCATCCCAGCCAGTCCCTGCCTGGCAGCTCCAGAGGCTGCATCTCCTGGTGGCACACGGTAGCCCACCCAGAGCGCCCCCTGCCTGCGGGCTCTGGGGTCCCAAATCTGCCCTTTGGCCACCAGGCAGGGCCAAAGTTCACCTGTTACAAACACACTGGTTGAAATATTGAAATATTTCCCTGTTATCTGGTGAGGAACTGTGGCTTCAAGCCCCTCCCCCCGCTGCCCACCCCAGCCAGTATAAGACCTCCCGCAGGACCCTCATCCCCTCAAGATCCAGAAATCTCCATGGTTCAAAGGGAGTGCTCCATCTTCTAACATCTCACAATGTCACCCGGCCACGTGAACAGCTGTTGAGCACACTGCTTGCCAAGTGCTTTGCACATATTGTTGAGTGTATTCCTCACAACAACCTATGTTTATCCCCATTCCACAGATGAGAACACTGAGGCACAGAGAGGTCCAGTAAGTTGCTCAGGGTCACACAGTCAGGAAGTAGCAGAGCCTGGATTTGAAGGCGGTCCACACGATGGGGAAGGGCACTCCAGGAAGAAGAAAACAAAAGCACTAGTGTGAGGTGGTGAGAAGTGCAGGGTGTGTTCAAGGACTAGCGGATCTGGAACAAGGGGGAAAGACAAGGAAAGGGAAGCTGGAGAGAGGTTCCAAGGGAGACAGGGCTGGGAGACCCTAGACAATGGGTCCCCAGTGCAGACATGGAGGTGGCCACTGGGGTTTCCAGTTCTATATCCACAGGTCCTGACTGGGAGGATGCTGCTGTTCTGGGGGTCACTGCTATGCTGGGGGCTGCTGCCCCAGGCTCAAGGGGAGGCCCGGCATCAGATCCTCCTGCGAATCAGCAAGGATCAGCTGAAAACAGGTAAAATTTAAGGGGTGGGCTTTGGGAGGCAAGAGCTCAGGGAAGGGCGGGGGTGGGAGATGGTACCACCATCTAGCCTCCCCATGGCCAGCAGCAGAATTTGCCTTCCTTCACCCAGACCTGACCTCATCCTTCCCCTGCTCTAACACTTGCTGTGGCTCTCTCATGCCTCAGGAGAAGCTCCAAGCTCCTCATCTTGGCATTCAAGATTCTGCATCCCCAACCTCTTCCGCTGCCACCTGTCCTGACCACCCCCATAGACTTCACAGCCTCCTTCCCTTCCTGGGCTATTTCTTCTATCTACAATTCTCTTTCCCTCCTTCCCCACATGCTGAATTCTGACTCATCCTGTAAGGCAAAAGCTCTAACAGTCCCTCTGATGGGAATCCCGCCCCCACACCCCCCAGTTTCCCCAGGCAGAAGGAGTCTCTTTCCTCTGGGCTCCCAAAACCCTTTGGTGAAACCTCATCTATGGCATTTTCCTGATGTATGACACTTATCCTGTCTATGTGTCTGTCTCTCTCCCTCTTGACCATGAGCTCCTTACTGCCCATCCACCTCCTCCCCTACTTACCGCCGTCTATCCTCACCCATCTTTTGGTTTCATAAATTCACTAGACTCCTTACCACCTCAGGGCCTTTGCACAAGCTGTTCCCTCAGCCTACATTGCTCTCCTCCTAGACCTTGCAATAATGGATTCCTTCACTTCGTTCAGGTCTCAGCTCAAATGCCTCCTCCTCAAGGAGGCTTTCCTTGACCACTCTGTCTAAAATAGACCTTCATTCACCCCAGTCATGCTCCAACTCTACTCCGTTGTTTTTTTTTTTTTTCTTTGTAGCACTTACTTTCAAAAATTGCCTTGTTTGCTTATCTGAGCATTTGGCTGTTGTCTATCTCTCCCACTAGAATGTATACTAGAATGCACACTGCTCCTGTTCCCTGAACCCAGAGAGAGTGCACACTTAATAAGTACTTGCTGCTAGGGGCACCTAGCTGGGTCAGTTGGTGAAGTGTGCGACTCTTGATCTCAGGGTTGTGAGATCAAGCCCCACGCTGAGTGTAGTGGTTACTTAAAAATAAAAAATTCTAAAAAAAAAAAAAAAAAAAAGAAAAGAAAAAAGTAAGCACTTGCTGCTAAATGACCATCTCAATTTTTTTTTAATGCTTATTTATTTTGAGAGAAGAGAGACAGACCGACAGAGTGCGAGTGGGGAAGGGGCAGCGAGAGGGAGCCGCAGAATCCAAAGCAGCCTCCAGGCTCTGAGCCGTCAGCACAGAGCCGGATATGGGGCTCGAACTCACCCACTGTGAGATCATGACCTGAGCCGGAGTCGGACGCTCAACAGACTGAGCCACCCAGGCGCCCCTTTTTTATAAATTTTTTTAATGCTTATTTATTTTGAGAGAGACAGACTGACAGAGTGCGAGTGGGGAAGAGCTAAATGACCATTGAATCACTGGCTCTGAGCAGATGCTGGTGGGCATTTGCTGAATGACTGAATGAAGGGTGAGCCCCACCTTGAGAAGGGGCTTGTCTCCTCAGACATTTCAGGCCTGTTCTCGGAGCACCACATCTTGGACCGCGTGGCCGGGATTCCTGTGACGGGGGCTGCAGGTGAAGGCGTCACCATCCTGGACCACCTGCCCTTTGTAAGAGAAGGCCTCTCCAAGAAGAGCAGTGGGCTTGATCTGTCACTGGTCGGGGACCTGCTCTCGGGGAAGCGCCTCCCACTGCTGGAGAAGCTGCTCCAGGTGGGCGGGTGAGTCCGCAGAAGCTGCCTCTGGCCTTTCTTCCCCCTTCAGCCTCCGCCCCTGAGCCATAATGTTCTCCTGTATCAAGAAGAGGACTGGGCAGGTGGGAGGCCCGGAGGCTCCCTATAGCCTGGAAAATGCATAGCAAGTGCACCTTTATTGTTCTAAATCTCTCCAAGCTACTTAGAATCGTCCAAAGCAGGGTCTAAATCAAGGATCTCACCTAGCAGCCCTCCAGACCCCCACATTCAGCCTACACCTGGGTACTGCAAATTTGCATGGTGGTTTTTTTTAAATATCTTAACTTTAAAAAGTTAAAAATGTTGTAATGAATTGCCAATATTTAAAAATCAAGAGGGTTTTAATCAAAATCAAGGTTTTCTGATTGTATGGTTAGTTAGGACTGCTGTAACAAAGGACCACAAGCTGTGGCTTAAACAACAGGAATTTGTTGTGTCACAGTCCTGGAGGCTGGAAGTCCAAACTGAAGGTGTGGACACAGCTGCTTCCTTCTAAGGGTCGTGAGGATCTCTTTTCCACGCCTCTCTTCCAGTCTGGGTGGTTTGCTGACGATTCCAGTGGGCACCAGATGAGTCACTAACTTGTATCTGATGTTTAAAAAGTACTCTGGGCCCTTCTCAGCTCAGGGAGATGCTGGGACCTGATGTCACTGAGGGGAGAAGAAGGCTCATGTCCTCCCTCCTGAATGCTCAGCAGGGCAGATGGTCCCTCAGTGGATGGTGGCGAGATCACCTGCCATCTTGCTTTCTGAGTCTTGCCTGCTTGCTTCCCTTTTGCAGGTTGCTTATACTTGAACTCAGGCAGCCTCACTGCATATAGACAGCCCCTCCACTGCATTCTCCCCATTTTGTAGAGGGTGATACTGAGGCCCACAGAAAGGAAGAGACTCAACCAGGTCTTCAAGATGTGGAGGCTGGAACTACAGCCCCATTGTTCTCCAGCTGGACTGGGATCGGGGACGGGGGTGTCCCAAACCTGCTCCTGCTCCTCCTGGGGTCCATCCCTATTCCAGCCAACCCAGATACACACACTCTACAGAACCACAGCGGTCTTAGCAGACCACACCAACACCCCCCAAACCTCTCACAGGTTGGTCATAGAAGATGCCGTAGGACCAGAGATCACCCTGCAAATCCTGAGCGACAGCCTGCTGCAGGTCACGTTGCGAACCAAACTGTACCTCTCGCTCCAGCAGTAAGTACACCGGGCACTTCCTCCCCACCCCCCTCAGTGCCAGGCAGGCCAACCCCTCATTGCTATGACTCAAGAGGCAGCCATGCAGGGCTAGCAAAGGCCTCCTGCCTCTGCCGCCATAAGCCTCATAATAATCCTTTCCACCCGGGCTTGTTTCAAAGCCATTTTCACTGATGGGGAAACTGAGGCACAGAGTGGCAGAGGGACCGACCCAGGATAACACAGTGAGTCAGAAGCAGAGACCGAAATAAGACCCTTGGACTGCCAAGTCAGGGAATATGTGTCCCATCTGAGTAAAATGCAGATGCATTGACAGCATGATCTGAGGAGGGTCTGATTCAAGCCCCGCCACCCTCACCTCCAGAGTATGGCATAACTGCACTCCACTCCTACTCACCATCTAAGCAACTTGAGCAAGGGCATCTGTTCCCTGGGCCTCAGTTTCCTCATCTACAAGACGGGTATGATCAAGTATGCTCCTACCCTTGGCTGTTGTGAGTGTTCACTGCCAACCTGAGAGCTCGGATATCTCACTAAGGTGTGGGTGATCATGCCGACCTGGGGTTGCAAACCGTGGGCAACAGAGGGAGTGCTACGGGTGGTATCTGCATGTGAAACAAATATTCCTTTTTTTTTTTCCAGAGAGAGAGAGAGCACAGGAGAGAGGGAGAGGGGCAGAGTAAGAGAGAGAGAAAAAGAGAGAGACAGAGAGAGAGACAGAGAGAGAGAGAGAGAGAGAGAGAGAGAATCCCAAGCAGTCTCCACACTGTCAGGGCAGAGCCAGACATGGGGCTCGATCCCACAACCCTGGGATCATGACCTGAGCCAAAATCTAGAATCAGATGCTCAGCTGACTCAGCCACCCAGGATCCCCAAAACAAATATTCTTAAAAGCCCCTTAGGAATATGTCCACTGTTGGTTTTCTTTAAAATATGGCCTTCTTGGTCTACCTTCCCTTTTTAATAGAGAAGTGAGCACAGAGGAATGTTTCTTTGGTAGAGAAGTGGGCACAGAGAAATATTTCTCCCCTATACAATAAACGTATCATCGCCCTTGTAGTGATGTGCAGTAAAAACACAACCTAACTCTTGGCCTCGTGGGGACTGTAGCACTTGGAGCACCTGTGGCCCATGTCAAGGTCACCTTCAGCCCCAGGTGATTGTCCTGCTGGCTGGTGTTTTCGAATCTTTCAGGTTTTCCGAAGTGAGAGATCCATATGTTTAATGACGTCTCCTAGTTTTTCATTGGAGCCCCGCAGGCAGCAGCAGGCCACCAGCCTGTGACTTCTGGCCTCCACGTCAGGTGGTGGCTTGGCACCTGCCTAGACCTGCTGCCCCTACAGGATACTGCGGCTCAAAGTCATCAAGAACATCCGCATTGGGATACGGCTGGAACAGATGGGGAACGAGACCAAGGTGGCCTTCGAGGAGTGCCACACCCCACCAGGATACCTCAGCATCAAGGTTCTGGAGCAGTGAGTACCTGCCCACACCTGCACTACCACTGGCCAGAAGGGAGTGCCAGGACTTCCCGCCCTTCATGCAGACTCCCTGTGGGGGCTGCTTTTCCCCAGCCTAGTTCTCTGGGTGACCAAGGGCATCAGGGACAGGGTCATCTGCAAGGCTCCGAGCTGCACACACCATCCATCAGCATTTCCTCTCTCCACACTGAATGTCATGGCTGAGAGCGGGCATCCAACCAGGTCAAACCTCAGCTTGGCTGCTTCCTAACTCGGGGACCCTGAACAAGCTATATGACTTTTAGAGCCTGTTTCCTCACCAGTAAAATGAAACTGTCCACAGAATCCACCCAGCAGGGGGTGGGGGTGAGGAAAAAATGAGCTGATCTATGTGCTGAGGTAACCTTAGCACAAAACCACCTCCTCCAGGAAGTTTTCCATGACTCTCCCTCCTCAAAAATCCCAGAGACCTTTATCAGAGAGGAAATGAAGAGACAGAAGCAGAGAGGGACAATAAGGAAAAAGTAAACACAAGGAAGTCATGGAGATAGAAAGCAAGAAGGCAAGAGAGGGATAAAACAGAAAAAGAAAGGGTGGGGTTGGGGAAGGAGAAGAGAGACACCAAGTGGGGAAGGAGGCAGCCACTCTATGTTACACTCCATGTTACACAAGCCCATCGGCCCTGCCCTGGATTCCCACCTCTGGCCTCAGTCTCCCCTTCCATGGTGTCTCAGATCCCACCTGCTCTCCCCCACCACTAGAATGGACCCCCTCCTGGCAAACGGAGCTCTGGAGTTGGTGACGAGTACCCTAGATAAGGCACTGCCCTTCCTCCTACAGAAGATAGTAAGTTGTTCGCCCTCGTCTGCCTCCTGGGAGAGGGGTGTGACCTCAGAAAGAGCCTCTCAACTTGACAAGGACCCCATCGTGCCTTCCCTGCAGGTGTGCCCTCTGGCCACGACCCTGCTCAACTCACTGCTGGAAGGCCTGCTACACCTCACTCTGCGTACGTAGAGTGGCCGAGAAAGCGGCTTAACTTCCATCCCCCTAACTGTGTGCCAGGAACCGTTCTGGGCTCTGAGAACAGGACAGGAAACCAAACAAAGCCTAGCTGCAGGGAGCCTACTTTTCAGTGGGGGAGAAAAAGGGCACTGTGCCTCATGACCTGGGCAATTCATTTTCCCCCGGAGCCTCAGTTTCCCAACCTGTAAAGTGGGACTAATCCCAGACCCACAGAGTGGACTGCTGCAATAATACATATAACCCGGCACAAAGTTACCGCTCAATAAATGTTCATTGTTACAAGAGGCACAGGCCTAGCCCACAAGAACTTAAAGCTGAGCAGAGGGGCGCCTGGGTGGCTCAGTCGGTTAAGCGTCCGACTTCGGCTCAGGTCACGATCTCACGGTATGTGAGTTCGAGCCCCGCGTCGGGCTCTGTGCTGACTGCTCAGAGCCTGGAGCCTGTTTCAGATTCTGTGTCTCCCTCTCTCTGACCCTCCCCTGTTCAGGCTCTGTCTCTCTCTGTCTCAAAAATAAATAAACGTTAAAAAAAAAAAAATTAAGAAAGTACGCTGATCAATTGAACTTCATCAAATTAAAAAAAAAACTTAAAAAAAAAAAAAAAAGCTGAGCAGAGAAGTTCAATTTCTGCCTGCTTCACTGCCTCTCCACACCGTTTCACCCTCCCGCAGGGCAAGCGGGGTCCTACTTTCATTTTCCCATTGCAGCCCCGACCATCTCAAGCCCAGAAGACTTCCAGTACTATGTCACCACCACGGAGTTCACGGAGGAGGCCATCCTGATGAAAGTCCAGGCGAGCCAGCACCCTGGCTAGGGCAGACCCTCCTGGGACACCCACTGGTCTAGGGGAGGATGGGCAAAGAGGAAAGTGAGATGGCCTTCTCTGGATGGGAGGCATACAGAGAGGCCACAGGTAAGGGTGGTAGGCAAAAGAGGAGAAGGAGAGGGAAGGAGGGAGAAAGAAGGGGAGAGCTGGTGGACCCCTGCCCTCGGGAGCTTGTGCTGAGGCCCACTTGAACCCTGGAGAGCAAGAGAGGCCACGAGGCTACAGGTGCTGTGAGCGGGGATGAGACTCCAACAAAAGGGTAAGTGGGGTAGTTCGTGGGTGCAGAATTATATGCAACACCCAGCTCGGTTTCCCTCAGATGGGGAAACCGAGGCCCAGAAAAGGGCCTGTCAGAGGTAGGTCAGGTGGACAGGAAGGATTTGAGTGGATAGGAAGGAGGTGCTGTTAACAAAGGCACAGAGAAGGGAATGGGGTCGGAAGAGGGAGAAGCGAAAAATAGGAGCTCGTGTGTTCAAAATGTAGCTCTACCTACCGTCTGTAGGACATTGAGTAAGTCATTTCACCCCTCTGGGCTTCAGTTTCCCCACCTGTCTAATGGGAACAGTAATAGTTCCCATCTCACGGCACCGCTGTAAGGTCGAAATGAGATTGTGCACATAAGTGTTCGGCACTGCCTAGCACATAGTGAGCCTGTGGTATCGGTTATAGCTATAATCGGTTGTTGGTCAGAGAAGCTGCTCGCACTGAATTTCTCCTTCCTCCTTCCTTTTTCTGAAGCTTGTGACGCCCTGCAGCCCAGGCCAGAGACCCCGAAGGCCTGACCACCTGACCCCCCAACCCCTTCCAAAATTAGCCCAAGGCAGCATGGCAGACCTCGCTTTTGGGCTAGAAGTCTACAATGACATCCTGTCCTGCCTCTACACCAGCAAGGAGATCCACGTGGACCCCCAGGACTCCAAAGTGAGTGCTCAAGAAAGGGGAGTATATAACTTTATTGCTTTGCTTTTCACATGAAGAAACCAAGATCCAGCTGGCAGAAGTGCCTTTCTGAGGGACCTAGGTAAGTCACTTCCTCTCTCTGGACCTCCCTGGAGAACTCCTCTTCAGCCCTCAGAACCCAGCATGGAAATCCCCTCCTCTAGGAAGACTTCCTTGAACACCCAGGTCCCTTTATTGCTCCTCTCTTCATAACACTTATCCATTCACTCATGCCACAAATCGCTCTTGAAGGCCTACTATGTGCTAGGCCCTGTGCACCCAGCGTCCCTGGCCTTATAAAGCTCAAAGTCAAGTGGGAGAATAGAAACTGAACAAGAAAACAGTCAGATAAATAAAATAATTTATCTTGTTTATAACAAGAGCACTGGGTCAGCAAGCGACTAGTGGAAATGACAGGGCTACCCTGGACACTCTAGTCAGTAAAGACATCTATGAGGAGGTGGCCCGAATGGTGACAAGGAGGCATACACATAGAGATCTGCAATAAGAGCAAATTGCCAGGGTCAATGAGGAGAACAATGAGGGGGAAATCCAGATACATCACTGCTTAAAAGCCCCAAGCAGCAAATCAGCACACTCTGAATAACATCCAGTCTCTTCTCTGCAACCCCCTGCCCATTTCTCCAGCTCTGTCCCCTTACCTACTCCACTCCAACCACACTGGCTGAGCTGGTGCCCACCTCAGGGCCTTTGCACCTGCTGGGCTCACTGCCTGGAACATTCTTCCTTCCACTGTTGGCCTCAGTGCAAATGTCATCTCCTCAGAGAGCCCCTCCTCGACCACCACATCTAAATATGCAGAATAGGCCTTCCCCCTCCTCGCCCCACTTCCCCTCTCTTTCTGTGCTTTTGCCTTCAAAACGCTGATCACACTGGGCATGTGTATGAGTAAAGTTACATATGCAAGGTCATATGTTGACAAATACACACACATGTGTTTATTTATTTAACTTTGTGTGTGCACTGCCTCCCCCACTCGAGGACACAGACTACAGATGGTGAACATGTCTACAGCATGCAGTGGGTGCTCCATAAACACTGAAACACAAAACCCTAAGATCTGTGTCTAGAAGAGATCTAATGCTACTGCTCCATTTTTTTACATGAGGAAACCAGGGCCCAGATAGGGAAAGAGACTTGCCCAAGATGACCCAGCAGTGGGATCAGGAGTAGAGCCAGGTGTCCCCATGCTGGGGAGACAGTTGTAAGTGAGCACTGAGACAATTGTAGGTGAGCATTGTAATTCCATGCCCGCAGGAATTCTTACCCCAGTGGGCAAGGGTACATATGCAAGGGTGCGCTTTGTAGCTTCACTTGGGATAGGGCAAAAAATAAAGTTAACCTAGGTGTTCATCAATGACAAATTGGTAAAAAGGAGTCTGGTTATGGTCATACAGGGTGGAATACTATGCAGCTGTCAAAAAGAATGGCGTTGGTGGAATGCAAACTGGGGCAGCCACTCTGGAAAACAGTATGGAGGTTCTTCAAAAAATTAAAACTAGAACTACCCTATGACCCAGCAATTGCACTACTAGGTATTTATCCAAAGAATACAGTGTGCCGTTTCGAAGGGGCACATGCACTCCAATGTTTATAGCAGTGCTGCTGACAATAGCCAAAGTATGGAAAGGGCCCAAGTGTCCATCGACAGATGAATGGTTAAAGAAGATGTGGTATATATATATACAATGGAGTATTACTCGGCAATCAAAAAGGATGAAATCTTGCCATTTGCAACTACGTGAATAGAACCAGAGGTATTATGCTAAGCAAAATCAGTCAGTCAGAAAAAGACAAATATCCTATGACTTCACTCATATGTGGAATTTAAGATACAAAACAGATGAACACAAGGGAAAGGGAGCAAAAATAATATAAAAACAGGAGGGGAGACAAAACATAAGAGACTCTTAAATATAGAGAACAAATTGAAGGTTGCTGGAGGGGTTGTGGGGGGGGATGGGCTAAATGGGCAAGGGGCATTAAGGAACACACTTGTTGGGATGAGCCTTGGGTGTTATACGTAGCGGATGAATCACTATTCTATTCCTGAAATCATTATTGCACTATATGCTAACTAACTTAGATGTAAATTAAAAAATAAAAATACAAGTAAAGAATTCAGGGGGAAAAAAAGAATGGGGTTGGTTCTATATGTACTGATACTGAGAGAAAAAAAAATGAGGCGCAGGACTGCATGGTGAGAATATTCTCTACTATGCATGTTTATATGTGTGTAGAAAACAGGATGTACTCCCAAATGCCAACACTGGTTACCCCTGAAAATAGGATTTGGAGGAAAAGGGGAAGAGGTGTTGGTGTAGACTTGTCCCCTTTATACGTTTTTGTACTGCTTTCCATCATGATTTATGATTTTCAGGAACCAATGGAGTATGGCTAGATGGATAGAAATATAATGAAGCAAGTATAGGAAAATGTTAACTGAAGAATCTAGGTGATAAGTATACAAATGTTGAAATTCTTTCAACTCTGCTGCATGTGCGGAAATTTTCACAGTAAAACATGGAAAGGGAAAATCACTGAAACAATAAAGTTAACCTTTCCGGATAAATCATGGTGAGAAACCAGGTGGAAGTCTCCTCCGATGTCAACGTCGACTACGTAGTGCATTCAGCTGGAAGCAATTACACCTCACTGAACCCCAATGACACCCCTGAAACTGCTCAGAACAGAGCTACGGGATTCTAAAGGCCAACACGCGGTTTGCCCTTTTTCCAGGCTGCCGACCTCATTGAACTGTTGTCACTGAGAGAGCTGGAGCGGGAGCCCAAGGTGGGTGTGTCACCAGCTTCCCCTCCCGCACCAGGGCCAGGATCTCAGGAAAGAGTCTGGGATGGGGGCAGGATTGGGCCACGTAAGCATGTTCCATTTGGCCAGAGTTTCCTACTGTGGACTCTAAAAACCACTGCACCTATTCCACTGGTGCTGTGAGGGTTGGGGGGGTTGGTTCAAGTAAGGCACTTAGCTCATCGCCCCGCCCAGGTGCCCATGGCCAGGAGGCTGGCGTTATGACTCACTACTGAACGGGCCCCTGCCCCTGCCAAGGCAGCCAGATGTGCACACAGAGACAACAGCGAGCAGTGACTATGTGCCAGGCTCCTCCACCTGCGTCAACATAATCCTCAGCTTCCCCGCACTTCAGCCCATTTTCCTATGTGAGCAAACTGAGGCACAGAAAGGTGAATCCAGTTGCTCAAGCTCATATCACTCAGTCAGTGGCAGAAGCAGGATTTGAAGCCAGTCCTGGACTCCAAAATCCATGCTCAGTGTCCCTTCTCCAAAGGCTCTTAGAACATGGCATCGGATGAACAAACAGTAATAGAAAACAACAGCATTACTAGGTGCTGGGCTCTATTCTAAGTACTCCACATGAATGAATTCATCTAATCCCCACAACAACCTTGTGGAGTAGGAATGATTATTCTCATTTACCAACTAGGAAAACAGAGAGATTAAGAGACTTGTCTCAGGCCACACAGCTTACAAGCGGTGGAGCTGGGATTCTTGCTCCAACATTTATGTTCTTACCTGCCATGCACGCCCAGGGAGCAGAGGATGTAATCTCACCTTAACGGAGCTCAAGGAGGTTAAGTAAACTTCCCAAGGTCAAGGTCATGCAGCAAGTTGCTGCAGAGCTAGAATGAAACTTCAGACACCCTGGCTCCTAAGACGATCTTGTTCCCATTCTTCCAAGCCGGGAACTAAGGAACTCCATTCTCTGTACCTGCCTGCACCTTTTCTGCTTTAACCTCATTCAGACTTCCAAGCAGTCCAGAGGAACTGTGAGACTGACCATCAGTACCCCCGACCCTCCCACCGTCCACATTGATGGCCACACAGCCACCGTCACCCAGCCGGGCTCGCTGGTCCTGCTGGGTACCAGCAACACCTCCTCTGTCTCACTTTCCTGGGTGAGTAAGCCTTGAAATTATTTGTTCCTCAGGGGGCCTGGGTCCACTTGGGGGCCCCTCCGGGACCGGGTGACTGAGGCAGCTGCAAAACTCACCATTGTGTTGCCTGCTAATATTCGATCGGTCCACACCCAAATAGATGCACCTGTTGTCAAAACATTACAATTAACACTTGCTCCCCTGTGTGGCTTCCAGTGCTCCCCAAAGACCTCCTCAACAACTAAAGGGTTTTGCCTCCAATACCTTCTGCTCAGTGCCTTGTAGGTAGTTGTTAAGTCTTCTGCCTTCCCTGGACATGGCTGCCTCGAAAGCCCTTGTCTGCAAAACCAGGAGAAAGATCAGAAAAACAGTTCATAAGAGGCTAAACATATCTGTGTTGTCTACTCTATTTCTGGGGAAACACAGCTTCCCCCAAAGTTTCAACTTCTCTCTTCTGAGCCCCCTTGGGATTCCTATTTCCCATTCCACAGACCTTAAAATTGGGAAGGTACCTCAGACATATGGGGGGTGGGGGACCCCCCCCCCCCAATAGGCAAGCCCAGCAGCATCCAGTACACACACAGGACCCTAGAATCTTAGTTGGCATGACTCTGTGGTCAAGAAATTTGTCATCTCTGACTGGTAGTGAGAAGAACTATTTCCGGTCTATAAGGTGACTGTGTGACTTACGAAGGCCAATAGACACCCCCTCAAAACCAAGGAGTCCTCTGGCTTCCAGCAACAGTGACTCAATGGCCAAATGACTCATTGCAAAAGGCTTTCCCTTCCCTGGGCTGAGCCTCCCTGCGTTGTGCCCAGCCCCAGCCTCCCCTGGCCTCCAGGAAGACCTGACACCATGAGTGCCCTCTCCCACAGCACCACCCACACACATGGTCTGAACACACATGACCAGCATCTGGGGCAGCAGGGAAAGGACCAGTGAGAGGGGCCAGCCCTGGACAAGCATTCACGGGAGTCGGGGTGAAGGGTATCCCTCTGGCTGGAACATAATTTCCTCTCCTCTTCTGACCTAATTTCAACTCCCATAGAATCTCCTTTCAAAGGCTGTGTTTTCCTCGAGAAATCAGGAATTAAAACTCCAGTTCACTCCAAGCAGGTAATGTTTTTTTGGTTTTGCATGTTCAGAAGAAATAAGAATGACTGGCAGAGAAGTAGGCGGGGGTGGCGGGGGTGGTCAAGGGGTGCATTTCCATGCCTGCTGTCAGCATACGGAGTAGTGGATAAGAGGGAGGGAGGAAAAGAGGGAGGGGGTGTTGTAACTGGAGCTCACTGACCACTGCACCCCCAAGCAGCTGCCGTGATCTGAAAGGGTGATCTCTTTTCTCTGGTAGCACCACAGTCACCCTGGGCCCTTATCCCGCCGGCCTTGCAAAGCAGGTGAGTCTCTCCTAAACTTTGGCCTCTCCATGGTCCTGAAGGACCCATCAGCAGGCCCAGAAAAAGGCCCTGAGTCACTGATGTAGGAAGTTGAAAGCCTCACTCACTTTCTATCACTGATCTCATCTTGCCCTGGAGTCCCCACACCCCCTGGGGTCAGGGGAGCCCCCAGAACTTAAACTTGTCCACTTCATTCTTTCAAACACTTAACAAATACCTACTGAGCACCTATGATGTGCCCAGACTTGACTTAGGTACTTGGGATATGTCAGTGAACAAAGCAAAGGACCCTGCCCTCATGGAACGTACATTCTAGCAGGGTGAGGTCAGATAAGAAGCAATGAGCACAGTAAAACTGTAGACTATGTACGCAAGTGATCATACCGTGGAAAAGAAAAAGTAGGAAGAGGGGATGTGCATCAGGAGTGCAGGTGAAGGTAAAACTAAAAAGGAAGGTTGGGGAAGGCCTCACTGAGAAGGTAAGTGTTTGAGAAAAGACTGGAGGAGGTGAGGGAGAGCGCTGTGGGGACATGGCAAAGAGGGGCCCCAAGGCCCCAAAGCAGAGAGGGGTGTGCCCCTGGTTCAGGGAACAACGAGGGGGCCAGGGTAGCTGGATCAGAGGGATTGAGGGGAGGTTGTAGAGTGAGTAGAGCCTACTAGTGGGAAGCTGGCTCTTCCAGAGTGAGATAAAAGCTGATGGAACACAGAAGGAGCAGTCTGGAGGGGCCTGGAGTGGAGGCAGGTAGGCCATCGAGCAGGCTGGTAGAACAATGCAGAGGCTTGATGAGGCAGGTGGCAGCCAGGGGAGTGGCCGGGTGCAGGACATATTCCCGATAGGACTTCCTGCTGGAATAGATGTGGGAAAGGACTGAGAGAGGTATCCAGGATGATGCCCAGATTTTTAAGGGCACCTCCTCCTCTATAGGATGAAAACAGCCTCCTTTGGGAGAACATTCCGTTTGCACCCCCAACATGGCTGTGTGTCTCCTCTCTGGGTTTCTACTCCCCTGGGATTCCCAGCATAGCATCCTGAGCCACCTGTGCCACCTGGGTCCCCATGTAGCAGTGAGGGGTTTCTGCTATAGTGTGACGTGTCTGGGCCCTCCCTAGCCTTGGGGCACTGGTTCCACCATCCTTCACTTCCACAAGACTGTGAACCTCATGGGCCAGCCCTTAATGGGGGAAGGCTGCAAGATGGAAAAACAACAAAATGAAAGGGCTGAACATGTATCGGGAAACACTTCAGAATGATTAGCCCTGCTATATTAGGCCTTGCTCTGGCCTTACTTGCATAGAATCCCAGCCTTGAAAGGTCCTGAAGATCATCCTCCCAGGTCAGGGATCCCTTCTGTGACATCATCAGAGGACAGTTATCCAGACCAGGGCTGCTGTGTATGGTTGCACAGGTTGTGCAGTGTACAAGCCACCCACATCATAGATAATTATGAATATGTTTATAACAGTGTCCCAATACATGGGGAAAGAGTCTTAAAGAAAGGGAGTCCTTTTCCAATCTCTCCAAATGGGTTGGAGCAGCTCTGATCAACCTCTTGAACTGCATGAACATCCCTAGTAACAGGAGGTTTGCTATCTCAGTGAGACAATTCCTGCCCCATCACCAGACAGGTCTCAGCATTGGAGAGCTCCTCCTTGGACGGACCCAAAGTGGGTACCTGTGAAGCTCTGGCCGTGGGTTTCCTCTGGCTCAACCTATTTCCTCTTCCCCTGGGCTACCCTGCAGAGATATGAAGACAGTCCCAGTGACCTAGGGTGAGGGTAACTCTTTCTCAGGCCCCTCAACTTTCCCTAGGCCCTTCACTATCTGGTCATCTGGCCCCAGTGCCCTTTAAAAATGGAGTCCCCTGGACTACTCCTGATCTCTTGTGGGCACCTGTACACTGGAGGTGCCCCATTCCCATGGTCAGAATCTGCCAGCCCAGCCGAAGTGACCTTCCTGTTTCTTTTTCATCTGTTGTAGGAAAAACGTATGGAGGCCTTTCTCTTAGAGCTTCTGAACAGGGTATTTTTGCCCCATCACAACGGTGAGCCCCACTGGGTTTCTTCTCATGCCCATACACCATGCGGCCTGGAGCTGCATCACCTGTGTCTAGAACTCTGCACAGACAGCTGGGTTCTGCTTGTCCCCTGGGGTTGGCTAAGAACTGTGCTTGGGCAAGGCAGATGGAGGCAGGGTAGAGACTGAAATTTGGAGTGTGGCCAATGGGGGTGCTGGAAAGGGCCCGGGTGTGCTCCCCCCCATTCTCTGCCAGCTAGTGTACCTTGCGTGGACCCTGCTAGTACATGCAAGGTAACCAGTTCGGACCTTACGCACTTCTGAGAAATCACCCGGCTCAGCCTCCTTTTTTGCATTTGGGTTCAGTACAATAAAATGACTTTCCCAAGGTCACACAGCAAGTCTCTGGCAGAGCTGAGCCCAGAACTCTGGCATTTCATCTCCTTTCCATGGGCTTCTCTCTATGCTCCAACTTGAGGAGTTATGTCAGAACTCCAGAGTGAGGCTAGAGGGCGAGGCTAGAGGAGCTCAAATCCTGGCTGGGCTGAAGGGTTTCGTATCATTCTGTGACCTGTGATAGCCAGGGAAAGTTCTGGGCATAAAGTGGGTAAATCTGTGCTCAAGAAGGGAGACCTATTAGAGGTGAGGAACAGCGGTGATGAAAGGCCCGGCAAGGCAGGCAGAAAAAGGGTCCGGGTGGGCAAGGATGCAACCTCACCTAGCCAGTGCCTACCACCAGCAGTTCATTCAATAAGTGTATCTTCGTCCTGGACCAAAGAGACCTATGGCGAGCATCAAGATGACCCAGGAGCTAAGTCTGGTTCAAGAAGCCTACATAGTCTTGCAGAGTCTGAACATCCAGGCCTTGTGTGTGGCACAATGCCAGGGGTGCCATTCACACTGGGGTCCCGTCCAAACCTGCCCCACAAGGCAAAAAGGAGCAGGGCCAAACCCACTCAGGAAATACAGGAAAACTGGCTGCAAGAAGCAGCCTGAGGATAAGAGAATTGGCAGAGGAGAGATTCACAAAAGCCTGTGCTGCAGTCAGGATCATCTGGTCCCAACACAGACAGGATTGAAATGAGGAGGCGTCCAGAGGCTGGGAGCTGGGAGGCTGATGAGAAGGCATCTGCAGATCAGGGAACAGAAAGGACACCAGAGGCACCTGTCCCTCCTCCTCCATCCTGCTCCGCACCTAACTGGGCTCGAATACACATTGGGCCAGCAAGGGCCCCAGAGTGATGATGGGGGGCTGGGATGAGATAAGGGCTGGTCAGTGCAAAGGAGGGGGCAGGAGGGGCCCACACCAGGCTCTCAAGTCAGAAACTCAGAAACTCAACAGGCCAAATGGTTAGTTCTTTGAAACTCAATTTGCAAAATTCTCCAACTTCACCATTTACCAACTTACCAAAAACTTACTCTAAGGACTACCTTTCATATATTTAATAAATGAGTATATTCATGAATATTTTCTTTGATATATTTAATGGATATTTTCTTATCATACAACCAAATCCCTAGTGTTTTAAGGTTGATTTTTCAGTTTTTACTGACTTGTTTCTAACCTTTTTCTGAGACATTTTCTGTTTCTGCCAACATTTTAGCATTTTTAGGAGGACAAACCTTGTTTCAGCAATGTTCCTCAATTAAACAAGAATGAAATTCACTAAGACGTTCCTAAGATGCCTTCAACAAACCGCACATTCCTTAAAATGCTGCTAAGAAGCCTATCTTCACAAGAATGTGTTCATAGTTCCTGAATATATTCTAGAAGAAATTCTCTCAAGATAGATTTTTAATGAATGGGTAGAAAAGCTGTTTAGGGACCCGGTTTTCTAGAGTGGGGTTGCCTGAGAGAGGATGATGTCCCCTGAGGAAGGAGAGGAGAAAGGGGATACGCCAAGTCCTTTCCCTGTTCTGAACAGTGGAGCAGACAGGGGTCAGCTGGCCCGGGCCCTCCCCGCCCTTGCCCTGCACCCACAGACACCTCTGCTTGCCAGGGCACTGAGCTCCCCTACCCATACCTCTCACAGAGCTGCTCAGAGAACAAGATCTCCCGCTGCCCAACGTCAAGGGTATCTCCTTCGACCAGGCCCAAGTGGAGCCCTCCAAGGTAAATGCTGAGAAAAAGAGCTTCCTGAGACAGCCGGGGGAGGTCAGAGCTAGAAGGGTCTTGGAGCCCTACAGGTGCTTTGTCCCCATCCTGCAGGGGCAGAAGCTGAGGCTCAGGCAGAGGAGGCACTCAATGAGGCAAGCCTTCTACCTCCCTTATCTCACCATCTCATAGCCATCCTGGATGTGATGCCCCATATACAGATGAGGAAACTGAGGCCCCAATGGGTTCCATGAATCCCTCAGGGAGCCAAGCCCTAGGCATCCTGAGAGCTTCAATGCCTCACATAGGTGGTCTTCACAATCAGTTCCATGAAGTCGATGCTATGATTTCTCCCATTTTACAAGAGAGGGAGCTAAAGCTCAGAAAGGCAAAGAAACTTGCCTAGCGCAGGAGAGCCAGGGTTCCAACCAGGGTTTATCTGATTTCAAAGCCTTTACCCTTAGCCAGGACCACCTACCACCCTAGAGCTCAGGTGGCCTAACCCCGCGAAAAGGGCTGTTGCCTCTGGCACCTGCTCTCTGTGAACTGCCAGAGGGTGGGAACCTGGGCCGGCACGAGGCTGGCTAAATGTCAGGGAGGTAAGATGGGCCACAGACCACAGGGCTGAGAAAACCAGCAGAGGAACCACGGACGTGCTGCCGAGGGGGGTTGCCAGCTCTGAGTCCGCCCCAGGGGTCACCCTGCCTCCTTGGCACTCGCCCCTTCCCTCTGGAAGGTGAACCTGAGAAGAGGCAGATGGGGTTGGTGGGAAGGGGCAGAGCTTAGAGATGCCCTTCATTTCTTTGTTTCCCACCTTAACAAGATTCCCACTCTTAAATAGCAGTGCAGGAAGGGGCTCTAGGGGCAAAGCAGAGAGAGAACCACATGGAACCTGCTGGCCATGTGGTGTCAGGCAAGCCACTGCCCCTCTCTCAGCCTGCTGTCTCCGTCTGTCAAATGGAGATAAAGATAGGCGCTGGAAATCAAGGTTCCCTTCAGAAACACGACAACTATTAGGATCACTGATTTCACCCAGCCCTACTCTGACCATTGACAGAGTGTGACCCACCACCCCAGACATAAAGTTTGAGCTTCAGGACCCTCAACTTATGCCCAGTTCTGGAGCCAGGACGCCTAATTCCCGGTCCTGACATTCAGGAGATACTAGAAATCTGCTTTCAAGAACCAGATGTTACTGTGCAGGAGGGTAGGAGGAGACAGCAGCAGTTTGTCTCCTAAAACCCCAGCCCCTGGCCTGTGCTACTCCCCCATTCCACCCTCAGACCCCTCCCCTAGACCCCACCCAAGCCAGGGTGGCCCTGGTAGGAAGGGTGAGCCCAGGATGACCCTAGGTCGAGGCTGGAAGACCTACTTCAGGTAATCCAGGGGCTGGAGCTGCTCCAGAAATGATGCCACAACTCTGGGCAAGGAGGGCCAGGACAACAGGGGCCCCTCTATAGTTCTGAATGCCAAAAATGGCAAAGTGCAAGCACAGCCCAGCAGCTCTCACATAACCAGACCTATGGAGACAAGGTGGGGGTCAGGGCAGCAGGTGGGCTCATGGGTTAACTTGTCGATTCACTTCTAGGCTGCCTTGCACTGTTGTGCCAGTTACATATTACACAACTCCAAGATGCACCACTCATACAGTAGCTTATATGAACGACAGCACCTGGAGTGGGACAGTGCACAATCTGCACATCCTTACATAGCTGCCCTGACCGCTCCCTCATTCATTCGCTATCACTAATTCACTCCACTAATATATATCACCGGCTGCTCTGTGCCTGGCCATGTGCTGGATGATGCCAAGACAAAGCTATGAGTCACACCCCGTCCCTGAAACCTTCAGGAGCTCCCCTTCTGGTGGAAAAACAGATGCAGGAGCAGATGGATTCCAGCAGCATGGGTTGGGCATAGTGGGTGGGAGCAGGTGGAGGGCTCTAGCTGGATGAGAGACCCACCTCAGGGTGACCCAGCAGGATGAACCCCAATGCATCAGAAACATTAGAGGCATCTTGATACATAGGTTTTCAGAAGAGCTCCAAAGAGTGATCTGTTCCTTCCTTCACAAACATTCCCAAGACCGTTCATCCCCTCTGCTCTAACCCCTTGTCCAGTCTGTCCCTGACTCTGCCTTCTTGCCAACAGGGAAAGTTGTGTCCTTAGGATACATAGAACCCCTCCCAAGATAGCTTGAGCCACCTCAGGGAGAGCCGGGCAGTGAGGACAGGTAGGATACCCCTCCCTGCTTCTACCCACAGGGTTATGTGCTGCTGACTGTTCCAGACGAATAGCCGGTTCTTACCGAGGGCCAGTCCCTCTCCTCAGCCACAAGTGCTCTGGACCCTTGAGAGTACAAGAGTGGCTGCTGTCACAATGGAAAATCTCAGCTGCAATAAAGATGATTCTTGCTTGAGAAAGAGTCTGGTTCTGAGTTTGCTACGGGGTTCTAGGAGATGGCAAGGCCCCCCCGAAATGCTTAATGGAAGGTTTTTCTCCCTGATAGTTCCTGTGTTCACTTGGCCCCTCAGAGAGAGATTCTGAATTCTGTATTGAGCATCTCAGGGAAGAGAGGCTCCTCAGAAAACAGAGAGGGCCTGAGCTTCAAGAGCCCACGCCCTGAGACGATGGGACATAGAAAGAACACAGGGAATTTTCACATACAAGGGTTCCCTGCTCGAGAGGGAAGAAGAGGAAGGAACCAAAAGTTTTGATGTCCCTAAGAAAGAGGGGACTCCAGGAGCCCAGAGATATTTGGGAGGCCCTGAGTGTGGAGGCAAGGGGTTAAGAGAAGAAGCCAGACCCATAAGGGTAGAGCCAGATCCAGGTGGCTGATTATGATACCACAGAGCTCCCCTGGCCCTGAAAGGTGCGACAGGCAGGAGAGTGGCTGACATGTGCCCAAGAGCAGTGCCATCGAGGGACAGAGTGAGGAGAACCCTCCCCATCAACATCCAGTCCCATGTGGCCCAGGCAGGGCAGGGTGGTGAGCAGAGAAAGCCTGGGTACCAGAGGGCTTTGCAGTCAGAAATGTGAATAGTTCCATGGTTGCCAAGAGTCACAAAGCGGGAAGAGGCCTCTTCTCACACCTGGGCACCTGCCAAAGCCCATGGCGAGTTAAGCCTGCCCCCAGACAAAGGCAGATGAGGAGAAACTTCGGATTGTGATAAAATCCCCATCACGGGCAGGTCTCTGTCTTGGGAGGGAACAAGTGACCAGCAGCCCAGTAACCTCAGCTGGCCCCTGGCAACTGGATGGCCAGTGTGGAGGCCCTCCTGGAGGCCAGTTCTCTGCCTACATCCCAAACCATTGAGCAGGCCTCGTGGGTCAGGTGCAGGATCCCTGTCCTGTGGTGGGAGGATGGAGTCCAGACCAAACCTTGCTGTGAGTTCCTTACCTAACTCCCCACCTGTTTTACAAATATGAACCACAAGCCCAGCCTTGAAGGAAATAAGTCTCCCAAAAACATCCCTCAGACAAGTCCTTGGGCAAGATGGCAGGACCGCCCTGCACTGTGGCCTTGCAAAGTCTCCCAGCCTTTGGTGTATATAGGATAACTTAAGATAAGGTGGAGGCTGGGAGACACTTTCCCAGAGGACAGTTGAATCCTAAGGCCAGAATTTCCCACCTGTGTGTGAGCACACTGCCTGGTGCATGGCACATACATAGTAGGTACAAAATGATGGAATGGAGACATCCTCAGGACCTTGAAGAAAGCTAGGCAGAAGGAGCAATCCAGGCAGGAGAGGCATGAGAGAGCCTGTCCTACCATGGAAGCCCCTCATTCCTCTCCCATGACTTTAACAGGTGCATCTCATTTTACAGTCTTGCAGGCACAGGCAACTATTATCCCATTAGATTCTTACAATCACATTGAGTGGCACCAGATGGGGGGGTGCAATTACCTGCCTTTGCCCAGGCAGGGTTGCCCACACCATTTCTGGTGCTGGAAGTCAGTGCGCTGGCTCCAAAGACCACCATCCTTCTCCCTCCAGCCCAGATGGCCTCTCCTTGCCCACACCTCCATCCCAAGCCTCTTAGCTCAGCTGGGGAGCAAACAGCTCAAAACACCTCTCCCCAAGGGGCGTCTGGCTGGTTAGGTCAGTTAAGCATCCGACTTTGATTTTGGCTCAGGTCATGATCGCATGGTTGGTGAGACTGAGTGCCATGCCGTGGGGCTCTGGGCTGACAGTGGAGCCTGCTTGAGATTCTCTCTCTCTCCCGCTTTCTCTGCCTCTTCCGAGTGCGCGCTCTCTCTCTCTCTCTGTCTCAAAATAAATAAATAAACTTAAAAAAAAAAAGCCTACCTCGCTCATTCACCTGCTCTGGTGGACTAAAGTCTTCCCCAGTAGCATCACTCCTGAAGATCTTTTTTAAGAAAATAAGTTTCCTTATTCTATTCCTCAAACAAAAGTTTACCTGACACATAAGACAGATGACAAGAGAGGTGCTCTGATTAGAATGAGGCTGGGGGCTAAAGTTCTGGCCGTCTAGTTCTACCTTCTAACAGCAGGCACCTCTAAGGAAACTATGCTCCGTGGAGTTAAGGCACTGAGTTACCCAGGAGGGAGGCCCCAGTGCATGAGCCATCAAAAAACAAGGAGCAGAAAAAAAACAAACAAAGAAAAGCAAAGAACAAAAACCAAGGAGCAGAGCGCTAAGAGAACTGAACACAGGATGGATGGGTTTTGACAGCTAGGATAGTAACCGAAAGAATGGGGGAGGGACATCAAGCTGGCCGAAGTGGTTGAGCTTGCTTCTCCGCTGCTCCCCTCTAGATCTCCGGGTTGTGAGTTCGAGCTCCATGTTGGATGTAGAGATTACTTAACAAAATGAATGCAAGGAAATTCATCAGAAGAAATAAAGGGGCCCAGAAGGAAGGACACAAAAGGCTCTCAGACTTCCCCACCTGCAAAGAGGCAGCACTATCCCCCAGGTGAGGGCTCTGCCTGCTCCACACATAATCCAACACCCAGTCCAGTCCTGTTGTCCTACTTTGTAAATCACTCTCAAATCCACCTGCAATACCACACTGGATAAGGCATCCACCATCTCTCACCTGGATAATTCCAACTGCCTTCCCCTTGTTCTCTCTGCTTCCACTCTGTGCCTCCAGGCTAGACCCCACGTAGCAGCCAGAAGAGACTTCAGAAGATAACCCGAATCATGTCACTCCCTGGCTAAAACCCTCTAACAGCCTCCCATCCATCGTCTTCACCACAGCCCCCAGCCTCTGCCTCCGGGGGTCTCCAGCTGTCTTCCCACCGCCCCCACCCCTCCCTAGTCAGTCACACTGGCCTTGACTTGCTCCCCACCAGATTGCTCCCTACCACAGGCTTGCGCAAGCCATTCTCTCTCCATCTTCACCCCACCCTGCATGGGATAGTTTCTTCTCATCCTTTAGAGCAACTTAGAAATCATCTCATCTGAGAGGCCCTCCACCACTCCCATCTCAAACCTTCATTTCTTTCAAAACACTTAACACAACTTGTCATTATTTTATTGAATGGTCTGTTTGCTTGTTCTGTGTCTGTCTCTCCGACTACAAATTATGAGAGAGACCATGGCTTGTTGATGCATTCCTGAGCTTGGTAAATAGTAGGTGCTTAACAAATATTTGAGGAATACATGGAAGGATGGATGGATGGATGGAAGGAAGGGAGGAAGGAAGGAATGAAGGAAGGAAAGGAGGGAGGGAGGGAGGGAGGGAAGGAAGGAGGAGAGAGGAGGGAAGGAAAGGAAGGAAAGGAGGGAGGGAGGGAGGGAGGGAGGGAGGGAGGGAGGGAGGGAAGGAAGGAGGAGAGAGGAGAGAAGGAAAGGAAGGATGTGTGGTAGATGAATGAACCCATTAGTACTAACCCAGACCCTGCTCACATCTGAGGACACACCACCGCTGGAAACCAGACAGAAGGTAGGGCCAAGAACTTCAGATTTCCATTTGCATAAAGATATATTCCATGGAGAAATAATCCTTATATGTTAGAGCAGAGCTCTTCTAGGTGATGCCTTAAGCAAACAAAACCTAGTTTGAGATGGTAGATGGAGTCAAACTGCTCTTCATTCTAGTGTACATTTATAATTCAGATATTTCACTAAATGACACTCACCATCCCCCCACAAGAAACCCAAATGTTTGAGTTTGGCAAGAGCAAGCCAGATCTCTCATGGATCAGGAAACTTGAAAATATTCATATTCTTTGAAATGCATATGATAAATTCCCACTTCTGGAGATTTTCTAAAGAAATCCTCAGAGATTCAGAGAAAGATTTAAGGGCAAGACTTGTTGCCACAGCATTGGTTTTGTGATGAAATTTTGGGAACAGGCTACATGTCCAACAATAGACGATTTATTTTTTATGATGAATTCTTAGTAAGAAATATTGCATAGCCATTAAAAGTCACACTTTTTTTTTTATGTTTATTTATTTTTTAGAGAGATTGAGACCATGACTGGGGGAGGTGCAGAGAGAGAGGGAGACAGAGGATCCAGAGAAGGCTCTGTGTTGACAACAGAGAGCCCAATGTGGGACTCGAACTCACAAACCATGAGATCATGACCTGAGCTGAAGTTGGATGCCAGAAGGCCCTAAAGTCATGCTTTTAAAGAGCATCTGGTGTCAAAAGAATATGCTCACAAGAACATTTAGATCCCAGATGTGAATATATATAAAGTAATTCAAAATGTTTGTTGTGATTTTCAGATGGCTTGAGTTGGTAGGATTGCAAATGATTTTCATTTTCTTCTTAATATCTTTTCCAAACGTTTTATGATGAACATGGTTGACTTTTATCATTAGGGGAAAAAATGTTCACATTCATTCAATAAATAGGGTATCAAGCATCTACTCTGCCATGTGAGCAAAACAAAGCAAGAATGGTTTATGCCTCATGACACTTGTGAGAGAGATGACATTCAACAATTCAGCCAACAAAGAGACACATAACTGCAAATTCCAGTTATGGCTAAGAGGAAACCTACAGGGGGGTACTAGGAGAGAGCATAATGCCGGGGCAGTCTGATTTCAATGAGGTGTCAGGGAAGGCTTCTTGGAGAAGATATATGAGCTGAGACCTGCAGGATGAGTAAGTTAAGCAAAATGTGGAGGAAAGGGATCTAGGCCATGGGACCAGAATGTACAAAGGTCCTGAGATGGGAACAAGCTAGGTACACCCAAGAAACTGAAAGAAAGCCAGTGTAGCTAAAGGGATTAGCAAGAAGTGTTAGAGAGGCAGACAGGAGTCAAACCAGACAGAGGCGGACAGGAGCCAAACCAGGGCCAAAAATAAAGGTGTTACAGTGTGCAACAGTGAATTATTGATGAGTATTAAGCAAGAGAGCTATGTGATCTGAATTACGTCACATATTTTTAAGAAAAAAAGAGACTGAACCAGAGCTTCAAAGCTACAGATCCATAGAGCCTCGGGAGGAAATCCAGCGACTGTTTTAGCAGAAGTCAGAGGATTCATCCTGAGCCCATCCAAATTGACCACCTGAGGGAGCCCATATCTGCCCAACGCCAGTCTGAAAAGGAGTAGAGATAGGAGAAAGGAGGGCTGAAGACAGAAGGAACTCTGGCCTCATGTATGGCTGTCACTTTAAACACTCAGAGCCGGGGCGCCTGGGTGGCGCAGTCGGTTAAGCGTCCGACTTCAGCCAGGTCACGATCTCACGGTCTGTGAGTTCGAGCCCCGCGTCAGGCTCTGGGCTGATGGCTCAGAGCCTGGAGCCTGCTTCCGATTCTGTGTCTCCCTCTCTCTCTGTCCCTCCCCCGTTCATGCTCTGTCTCTCTCTGTCCCAAAAATAAATAAACGTTGAAAAAAAAAAACACTCAGAGCCACTTTCTAATCTGATTCCTATAACCATTACATAACCGAAGGCAAGGACATGTAAGCCTATTTGACAAAGAGAGAAACTGAGAAGTTGGCCCATTCATTTGTTCATTCATTAATTTGTCCAACATTTACTACCCACTGAGTGGAGACAAAAATGTACAAGGTAAGTAAGACATGCCCCAGCCCTCAAGAATCTCATGGGCTAAGGGAACAAGAAGATAAATGACATGTCCTAAGTCAAGGCTTTGGCTTCAGGCACATCCTGGGCTTGAATTCCAACCTGTCACTTCTGTGGAAAAGTCACTTAACTTCTGAGCCACAGTTTCTTCATCTCTAAATGGAGACATGGGTGATGGTGGTGATGCTGCTGTTGATGATGGTGGTAACAGGTCGTCGTAAGGGCAGAAAGTATTTTCTGAGTGCACACTAGTTAGGGGTTTGGTGGTTGTGGTCACAGCCTATGACTCAAGGATCAGTGTGATTTCCATGACATGACCCTTCTCTCTTTCTCAGGCCAACCTAATGCCCCCATGTGGAGTCAAATCATTGCACTTCCAGAATAGGATGCCTACTAGCAGCAATGTATAGCCAGTGATGGCAAAGTCAGGACAGGTGCTCAGAGGGAGAGCAGCAAAGACAAGGTGCCTGTCAGCTACTTGCCCCCGCTGGGGATAGTGAAAAGCTCCTCTCAGCATAGATACACTCAACTCTGGCCTACAAAGTGGAGACCACAGGCCTGACACTGGACAGTGCCACCTGTGGAGCAACTGGGTAAAACAAAGAACAGAGTCGACACACAGACATTAGCAAACGTGTCCTGGAGGTAAATACTTCGTCTTTTGAAACCTCTTATGCATTTGTGACAAGGTATATTCACAAATACAGTTGCAGTAGAATGTATCAAGAAAACTCTATCCTTCTACCAAAAAATGAAAACTCAGAGTAACATTAAAACATCTCTATATCTGCCCTTATTTTGGTAAAAGCACTATAAAGGATCCTTTTTTTTTTTTGTAAAGAAACAATAAAAAAAATACATATTTTCTTGTTGCAAACAAGGTATGAATAGTTGCCAAAATCTAGGGGAAATCTAGGGAAATTACATAAAACCTGAGAGAGAGGTGGGTGAAAAAAACTGAAAGTGGCCGATGCAACAGTAAAAAAGTCATGATGATGGTGATGATAGTAAATTATGGAATACTCACATATGCTAAGTTTGATGCTAATCTTGTAACATATTTCATCTCGCTTAACCCTCATGACAATCCTATATAGGTATAATACTATCCCTACTTTATGGATGAGGAAACTAAGACACAGAAAAGTTGGATAATGCCCAAGACCAAACACCAGTAGGTAGATGAACCAAGACTCACAACCAAAGCCTGTACATAAAAACCTTGTCGCCTCCTAAAACAATGATTCTTTGCCTTTGATAACTCACAAAGCCCACTGAAAATCTCATAAGAGACATGTATCCCAAGAAATGAAAACTGACCCAAATTTTACAAGCAATTTAAGAGTATGCAGGGATACAAGTTCCCTGCAGGAGGTCCCTGTGAATTCCTGTTATTGACCAAGATCTGAGATTGATTATACCGGAGGAGGAAACTGAGGCAAGACCACTGAGTTCCAGGGATCAGAAAAATATAGACAAGCATATAAATGTGTGCACAGGTGTGTGTATATCACTAAAGAAACACCTGTGAAAGGTCAAAATCCTGATACCCGTCAGCAGGACATGCACAGCTCAGCCACATCTATGGAGACATCCTTACACAGAGGCCATTAAGAATTAGTACCTGCCTTATCATCTGCAATTGTGATCTCAGCCAAGCCTTGGCCAGCCTTGAAAGGGTCCTCTCTTTCAAGAGTCAGCAGGTCAAATCACTTAGGGCTTGGGAACAAGCAGGCCATTTGCCCAGTGTGATAAGCCACCGTGAGTGAAAGAGCTTCCCATAGATTGTGGATTAGCAGAATCCAATGACTGCCCCACCTCCAAAGGTTGAAGGAGAGAAAGACAAAGAATGGGGAGGCCCCAAGGGCCATCAGGGGCTGCATCCGGGATGTGCCCTTTCCCAACCCGTGGAGTTGGAGTCATTCATTGGGTCCAGAGAACCACTGGAGGAAGTAAAATCAAGGGCCACATCCATCAACCGATGTCACAATTTTTGCCTAAAAGATGACTCCATTTCCCTCAGATGCCCAAGAAAAATAAGACCCAAGGCAGCTGGGTTTTGTCTTCTACTTATCATATATAAAACTCTATGTTCTGCCTTTTGAGAAAAGGTCAACTGTCATTTGTTCTTTGCATCTGACATTTCAGCAAAGCCCCAAATGGAACATTTGGCAAATGAAACTATAGCTGAGATTCACAGTATGGGAACTCCCATGGGGTTGAAGAGGGCCCTACTGCAAACATGCTGAGCTTGCTTCAGGGCAGGGATCCGGAATAATTCTGGACTAAGCTTCAGGTAGAGAGAGGTAGGAGATGATTTTGACTAACCAACCCCTTAGTCAAAATTATCTCCCTCTCCCATATTCTTGCACTGTAAAGCTGTAGTAACACCACAGGCTGATCATATAGGATGTACAAAATCACAAAATTTCAAGTGGTAGGAACCTAACAGATGACTAGGCTTGCTCTGAAATAGAGGCCAGAGGCCCAGAGAACAGTCTCTAAAGTTTTAGGAGCCATTAAATGAGATGACAGATGAGAAAGAGCCTAGAATTCTTGAATACAAATGAGCACCACTATTCAAGTTTCATTCCAAGTGCGATTAGGGAAAGGAAAGGGGACTGAGCAAATTTGATAACTCCCATGCCTAAAATCCCCCAGACATGCCTTCATGCTCTTACCCACTGCAGACACTGTGTATATTCCAACCTTCCTACTTCCATCACTTCTCCCTGAAATCTTTGCAAGTTTGGATGCTTCTAACTGCACACATCTCATATAAAATGTCACTTGACCAGAAGTCTGTCCGTAAACACCCTTTCCGGAGGGATCCCATCCCCTCTCCCTCAGATCCCCACCCTAGCACTGGTCAATGCTGAGTGCCAACCATGGCCAGGGCATGGCACTGGCACCATAAAGGACTCTCACTGGGTTGGCACCTGCCAGCCTTAAACACCCCTCTACTCTTGCCATTCACCCAGTACCCACCTGACTCAAAGATAACAGGCTTGGGGCGCCTGGGTGGCGCAGTCGGTTAGGCGTCCGACTTCAGCCAGGTCACGATTTCACGGTCCGTGAATTCGAGCCCCGCGTCAGGCTCTGGGCTGATGGCTCGGAGCCTGGAGCCTGTTTCCGATTCTGTGTCTCCCTCTCTCTCTGCCCCTCCCCCGTTCATGCTCTGTCTCTCTCTGTCCCAAAAATAAATAAAAAACGTTGAAAAAAAAAATTAAAAAAAAATAAATAAATAAAAAAAAAAAAAAAAAAAAAAAAAAAAGATAACAGGCTTGTGAAGGTT
This sequence comes from Neofelis nebulosa, assembly GCF_028018385.1. Taxonomy (NCBI): domain Eukaryota; kingdom Metazoa; phylum Chordata; class Mammalia; order Carnivora; family Felidae; genus Neofelis; species Neofelis nebulosa. Next base: position 116,002,530 of record NC_080790.1, read on the forward strand.
TAAAATGAGGAAGGGACAGATACTTGGCCTGGCTGCATCTCCAAAAAAGTTCCAAGCACCTTGAACATCTCTCAGAAAGCCGCTGACAAATGTCACAACCATTAGCAGGTGTTGATCTTGGAAGTCAGCCTATATCATGCCACCCTTATCAGCACACTTGGATCACGTACCTGCATGTCTGACAACTTCTGCGAGAGACACTGGTCTATAAAATGAGATGTAGCTTTCCTCTGACAGTTCACAAGCAAGAGCAGGAGGGGAGGCAGCTTCCAAAAACGTTCTCCCATCAACATCGACCCATCAGTGTTGGACAAGGTAAGAACTTGCTACATCAAAATTCACGAAAGAGGGGTGCCTGGGTGGCTCAGTTGGTTACGTGTCCAACTCTTGATTTCAGCTCAGGTCATGATCTCACAGTTCGTGGGAAGGAGCCCCACGTCCAGCTCTGCATTGACAGTGAGGAACCTGCTTAGAATTTTCTCTCTCTCTCTCTCTCTCTCTCTCTCTCTCTCTGTCCTTCCTGCTCTCACTCTCTCTCTCAAAATAAATAAACAGTTTTAAAACTTCATGAAAGAGAAATTCAAAACTCTGAGGCAGAAACAAGCATAGGACAGTTCAAGAAAGGAGAACTACTTAGGGTTTTGCATTTAGAATCTCTTTAGCAATGCCCCTCCCTACTGAAATGCACAGCACTGTACCTAGAGTGGTAGGCGTTAACAATTTCCTGGTATGTAACTTCTTTTAAAAATGGGGATCTCTTGGGGTACCTGGCTGGCTCAGTTCTTGGAGTTGTGAGTTTAAGTCCCACATTGGGTATAGAGATTACTTAAAAATAAAATCTTTTTTAAAAAATGGAGGATCTTGGGGCGCCTGGGTGGCGCAGTCGGTTAAGCGTCCGACTTCAGCCAGGTCACGATCTCGCGGTCCGTGAGTTCGAGCCCCGCGTCAGGCTCTGGGCTGATGGCTCGGAGCCTGGAGCCTGTTTCTGATTCTGTGTCTCCCTCTCTCTCTGCCCCTCCCCCGTTCATGCTCTGTCTCTCTCTGTCCCAAAAATAAATAAAAAACGTTTAAAAAAAAAAAAAAATGGAGGATCTTAAATGTCCATCAACAGATGAATGGATGAAGATGACATGCATGTATGTATGTGTATGTGTGTGTGTGCATACACACACACACACACACACACACATACATACATATACATAATGGAGTATTACTCAGCAATCAAAAAGAATGAAATCTTGCCATTTCCAAGTATGTGGATGGAACTAGAGGGTATTGTGCTAAGCAAAATTAGTCAGAGAAAGATAAATATCATAGGAGTTCACTCATATGAGGACTTTAAGATACAAAACAGATGAACAGAAGGGAAGGGAAGCAAAAATAATATAAAAACAGGGAGGGGGACAAACCAGAAGAGACTCATAAATATGGAGAACAAACAGGGTTACTGGAGGGGTTGTGGGAGGGGGGATGGGCTAAATGGGTAAGGGGCACTAAGGAATCTACTCCTGAAATCATTGCTTCATGATATGCTAACTTGGATATAAATTTAAAAATTAATTAATTAATTTTTTTCAATGGGGGATCTTTCCTGAGATTTTTTAATGATTCCATTCAAGACAACATCTAATAATGCTGCCACAAATTCAGTCACAGGCAGAGAATTTTATTATTTTTTCCCTCACAGAACACTTAAAGTCACCTTTACACTAAATTCCAATTTCTCACAGGTAAGGGTAAAATGAGAAAAGTAATGAAAATGTGATGAGTTTTCTCCTAAAGTCTAACTTGTCCCATATGAAAGATGTCACTGGCTTCCCATTATGTCTTTCCCAACATTTCATCAATAGCAGTTCTTCTCAGTTATTTTTTTTTCTTTTTTTAAGTTTATTTCTTTATTTTGAGAGAGGAGGGGAGAGAGTGCAAGCAGGGGAGGGGCAGAGAAAGAGGGAGAGAGAGAATCCCAAGTAGGTAGGCTCCATGCTGTCAGCACAGACCCCAATACAGGGCTCAATCTCACAAACTGTGAGATCATGACCTGAGCCGAAATCAAGAGTTAAGACGCTTAACCGACTAAGCCACCCAGGTGCCCAATTCTCCTCAGTCTTGATAAATGGCAGGCAACTTGATTTGGACAATGCCTATGCATGGCAAGGCAGAGGTTGATAAGCCTTATTTTATAAAACTTGATTAGGTAAGAAATGCAGAGAGGAACTCCAGAGTCTACTGGCTTTACTGACAGAACATACCCCAAGACACAAACCTCTGTATTACCTTAAACATTAGAGAGAGAAAGACTTGAGAGAATCATTGTAAGGGAGGAATGTGACAGCCAGAGAAGGGAAACAATCACCACTGGGTCACACAACTGAGCTCAGAGTCAAACACAGGTTTTCTGCCTGGGTGGACCCAGCTCTCTGCCTTCTTGCTGAAGCTAAGGCCCCTCAGCTGGAAATGGGGTAATAATATTATCGAGTGTCTAGATTTGCTGCGAAAATTATAAAAGATGTTGTGGATGAAAAAATTAGCACACGGACCAGTACTCTATACGTAGATATGTATGGATACATCCCAACAAAGAGAGGTAAAGTCAGGACTTATAAGTTTATACATTCACAACGGTTATGGCTGCTCAACCCTGGCCAAGAAAAAGAAGCCACATGCCCCATGGTCGTTAGGACCACCCAGTGCCCTACAATAGAAGAGGCTACAGAAAGTGGGAAATGGGTTAACTTGATCATTGGTCCACACACAGAGGAGCCTCCTGTGTGCCAGCCACCAACACAATGAGGATGGTCCAATGCCACCACTAGACCACGCTAATGCTCTCCCAGAACATGGGAACAGGCTTTAAAAAGACAAGAGAGGGCCTGAGATGGTCATACTGACATAAAGATGGTTCTGGCCTCTGCACACTGAGCTGAAATGCCAGGACAGCCCAATGACCAAATGGGTGGAGGGTGCCAAGCTCAGGTCTGATTCATTGGGTGATTTCGTTCTGGTTGGGCAAAACTAGCAGCTGGAAGCTGGCCAGTGGGCACAGGCAAGCATATTGACTGCTCTGTACCACAAGTTTCACCATCTATAAAATAAAGATAGACCCTCCTTCTCAGGGTTGTGTAGAGAGCTTACAGCAGCTAATGTCCGCTTACTCTCCACAAAGGGACTGGCACATGGAAAGCTCATACCAACAAGGACAGTGCTTTATATTAGTTGACCAAAAGCTGGGAGAGACCTTGACCACCATTAGAGCAATAACCTTTGTAGCTGGATCATTCAAAATTCTTGAATTCCCCAGTTGGTAACTGAGATGGCTCCAAGGGTATTTGAGAAAAGGAAACCTGGCAGGAGGATGTGGACCATAGAGGTAAGGCTATTGGCAGGGCTTGGCCTGTACTCAAAGACTGCCACCAGCCTGCGGATATCTTCATGCAGAGCTGAAAAAGAAGTAGAAGAAAACAAGACTTTGCCATATGATGGAACACTGTCTGATGAATACAATATACAGACTAGAATGTCAACAATGTGAGTGGAACCTTTCCACAAGAGCGAGGGCCCTTGTGGGTGCATGTCTAATACAAACATACTGGCACCCCTATGATCCATTGGGAGCGTGGTCTCTAAAAGAACTTGCTTTTGCAGATATCAGTCACCAAGATGCTGACCCTCTGGGCCCTGGTCTTCACGCTGACTGTCCAGGCAAGAGAACTTGACCTGCAGAATCCATCTTTGCTGCTGAGAAATCTCCCTCAATTAGCCCTTGAGGTCACCAAAAAAGCCCCTCTCGATCTGCCACCCGGACCACTGTTCAGAAGTGCCCCAAAAGATTCTCCATCTAAGAAACATCCAACTAGGACCCCAGGGGGCAGGTGTCTACCAGTGGCCAGGTACTTCATGTCTAGCAGCAAACTCGAAGAATGTAAGTAAAACTTGTTTCACCTGCTCACCTTTGACTTTCCACCCGCTCACACACACTTCTCATTTCCAAGCCCAAAAACTGATTACACCTTCAATAAGGAGAAGGCATCAAAATCACTTTGGGAGTTTGTTAACAAAACAGCTGCCTGGGCTCCACTCCCACACATTGTGATACAGCAATACTGCAGAAGGCATGAAAACCTGGTTTTCTAATAAGCTCCAAGATGATGTTGAAGCTACTTGTCTGTAGTCCACACATGGGGAAGAACTGGTCAAAGCAACCCTGGAGAAGGGAACTCTTGGATCCAGTCAAATGGCTACCTGCCTTTTATGTGACCCTTATCACCTGCACACTGCCAGGACCTCTCATGGCTTCCCAATGCTGGGCCCCACAGCTCATCCCAAACACCCACACGTACTTAAAGCATCAACCTGGTTGACAAAGAGCCAAGAAATGGGAGATCCAAGTCCAGTACCAAACCCCCCGACCAGATTTGCTCTTTCCAAACGCCCTTCTCATACCCTTCTTGAGTCTCAGCCTCCTTCTTAAAGAGATGTGGAATTCTGTCCTCTGGCAGTCTCTTAGGGCCAGAGAGCAGAGGAGCTCAGGAATTACAAGGCTTGGCAAAGAAGTGACTCTCTTTGGGGACCAAGAAGGGAGTAGGACTCTTGAGCAAATGAAGGCCAATAGGAAAGTCCACAAAGCTCCCTGCAACAGCCTTCTGCAGCCAGCCTTCCAGGATGAAAGGACAGGGTGACAGAGGGAAAATTGGTGGCTGCCTAGTGATCATGGTACCCAGGCCAACAGCTCACACATCCACTGCTTTGCCTCTTTAGGAACATTTCCTCCACTCTGTCCACCACTCTGCCTTATGACAAAATAGTTGAAATATATAGAAAAGTTCAGACAGTGGTAAAAAAGAAAAAAATAACAGTTGTATACCCAACAAACAGTGATTTGGTGGTGGTTGTTAATTTTGTCAGACATAAAATATATATATATATAGCAAATACTCTTGTACTCACAAATGAGTTTAAGGAATAAAACCCGGCCATAGGGCTGAGGGCCCCAAGGCTCCTGCAGGGCTGCCTCCCTCTCCCCCTTTCTCCTCCTCCCCCTGGAGGAGACCTCTGGCCTGATTATTTTTCCCTCGCCACTTCTCTATATGTTGTGACATGCGGCTATTCCTGTTCTGGAATAGGAATGTTGTCCTTTGGCCCAATTAAGCTCTTTGCTGAGGTAGACAGGGTTGACCACCAGCCAGATGTAATAGCTCCTCTTCTGAGTTCCTTTCTCAGGCCACTGAGAGCAGGATAGGATAGGACCCCTGTGACTTCACAGTTCTCCAAGTTGGCTCTTGACCCTCTCTCCTTCCCCACCATCTTCTGGGATTCCACTTCTCCCTGCCCTGCTTGTCTCCAGTGTGAAGGCAAAGACATGGTGAGCACCTCCTCCACCCTGATGATAAAAATGCTGGAGGATCAGTGCTGATGCAGGAGGTCTCTTAGTATGGGCAGCTTGTCAAAGGTGGCAAGACCTCCCAATGACCCACAAGGGGAAAACAAGGCCTAGAGAAGAGAAGAGAAGAGACTCGCACAGAGTCACACAGATGGAGAACAGAGGAGTCCAGGTCTGTGAGCTCCACTACCTCTTCACTAGCCACCTCAACCTTACTGAGTACTTAAAACCAGCTCAACATTTGTCCTGTGCCCAACAACCCATGCTGCAGGTTCTATCACTCCTAGACAGGTGCAGAGACTGAGGCTCAGGAAAGAGAATACTCTGCCCCAGGCCACTTGGACTTCAAGGAAGTGTCTAGACCTTATATACTTGGGGCTACTGGGCTCCAGAGCTAAACTAAATTCTTTCATTCCATGCTCAAACCACTTTAGAGTAACATACTCAACACTAGGCTGGCCTCAGGTAGGTGGCTAACAAATGTTAACTCTTAACAGGGGACAGGTTATCTCTGTATCACCAGGCTGTCCTGTGGTGGGCAGTGGGAGGGAGTGATATATCCAGAAGGCATGATATATAGTAGCTAAGGGCCTAACAATTCAGAGGTGCTGGCTCTCCAGCTGGGAAGGTTCCTCTGGCTGAATCAGTTGGACACCCAACAGCAAGATCATGTCTCTTGACCCTTTTCAGATCTGAACGCCACGCTGCCCCCACAGATCGAGAAGATGCTGATGTGTGAGGAGATAGATCTAGCTGGTGTGCTTGGGACAGTGATATCTACATTGTCTAACTCCAACCTACTGTCTGTGTTAGACCTCACTTCATCCCTCAACATACCTGGAAGTGATGTTCTTGGTGGTATCCTGGGCAAGGAAAGTGGTGGCCAGTCCCCAAAGCTCCCACTGTCACTGCTCTCAACAGCCACTGATGCCCTCAATATCCAAGAGACTCTGGGCAGACTACTACCCACTGGTGCAGAGAAGAATCCTGTAAAAGGACTTGTCAACACCCTTGACCTCCCAAATCTCCCCCAGCCTCTGAATGATATCGTTAACCAAGCCGGCAAGCTCACAGAATCCACCGAGGGTGTGCTGAACAGTCTAGTGCCAGTAGGTGTTAGTGATGCAGTCACAGGCCTGCTGAGAAATGCTGACCTAGCAGAACTCTTACTGGGGTAAGTGCTTCCTTGATCCTAAGGTCTGACACAAGAAGAGAGCTGCTGTTTGGGGACACTGAAGTTCAACCTCCAACAATACCATGGAAAGGGACAACACATTTTCGTGAAGCAATATTCTAGTTCTGTGCTGAAAGGGTGCCCTTTCAGAGGGAAATACAACCAAGATTTCTTCAGCTTAAAGAGCAGAGTGGGTAAGGGAGCCAGGGAGTCCTGGGAATGGATGGGTTGGTAAATTGTTAAATGGCTGCTTCAGGGGTACCTCTCCTGCTGCCCAGGCTGATTTGTGGAGCCAGGACTGACCCATGATGCTGTCACTTTGCAGATTAAATGTTCAAGAAGTGACTGTGGAGAGTATGACATCAACCATGACAGGTGATGGGATCCTCGTCTCTACCACAACTACCGCCTTCGTAGGTGGAAAAGGGTGAGCCTGTTTCCAAATCAGTCAACCAAGACAGTTAGCCTGGGGACTTAAGAGCCAGAGTCCAAGGGCCAGGCAGAGGCAACACAGAATAAGGTTGGATGATTGAGGGTGGGGCAAACTGGGCACCAGGAATAGCTGCCTGTCTCTTCTGCCCCAAAGGAGCAATGCAGGAGAATGACCCCATGAAGCCCCATCCTCAAATAGTGTAAGCACAGCCAGAAATCCAGATCTCCATGTGAAATCTGCACAATTTTATACATGGGCAGTGAAGAGAAAAACCACAGAAAATGACATATACACTGGTATTACGGGAAATGCAGGCTCCAAATAATCTGGACCCTCCAAGAAGAATCAGCCCACTCTACAAACACTGTCCCAGGCATTTGGTGTGTGTGTGTGGGGGGGGGGGGGGGGGGGGGAGGGTGGACAGAGATTATTAAAATGCATGCATCAGTCATCCACCTAATGGGTAATTAATACATATCTCTATACCAGATGTTGTGCTGGGCACAGGAGTAATGGCAGTCCCTGTCCTCAGTGAACATCAACAGGTGGGGAGGACAGGTTAGCAGTGTAGGTCCAAGGCACACAGGAAGACATGAGGACAGGCAATCTACACTGGGGAGAAGGAAGCTTCTTGGACTATCACACACATGGCACAAAAACCTTTCACCGAGCAAACTCCAGCCAAGCACTTAACTGAGGCACTCTGAACTCACTGAACCCTTCTGACAACCTCATCAGAAAAGCAGTCCTATTTCTACACTAGGAAACCAGTTTAGACTACCAAAGCCAGTTACATGCAGCTGACAGGGTTCAAACCCAGGCATTCTGCCTCCAAAGCCCGTGTTTATGACCACTACAGTTAGCAGTAGCAGGAAGGGCCATTTGTCTTCTCGAGAACATTTGACTTTAATGAGGCCTGGTTTTGGTAAATGGTGGGTTTTTCTTATGCTGTAACCCACACAACATACAGCTGGGGATGCTGGGCACAAAAGTGAACTTGTAATGAGCTTCTCATTACAAGTCGGCCTCGTGCCACCAACAAAAGACTTCATTTTTTTTTTTTTTAATGTTTATTTTTGAGAGAGAGACAGACAGAGTAGGGGAGTGGCAGAAAGAGAGGGAGACACAGAATCCGAAGTAGTCTCCAGGCTCTGAGCTGTCAGCACAGAGCCTGATGTAGGGCTCGAACCCATGAAATGCGAGATCATGGCCTGAGCCGAAATCAAACACTTCACTGACTAAGCCACCCAGATGCCCCAAAAGAAGACTTCTTGAAGGCTGGTGAGGAGAGTGATTTTATAAATGCCTCCCGTGAGCCAGGCTCTAAATCCTGTGTAAGAGAAGGCTAACCTTGAGGCATGCTCACTTGAAGAGCACCAAACTTTCCCTCTCTCAAATAATCTAGACAAACACATGAGGCTGACTCCCAAAATGCCTATTGCTTGGCCTGAGTGACATCCTGGAGCCAGGTCTGGTTTCACCTACATCTTATTCTCCACAGCCTAGCAGGACCTGTAGTCAGCCTACTGGGATATCAAGTACACAGCGATATAACTCTGAAAATTGGCATTTCCACGAACAATACCCAATGCATCAACCTCCAAGTCCAGGACAAGGACATCAAGTTCAAGAAAGTGACCCTTCAAGTAGTGGAAACGTACGTGAGACCATTTTTCTCATTTTCTATATCCATATGTGCCAGAATGTCCCCGTTGATACCACACTTAGGGTGGAGTTTGGCCAACCCAATGGTTTGAATGATCAATAATTGGGAGTCCCAGTCAGGGGTCTTTGCTTGGGAACACCCAGCACATTTGAAAACAACCTTCTCTCACTCTGCCTGCATTCTGCTAAGCATACTCTTTGTATTTTGTTCTTTTTGCTTAAGCAATACATTGACCTAAATCAAAATCCAAAAGATACAAAAAGCCATACAATGAAAAGTCTTCCTCCCACCCATGTATAGCAGCTGGCTAATACTCCTCCCTGGAAGCAACCAAAGGATCTAGTCTCTTCCATTGGCTTTCAGAGACACTATTTGCATGTGCACAGTTGTGTGTGTGTATACACACACAGAAAGGGGTAAATACCATATACACCTTTCTGGACTCTGATTGCCTCACTTAAAAAATAGCTTGGAATCTGTTGCATCAATATATAAATAGCTTCTTCATTTTTTATGGCCTAGTATTCCATTATGAAGATGCACTGTAATTTAATAGTCCCTTATCAAGGAATAGTTGTGTTTTTCAACTGTTAACTTTTGTACCCAACTCCAACTAGTAAGGTCCCAGACAGGTCTGTTCACTAACATGAACGAGTGCCTGAAGAATAAATCCCTCTACATAGGATTGCTGGGTCAGATGTCAGGCATTGGTAATTTTCCCAGGGATCCTTGTAGTATCTTCCTTAATGACTGAAACTGTAGACAAAAGCGCTCGGGTGTTGATACAAATTAAGAAGCAGGACATCATGCAGCTATTTCATGAATAGATGGGTTTTCTCCAATGTCTGGGCAAAATCCAGAAATGCAAGAATCACATAGTCCTCCACATATCTTTCCCAGGGTCACAAATACTTTGCCAGTGCCTCTGCCTTTGGACCAAATCGTTTCTCAAGTGTTGACAGTAGCTATGAAAGAGAAGGTAAGTGTTGGGAAAAGGGAGGGCACCACCTCAGAGGTCTAGGTCACTGGGGGAAAGCGATTTGGTCCTGAGGCTGGGCGAGACTCCAAAAGGAGACATCAGGCCTTCAGGAGTCCCAAGTTTAGAGCCATTCTGGCCCAAAAGACCCCAGAAGCAGGACAGGATAATGCCTCACACTGGGAGAGGGAGAGTATAAGTTCTGCCATAGAGAAGCCCAAGAAACAGGGAGAAGGGAAAGACGATGGGGAGGAGGGGAAGATGAGCTGGGCTGAAGGGGAGGAGGACAGGCCTGCTGCACTTCCTTGGCAAAGCTCATTGGTGGTGATTTCACAGCTTCAAGAAGTAGAATCGTGTGACATTGATCTCAGTGATTTCAGCAAATGCAAGAACTGTGAGTACAAACACCAGAGCTCCCTGGGGGTCATGGGTCAATGGACTCCTTGGGGATCTCACCAGATGACAGATAGGAGAGTGGGCGGCCGTGAGCTACAATACCTTGAGCCTCCAGGCACACAGACCCTCCTCAGCACCTCAAGGCAGAACATGTGGTAACTTACTGACTTCCCTGAACCACTATGACACATTCTCCAGGACAGAGCAGGGCGAAGAGCCCCTTAGAAGTCTCTGTGGCAGCCCCACCACCTAAATGGTTTGCCAAGCGCACATGTGTGCAGAGTCGGAGCAAGGAGGATTCCAGGCCTCATGCCAGGGAAGCTGAGAAGCAAAAATTCCCTCCAATGTCCTCAAACATATCCAGGAGACAGGAATGATAGGACATAGTGGGACAGCCGCTGCCAGGAAAGCCAAAGCAGGAAACTGGTAACATTTCTCCAGTCCCAGAGTAGATGAAACTGGCACCTTGGCAGCAAGCTTCTCTCTCTCATTTGCGGTTTTGGCACAATAAGGACAGGGCCAAGCCTTCATGCTGCCTTCCTCCCCGAAGCTGGAAAACACAATAGGGCAGCAGCTTTCTGCCTAAGACTGAGAAACAGGGAGGTGTCCACACTGGTCCCCCATCTGGAGGGCAGAGCCACCAAGAGCCCGGGGGTTACGGGGGTCTCCAGATGCTCTCTTTCCTCTCACCTGCAGCTACTGACTTGTTCAAGTACAACATTAAAAGTTCCAGGACTTCTGCACAAGGTCTTTCAGTCTTCTACTGTGTAAGTGTTCTTTGTGCTTACAATGGATTCCATAGGAAGGCTGCAGGCATCCCTGAATTCGTGAAATATATGCTACTTCAAGAACACTTAAATGGGGGAATTCACCTCAAAGATGAGGACTTAAGGCTTCTCTTAGACAATCAGAGGTCTGGTGGCCCTAAGTTGGACTGCATCAGGACTAATCAGCTGGACAAGAGCAGTGCTTCCTCCTTTACAAAAGGTTTCTACTGTCTAATCTCCACAAACCCCACCACTTCCTACAGACCCCCAACACGGAGGCTGGGGTGGGGGGGTCTACTGCTGTCTGTCATCATGCTTGTCCACTGCAGTCCTCATGGGGGCCACTTCACTCCTCAACATCTCAGCCAGGCTCCAAAGACATAGAAATTGATGTTAGTCTCACATGACAACAGGGATTTTTCTGCTTTTCTTTCTCTAGGCTAAAGCCTTCTTTAACAAATATATAGTCCCTGTACCTGGAAGTCCCCTTCCACCAGATCCTAGAAATGCCAACATTTCCCTAACTCTGTCCCATAAATTGCTCACCGTTATCATCACACTGAGTGTCAAGCAGAGCTCCACCAAGGTAAGCCTCATCTACCCTGACACCATTCTCCTCTTTGCTTAAGCCTAGTCTGTCAAACTCTTGAGAGAAAGGTAATAATGCAGTGGGTTCCAGAACATTCTTCCAGAGGTAAATAAGAGGAAATGCTGTGGGATACAGCTTATCCCTTAATGATGATCATATAAATGGATATTTGTTGACACCGAAGGAGAGCAGAGAGCAGGGGCAGAGGAGGATAAATGTCTTCTGAGTTCCTGCTTCAAACCAAGTACAAAGCCAGGTGTCATTTCATCCTGACAATGGCATCAAGAGGTAGGGATTCTTGTCCCCATTTTACAGAAAACCAAAGTGAGAGAAGTACTTTACCAACAGTCACAGTATGAGCAAGAGAGTGCATTTATCGACATCTGAGGTATTCATTTGCTTCTGGCCCCAAGGGTGATAGAAGGAATAGAGGCAATAATAACAAGAAAACAATAATCATGGAGAACTTTCTATGGGCCAGGCTCTGTTTCAGCAATGTACAATGTTTCCTTAACAGGGTCTCCAAAATGATTAAGTGCAGAGTGGTCTGCCAAAAGAGCATAGAAAGAAATGGGTTTAAGCTGGATGACGGGTAACAGAAAAGCAAAATTTTATGTGTTAAATGACCTACTGTCCTTCTAAGAAAGGAAATGAGATATAGGAAAATATCTGGAATTAGACCCTATCTGCTGTGGTCACACCCACTGTGCCAGTACCCGCCTAGGTGGCCAGCTCATACTAGAGAGCCAATAAATATCTGAATAAATGAACTGAATGATGCACAGGTATCTCATAAGGCACCATTCTGCAGTCCTCCTTCTTCTCCATACTCTAAATGATGACTTCTTCACAACAGATGAATAACCTGGCTGCAAGCATCACCAAAATAGCCTACTTCTTCAAGTCAGGCAACCAACTCCAAGTCACCTTGTGGATTACCGTGGAAAAGGATGGTGAGAATTTTACTACCGTGGAAAGGGTGAGTACTGAGTAACAAATCAGGACTGAGCTGTGAGGAGGAACTAACAGGAGCACAAGTTACACGGAAAGAAGAGTGGTCTGGAGTGGAGGGGGCCAAATCCCCGAGGGCCCAAGTGCCTGGGTACCCCTATGACAAGGGCGGCTGGTGGGCTCAGCCCCTAGGGCAGAAGAGATAAACAGGCTGTCTCCTTCGACCAGGGAGTCTCCACTCCAGTCCTTACCTGTGATCTTGTTGGCCATATCACAATGTGATACATTCGCTGACTAATCAGGTCAAGGTTGTTTTGTTTTTTTGTTTTTGTTTTTACATTTATTCATTTTTGAGAGACCGAGAGAGACAGAGCACAAGTGGGGGAGGGGCAGAAAGAGGGAGATGCAGAATCTGAAGCAGGCTCCAGGCTCTGAACTGTCAGCACAGAGCCCGACAAGGGGCTCGAACTCACAGACCACGAGATCATGACCTGAGCCAAAGTCGGATGCTTAACCAACTGAGCCACCCAGGTCCCCCTCAAGGTATTACTTTTAATGCATATTTGTTTTATTTTAATACAGACCTCAATCATCTCCCATGACAGCAAGATTTCAAAAGACAAATTGATACCAGACTTCAAGATTATGAGGTACTGTCCATAACTACAAAGTCCTCTTGACATTTGTCAGTATAAAAATAAATATCATGAACCCAATTCAAATCACACGAGAAAAATAAAGGAAAAGGCCCTTGGGAAATACCTGCATAATTACAGGGAAGCCAAAATGGAGTTTTACTCACCTTAAAATTGCTTTATCCTCTGTATTTGACATTTTATAAGTGGCTTTGAGAAGTGAACTAATACCTAAACTCTAGAATTGGTTAATATTTTTTATGTGAAATAATTTTTCCTTGTACTTGTTCCCTGACAGCTCTGAAGACAAGGTGACACCCTCTGAGGCTGTAAGTCGATTCAATTTTCAAAATAGCTGCATGTGAGAAATTATTTTAATGCCAGATGCTCAGTGACACAGGGACTCTGGAAAGGAAAAGGTCACACAGACTAGATCACAGCTGCAATGTGGAGTAGGTTCCAAACCTTTACCCTCTCTGGAGAGTTCTTCATGCTAGTTCCCAAAGCCATGACTAGAATCCCACATTCAGTCAGTGACTTAAGGAAGGCCTAAATCCCTGATTTTTTAGTGTTGTGGGTGATTCTGACACACAAGGAAGTCCTGGAGTCCACTGGAAGAATGAAAAGGTGATCTAGGTTCTAATCTTGCCTGGGTTCATGAGAGTTGCTCACAAATATACCCAGCCTCACCCTTCCCACTGGTAGTTCCCATCAGTAATCCCGAGTGAGCACAGGAATCACCAGATGAGAGCCTGGGAGGTAAGAAGTGGGGAGAGAGAGGGCAGGGCCCAGGGAACAGGTTCCAGGAAATTCCCAGGAGGTTCACCAACCACACCCTCATTTAAGATATTTGTTCTTGTACATGTTCATGCCTTCATTCAACAAATGTTCAGGGAACACCACAATGTCCCCAGCCCTAGGATACAACATGAAATAGTGATGAGATCCCCGATTCTAAGAGTGACCCTCAAATTTAAGTAGGAAAACAGAGACAGCTGAAAATCATAAATAAATCAGCTAAATCATTAAGAGCCTAGGAGCCACACACTGGGTGGAGGCATACAATGGGCACTCTGAAGTGAGCAACCTTATGACTATGGGTGACTACAGGGACCGTCTGCATCTCATGTCACCCCTGAGACAATAAGGAGTCAATTGAGAGGCAGACTCTGGGAGGTATCGCAAGTCCAGTGATTCTTCATCTCATCTTTACCTCTGGGCTGCTATGTAGCATGCCAGATTCCGTGCAGAAGAAGGAACGTAGAAGGCATGGTCCCTAGCCTCATGTAACTACGCACCTGACAGGGGTCACAGACATTTATGCAGAAAGTTGTCAGTGTAGCATAAAAATGACAGAGTAGAGAGAGCACCAACTAGAAGGCAGACAGTAGGTTCCCTGAGAAGATGCCTGAACTTAGCCTTGAAGAAGGAGCAGAAGTTAGCACAGACCCAAAGTGTGTACGGGATAGAGGAAACAGAATGTGCCAAAGGTAGGCATCACAGAATCATAGGCCTTTCGAAGACGGGAAAGGTAAGCAGAGTGCCACAGAGAGAAGCAGATCTGGGAGGCCCTTGGAGGGAATGCAAAGGAGGCAGGCTCAGCAACAACCAGTCCTTCCCAATACTGAATTCAACCTTTGTCTTGAAAGTATGCAGCTGCACCACTGAGCCTACCTACAAGCAGTGTCTAGAACGTTAATATGACCCCATAAACATTTGTTCAAGGAGCCACCTAAGGCATCAAAACCTACTGAAGGGCTGTGGAAAACCCCCAACGAAGAAGCCTGAGAGATTGACCAACATCCACCTCCCCATATAGCCTTGTCCAGTAATAGATTTCTTACACTAGGAAAAAACCCACATATGAGAGGCACCCAAGATGTACTGATAAAAATGCTCCTCCCATCTCTTCCAGGAAGCAGAAGTGCAAGATATATTGCTTGAGGTTCTGAAGAAATTTTTGTCTGCCCTTAATGGTATGTGGAATTAATAATTTAAACACTTAGGAGCACCTGTGTGGCTCAGTCAGTTGGTTAAGCGCCCAACTCCCGATTTCAGCTCAGGTCATGATCTCACACGGTCGTGAGATCAAACCCCACGTCAGGCTCTGTGCTGTGTGTGGAGCCTGCTTAAGATTCTCTCCCTCCCTCTACCTGAGCTCTTCCCCCACTTGCACACTCTCTCTCAAAAAATAAAATTAATTAATTAGTTAAAGGGAGCCTGGGTAGCTCAGTCGGTTGGGTGTCCAACTCTTGTTTTTGGCTTATGTCATGATCTCACGGTTCATGAGATTGAGCCCCATG
This sequence comes from Neofelis nebulosa, assembly GCF_028018385.1. NCBI lineage: Eukaryota > Metazoa > Chordata > Mammalia > Carnivora > Felidae > Neofelis > Neofelis nebulosa. The sequence goes on from NC_080790.1 coordinate 116,017,800, forward strand.
CCATCAGCGCAGAGCCTCTCCTCTCTCTGCCCCTCCCCCCACTTGCATGCACTCTCTCTCAAAAGAAATAAACATTAAAAAAATTAAAAATATCTATTAAAAAAACAATAATGTAAACACTTAGAAGAGTCATAAGAAAGGGACATGGGTGCGAAACCACATTACAGAACATTCCATGGCACTGAGCACAGTATCATCCAATCACCATCTGGACTGAAAATCACTTCTTAGTTTTCAGATAGGGACTTCAGCATCTTGAGATGGCAAAAAATGAAAATTAAATCTAAATGCCTCTTCTATGGGTCCTAATGAAATCTAGCTCAGTAGGGGTCATCTTACCACTTGGAGGAAAATGGACCCGGATCACCTAGTCACACAGATGCTGGAGTTTGAGAAACTTGAGACTGAGATCATAAACTTCATAACCACCAAGAGATGATGGTACAAAATGCTATCTGTACATATTTGTGGTGAACTCTAAAGGGGTTCAAAATAGTGCAAATGACACCAAAACAGCAGGGTCTTCTTCTTCAGCTAGTGGAGGCAGACATGCTTATATGTCTCTTAATATCAATTCTCTGTGCATAGAATACCCACTTGGTTTCATTCTAAGGTCTTTTCTGATCTTTGTAAACTCACCCTCATACACACACAAGACTAAGAGACTATGTCTGAAATCTGTCCATTGAATGGGCAAGGGAGAGATTTCTCCTAGAGCTGTGCACTAACCAGAGATCCCTCCAGCTGGCTGTGGCTAAAACAACCCAGCCTGGCCATTGTTTCTTTCAATTCATATCACATTTTCTCTCTTTATTTCAGAACTGACAAGTGCATGGAATGTTCCTCCAGGACTAACCTCAAATCCTCTAACCAATGCCAAGGTTAAAGTACTTAAATTGGTAAGAGAGAAATACCAATATTTTCCTCTTGCACAAAGGCCTACTGTGCACTTCAATCTTCACAGGAATGAAGGGGGCCAGTAGGCCTCAGCCTCAATCTGTTCCAGGCCGCCCTACTGACTCCAACTAATCTCCCCACTCTCCCCTAGGCAGATTCATTGCCTACGTTAGTCACAAGTCCTAACACTGAGATACTCTTGGTTATATATAATCAAATAATCTATCCGCTGTCCCCATGAGGACTCTCATACTTTTCTGAATATGCCTCAAACATTTCTTTGGAAACATCTCCACCATACATGCCCGATTCATCCACACTGTCACCTTCTGTGTGCTAGAGCCTCTCATTCTTTGTCATCCTGACTCAAATTTCCCCCTTCTTCCCATCGATCTAACCCTAAACCCAGAGAAATTTTCAAGGAGGACTTGCTTCCTAAGAAACAGGTGAAAGAATGGGATTTTTATTTAAATTTGTCACCAGGAAAATGTTAAATTATGAGGGTAGAACTAGGGAAGATATATGAGAGTAAAGAAGTTTAGAATCTCCATCACCCTTAGATACTCCATTCATGATAAACATGCTTATTGAGTACATAATCTAACCAAGGAAAATTCTTCTATTTTGGCTCAAACCTCAGAAGTTATATATTCAGGTTTTTACTTAACCTCCAAATTTCCCCGAATCTGTGGCCAAATCAATTATTAGAGTACTAAGTGAAGTAAATCAGCATTTGCCTCAGTGTTGGTTTTCCACCTCCTGCTCTTACACTCCATGGCTCTGAGTGGCCTTCGACATACCACTTAGTGTCCCAAAGTCAGTCTTGAGTCAAAGGACTGGATTAGATGAATGTCAACTGTGTTCCAGCTACAAATGATAGCCCAACCAGAACTGGTTTATGCAACAACAATAAAATTATAAGTGGTGAACATCCAGGGATGAGACTAGCTTCAGCAGTGGCCTGATGCAGGGCCTAGACGATGACACCAGAATCTATCTCTTGCCTCTACTATTTCTGGGTGGGCTCTGTTTGGGCTGTACATGGAGGTCTCTACCTACCAGGAGCTTCACTCTCCATTTCTTTCTGGAATAGCTCAAACAATGACCCAGAAATAACCTCTGGGGCTCCCACTAACCTGACTTGTTCCATATCTCCATCCTTGAAGCAAGCATCCCACCCTTGAAGGGGGATGGAGTGCACTGGTAGCTCAGTCCGGGCCTGCAGCCAGCTTATGTATTTAAAAGTATATAACTAGTTGTCTCTTATCTCCTCACAGAACGATCTTCAGGCAGCAAACTAACCCAGCACTTGATGCCAGAGAATTTTCCAGAATGAAAGCATTCTAAAACTTCTCTAAGAAATATTGAGCCAAGGACATCCTTATTTATCATTAAGGAGCCACGTAGAATAGTGTTCTGAACATGTCAACTATTCTTTGGAATCTCACCAACAATACCTTGAATTAACAAGCGCAAGAAAATCAAGAATCCAGGGATTTTTGGTATTCTGTAATCATTTCTTTAATAATTAACCTGTTTTCGTGCAAAAAAAAATGACTTGTCTTCAATTCATACAAATAGGAATTTCGTCTTATGCTTAGAATTAGTAAAAGAACTACTTACCAGGAACATAAAAGTTAACGGTATGAATGATGAGGCAACAAAACGCAGACTTCATTTATCTAGTGCACTAAGGGACAATACTGACAATGACTTTTCTTCCTGTATCTCTGCCCTCCCCTCTCCAACTCCAAATGCTTTTTTTGACTAATGGCCCAACATGAAAATTACACAGGGGCTAGAATCCAACTTCCCCCATCATCACATGCTAAACAGTGAGAGGCACAGTCCAAATGCTAAAAGTTGGATGGCAAAGAGCAGGTAAGAGCCTGGCAATACCACGAACAGGGCAGCAAATGATCTAGGTCCCAGCTCGGTAACTATAGACCATGCCAAGTGGCTGTGAGAGGAAAGCTAAGCCAAGCTCCTTTTAAGGAGACCAATAAGTACAAAGAATGCCAGAAAAGTAAAGAAGAAGGATACTGAGAAACATCACTGTGATCTCTACACCAGGCAAAGACTATGGCTTGTGCTCAGTGTCTGTTCTGGAACCAAAAGAACTCAGATTGTGGACACAAAGACAGATAGGGGAAGCAGGGCCAGATTCAGGACTCACCTCACAGCAAGGAGCAGCACCCCATAAAATAAGGGCCAAATCACATTATTACCTTCAGCCTTTTGCCCAAACCTTAGGTCTTGATTTCTCCCCAGGCCATACTTCCCACAGTCAATCCCATCTCGGTAAATGGCAATATGATCCACTCAGGTTCCCTAGTCAGACACGTGGAATCATTTTTGATTCCTCTCTCTTTCACCAACAGACCAAGTCCTATGGATTCTGCTTCAAGAACACCTCTCATCTGTTTGCTTCTACCACCATCCTGGTCCAAGTCATCATCATCATCTTTCACCAGGGCAACTGGTCTCCCTGCTTCAGCCCTTGCCACCCACAATCCATTCCCCAACTGGCAGCCAGGGTACTCTTTATAAAACAACAATGAAATTATAAGATAGTGAATATCTTTATAAAACACACGCTCCCTACTTAAAAACCTTTCAACCACTGGTGAGTATATGGAGAAATCGTAACCCTAATGCATTACAAGTAGGAATGGTTCAATCTCTATGGAAAACAGGTTGGCTGTTCCTTAATAAGTTAAACATAAAATTTACATTTACTCAGTAATTCCACTCCTAGGTATATGTCTAAAAGAAATGAAAACAGGTATTCAAACAAATGTTGTACACGACTGTTCATGGCACCACTGTTCACAATGGCCAAAACATCTGAACAACTCAACATTTTATTTTTTTTTAACATTTACTTTTGAGACAGAGAGAGACAGAGCATGAATGGGGGAGGGTCAGAGAGAGAGAGGGAGACACAGAATCTGAAACAGGCTCCAGGCTCTGAGCTGTCAGCACAGAGCCCGACGCGGGGCTCGAACTCACGAGCCGTGAGATCATGACCTGAGCCGAAGTCGGACGCTCAACCGACTGAGCCACCCAGGCGCCCCTCAACATTTTAGATGTTCAAATGTTCATCTATAGATGAATGGATAAACAAATGTGTAACACATACACACACTCACATGCAGATGCATGCACACACAAAGGAATATGCTTCAGTCATAAAAAGGAATGAAGTATTCATACATGCTACAATGTGGATCAACCTTGAAAAGATTATGTTCAGTGAACAAAGCCAGGCACAAAACATCATATATTGTACAATTCAGTATATGTGAAATATTTAAAGTAGGTAAATCCACAGAAACAGAATGTAAAATGGTAGTTACCAGGAAGGCAGGGAGTGGCTGAGGAGCATAACTGCCTAACGGATATGGGGTTTTATTTTGGAGTGATGGAAATATTTTGGAACTAGACAGAGGTTGCACAAAACTGTGAATGTACTAAATGCCACACTTCCATCTGAAACAAAGACTTCTAGAGATGCCTAGGTGGCTCAGGTGGTGGGGTGCTGGACTCTTGATTTCAGCTCAGGGCACAATCTCGTGAGCTCTGTGCGGAAAGCACAGAGCCTGTTTGGGATTCTCCCTCTCTCCCACTCTCTCTGCCCCTCACCCACTCGGGCATCTGAGTGCTGCGCTCACGCGCATGCTCTCTCTCTCTGAAAATAAACATTAAAAAAAATAAAATAGAACAGAGACTTCTAAACAGAAACTAAACAGAGACTTCCAGAGAAGATGGCAGAGTGGGAGAACCTTAAGCTTACCTCATCCCACAGATACAACTAGGTAACACCCACATCAGTGTAAATAACCCAGAAAATGACCCGAAGACTTGGAAGAATGACTCTCCACAACTAAATGCAGAGAAGAGGCCACAATGAGGAGGGTAGGAAGGGAAGAGAAATGGTGGAGAGATAAATGGACCTGCAGGACTGTCCATGGGAGGGAGGGATGACGAAGGCGTGGGTGCTGAGAGGGGAGAGAAACAGACCCTCACACCAGGCATCCCAGGCACAGGGAATCCACACAGGGAGACTGGGAAGACAAATCCCAATAATATTTGGCTATGAAAACCAGAGGGGCTGAATTTCACGAGTTCTTACCAGCAGAGGAGTTTAAGACCTAGAACTATAAAAATCAGCAGGCTCAGCTCTAGGAGAGCTGGGAGGTCATACAAAAACAAAAACCTTCCCAGCCACAATAGCAACTAACCACCCAGATGCTGGTTTCTAATACCATTCTCTATAAAAGTAATCAGGACCCCTTGGAGAAATGGCTAACTTCTAGAGACTAGAAAGGACTAGAAAGAAAATATAAAAGATGACTCCGGAGCATCTTATTAATTACTGAAAGTAAGAAAGTGCTCAAGAAAACCACAATGATGAGAGTATGTCAAAGGGTTACAGGGGCAACTGGAAGAGCTGCCAAGATGAAACAATGGGACCGGCAAAATAAAGTGGTACTGGATTATAACCCAAAGTACAAAATGAATATCCAGCAGTCTATACCGATAAAAATAAATTTAGTAAATAAATGGGGGGAGAAGAGACAATCTCCTCTGCAGAAAATCCCTAACTGGTTTACATAGCTATTTCACCCTCATGGAGGTGGAGCAGAGCTTCCCACTAGTTAAGTTTCAGCTGCACAGTGACATTTGTCCCAAGAGCACAGTGTGGAAAGGGAGGAGAGCAATTTTGCAATGAAGAAACTTGACAAACACTACCTCAAGCCAGGTGATCAAGGTTAACATGAACAGTGTTAAGTCATATTAACAGTATGTACACTTATGATGTGACGAGAACGGTACTTTATCTCTGTAGTCTTCCTCCCCCAAACATGTAACTACAGTCTAATCATGAGAAAAGCATGTGACAAACCAACTGAGGGGCACTCTATAAAGCATCTGACCAGTTCTCCTCAAAACTGTCAAGGTCATCAGTAATAAGTAAAGTATGAAAAATGGTCACAATTATGAATATACAAAAAACCAATGAACCGTATACTTTAAAATGGTGAAATTAATGGGATGTGAATTACATCTCAATAAAAAAGGGAGAAAGGGAGGAAATCAGCCAAAGTGGTTATGGTAATATTAGACAATGTAGATTTTAAAGCAAAAAATATTACCAGGGAGGGGTGTCTAGCTGGCTCAGTCAGGGCAGCGTGCAGCTCCTGACCTTGGGATTGTGAATTTGAGCCCCACACTGCGTGTAGAGATTAGGTAAGATTAAAATCTTAAAAAAAAAAAAAAATTACCAAGGATAAAGAAGATCATTTCGGGGCGCCTGGGTGGCACAGTCGGTTAAGCGTCCGACTTCAGCCAGGTCACGATCTCGCGGTCTGTGAGTTCGAGCCCCGCGTCAGGCTCTGGGCTGATGGCTCGGAGCCTGGAGCCTGTTTCCAATTCTGTGTGTCTCCCTCTCTCTCTGCCCCTTCCCCGTTCATGCTCTGTCTCTCTCTGTCCCAAAAATAAATAAAAAACGTTGAAAAAAATTAAAAAAAAAAAAAGATCATTTCATAATGATAAAGGAGTCAATTAATCAAAGGAACATAAAAATCCTTGATGTTTATTCACCTATTGATAGAGCTTCAAAATATATGAGGCAAAAAACGATAGAATTACAAGGGGAAAAGAGAGAAATACATAATTATTTTCAAAAATGTCAATACCTTCTTCTCCACAGTTGATAGAAGAACTGGATAGAAGCAAGCAAGGATATTATAGACTTGAATAACAACCTAAACTGACTGACATTTATAGAACTCTACACCCAACAACAGAATATTCTTCTCCAGTGTACAGTGAACATTTACCAAGACAGATCATCTTCTGAGCTATTAAATAAATCTCAATAAATTCAAATGATTAAAGACAAAGTATATTCTCTGACCACAATGGAATTAAATTACATATCAGCAACATAAAGATCTCAGGAAAACCCCCAATTATGTGGAAATGAAACTTATTCTTTTTTTTTTTTTAACGTTTATTTATTTTATTTTTTTTTTTTTTTAATTTTTTTTTTCAACGTTTTTTATTTTTATTTTTGGGACAGAGAGAGACATAGCATGAACGGGGGAGGGCCAGAGAGAGAGGGAGACACAGAATCGGAAACAGGCTCCAGGCTCTGAGCCATCAGCCCAGAGCCTGACGCGGGGCTCGAACTCACGGACCGCGAGATCGTGACCTGGCTGAAGTCGGACGCTTAACCGACTGCGCCACCCAGGCGCCCCACGTTTATTTATTTTTGACAGAGAGAGAGACAGAGCATGAGCGGGGGAAGAGCAGAGAGAGAGGGAGACACAGAATCTGAAGCAGGCTCCAGGCTCTGAGCTGTCACCGCAGAGCCCAACATGGGGCTCAAACCCATGAACTGTGAGATCATGACCTGAGCCAAAGTCAGACACTTAACCGACCGAGCCACCCAGGCACCCTGTAAATGAACCTTATTCTAAATAACCCATGGGTCAAAGAAGAAATCAAAAGGGAAATTGGAAAGTATTTTGAAATTAATGGAAATAAAAATATAACATGTCAAAATACATGGAAGAAATTCCATGGTAGCTTGGGAATAAGGGATCACTGGAGAGACGGACCACAAAGAAATAGGAGAACATTTCAGAGGTGATGGATATACTCTCTTGATTTAGGGATGGTTTCATGGGTGTATACGTTAAAACTTATCAAATTGTACCCTTTCAGGGGCTCCTGGGTGGCTCAGTCGGTTAAACGTCCGACTTCAGCTCAGGTCATGATCTCACAGTTTGTGAGTTTGAGTCATGCATCAGGCTCTCTGCTGTCAGCACAGAGTCCTCTTCAGATCCTCTGTCTCCCTCTCTCTCTGCCCCTCACCTGCTCATACGTGCATGCGTGCACACACACACTCTCTCAAAAATAAACACACTAAAAAAATTGTACACATTCAACATGTGCATATCAGTTGTATGTTAATTACACCTATCTCAATAAAGCTATCAATAGTGTTATATGTAAACATTGTGTAAAAACAAAGAGACACTAATTACTGTATATACAGAGACTATTTCTGAAAAGACTTAATAGGAAATGAAAAAAATGCTTTTAGGAGTACTGACAATACTGACTTCATCTTTGGCCCCTATCTTGTTCCTGTCTGCGTGATGACCTCCCTGAAGGCTGCATGTTCCCAGGCCCCTTAGAGGTTAATCCATGCCTGGACTGGAATGTGACAAGGCTGGTTCTGGTCTTCCCTAAAATTGTTTATATAACTAGTAGAGATAACACAGTTTCTTCCCCCACTTTCTGGCACACAGGTGGCACCACGAGGTCTGTTAAGTGTCAGACACTTTGACCTCATCACGATGCCTTCTGCACAAACCCTCGCTCTATAAAATCTGTGGGCTAAAGTCCAGGCTTTGCAGAGAATAGCCATGTGATACCTAGACTGTCACCTGCCCAATCCCATCAGTAAATTACCCTGAATAAAACTTGGTGTTAACTGTATAGAGTGGCCTGCTTCACTTTCCAGTGTCAAAATGCCTTCTCAGTTTGGAAGATACTTTAGTGTCCCTCCTCTACCTTCTGACAGTGCTGGCCTTCATAAAAGGGAACTAGATTAGGAGAAAGTGACAGGAGGGAAGCTGACCAATTATAGATACCTATTGTATTGTTTGAATTACTTATCGTATGTATATTTTACTTCTTAATATGTCAAATTTCAAATTTCAAAACTTTTTAAAAAGTGCCTTTTGAATAAAGAACTGAGGTGAAGAGCCATAACAAATGTTTTCCTCCATAAATGGACCTTACGAGCAGAAACCAATCTTCCTGGGCGGAACCAGCATCTGAGGAAGAGTTCCCAAAGGCTGTCACACAGGTGAGTGGAAAGGGTCTAAATGAGATCATGGCCAGACATGCAATAAAAGCCTCAACATACCCTAATATACAGTCTTTTTTAGAAGCAAAATCTTCCAATGATCATTCCCATGTAATAAGTACTCACTATTTCATAGGCAGTGCTAAACTCTTCACAAGTTATAATCTCATTGAACTTCATTTGAGATAAGCATTTTTTAGCCTTACATCACATGAGAAAACCAAGGCACAGAAGAATAAGGGGCACGTGGGTGGCTCAGTCGGTTGAGCAACTGACTCTTGATTCAGCTAGGTCATGATCTCACGATTTCAGGATTTGAGCCCTGTGTCGGGCTCTGCACGCTGATTGCACATGGAACCTGCTTGGGATTCTCTCTTTCCCTTTTTCTCTCTCTGCCCCTTCCCTGCTCTATCTCTCTCAAAATAAAAAAAAATAAACTTAAAAAAAAAAAAAAAAAGAATAACTACTCAAGTTACTTTGACTCCAATATTCTATGTTAACATCTTTTAGGTTTTTTTTCATGATACCCACAGAATGACATAATGTTGGTAGTGAATGGTCCAAGAATGACTGCTCAGTGCCTACTAATAGGTAATGACATTTCAAAAACTCCAAGTAATAACTGACCCAGTAATCAAAAATCCCAACAAACCAAAGCCCTGGACTAGATGGCTTCATAGGTGAATTCTACCAAACATTTGAAGAAGAGTTAATACCTATTCTTCTCAAACCATTCCAAAACAGAAAAGGAAGGAAAACATCCAAATTCATTCTATGAGGCCAGCATTATTACTTTGAAACCAAAACCAGATAAAAACACCATTAAAAAAGAGAACTACAGAGGTGCCTGGGCGGCTCAGTTGGTTAAGCATCCAACTTCGGCTCAGGTTGTGATCTCACGGTTCCTGAGTTCGAGCCCTGTGTTGGGCTCTGTGCTGACAGCTCAGAGCCTGGAGCCTGCTTCAGATTTTGTGTCTCCCTCTCTCTGCTCCTCCCCTGCTCGTGTTCTCTTTCTCTCTCAAAGAATAAACATTAAAAAAGTTAAAAAAAAAAAAAAAAAAAAAAAGAACTACAGGCCAATATCCCTGATGAATACAGATGCAAAAATTCTCAACAAAATACCAGCAAACTGAATTCAACAATACCTGAAGCAAATCATCCATCACAATCAAGTGGAATTTATTCCTGGGCTGCCAGGATGATTGACTATTTGCAAATCAATCAATATGACACATCAGATCAATCAGAGAAAGGTTAAGAACCATGTAATCCTTTCAATAGATGTAGAAAAAGCATTTGACAAAGTACATTACACAAAGCATTAAAGCATTAACAAAGTAGGTTTAGAGGGAACATACCTCAACATAATAAAGGCCATATATGAAAAACCCACAGCTAATATCATCCTTAATGGGGAAAAACTGAGAGCTTTTCCCCTGAAGTCAGGAATTAGACAAGGATATCTATTTTTGCCACTTTTATTCAACATACTTCTGGAAGTCCTAGCCACAGCAAACAGACAACAAGAAGAAATAAAGGTATCTACATCAGTAGGAAATAAAACTCTCACTATTTGCAGATGACATGATACTCTATATAGAAAACCCCAAAGATTCCACCAAAAAACTGCTAGAACTGATGAACGCATTCAGTAAAGTTGCAAGATACAAAATCAACATACAGAAATCTGTTGCATTTCTATACACCAATAACAAAGCAGGAGAAAGAGAAATTAAGGAATCAATCCCATTTACAAATGCACCAAAACAATATAAGATACCTAGAAATAAACCTAACCAAAGAGGTGAAAGACCTATACTCTGAAAACTGTAAAACACTGATGAAAGAAACTGAATGACACAAAGAAATGGAAAGACATTCCATGTTCATGGCTTGGAAGAACAAAGATTGTTAAATGTCTCTACTGCCCTAAGCACTCTATACATAAGGAATCCCTATCAAAACACCAACAGTGGCACAAAAACAGACACTCAGATCAATGGAACAGAACAGAGAACCCAGAAATGGACCCAGAAACATACGGCCAACTAATCTTTGACAAAGCAGGAAAGAATATCCAATGGAATAAAGACAGTCTCTTCAGCAAATGGTGCTGGGAAAACTGGACAGCGACATGCAGAAAAAGGACCCTGGACCACTTTCTTACACCATACACAAAAATAAACTCAAAATAGATGAAAGACCTAAACCTAAGACAGAAGTCATCAAAATCCTCGAGGAGAAAGCAGGCAAAAACCTCTTTGACTTCTGCTGCAGCAACTTCTTACTCAACACATCTCCAGAGGCAAGGAAAACCAAAGCAAAAACAAACTATTGGGACCTCATCAAAATAAAAAGCTTCTTCACAGCGTAGGAAACAATCAGCAAAACTAAAAGGCAACTGACAGAATGGGAGAAGATATTTGCAAACGATATATCAGATAAAGGGTTAGTATCCAAAATCTATAAAGAACTTATCAAACTCAATACCCAAAACACAAATAATCCAGTGAAGAAATGGGCAAAAGACATGAATAGACACTTCTCCAAAGAAGACATCCAGATAGCCAACTGATGCATGAAAACATGCTCAATATCACTCATCATCAGGGAAATACAAATCAAAACCACAATGAAATACCACCTCACACCTGTCAGAATGGCTAACATTAACAACTCAGGCAACAACAGATGTTGGCGAGGATGTGGAGAAAGAGGATCTCTTTTGCATTGTTGGTGGGAATGCAAACTGGGGCAGCCATTCTGGAAAATAGTATGGAGTTTCCTCAAAAAATTAAAAATAGAACTACCCTACAACCCAGCAATTGCACTATTAGGTATTTATCCAAGGGATACAGGTATGCTGTTTCCAAGGGAAACATGCACCCCAATGTTTATAGCAGCACTATCAACACCAGCCAAAGCATGGAAAGAGCCCAAATGTCCATCGACGGATGAACGGATAAAGAAGATGTGGTATATACATACAATGGAGTATTACTCGGCAATCAAAAAGAATGAAATCTTGCCATTCACAACTACGTGGATAGAACTGGAGGGTATTATGCTAAGCGAAATTAGTCAGAGAAAGACAAATATGACTTCACTTATGTGAGGACTTTAAGATACAAAACAGATGAACAGAAGGGAAGCAAAAATAATATAAAAACAGGGAGAGGGACAAAACATAAGAGACTCTTAAATATAGAGTACAAACAGAGGGTTGCTGGAGGGGTTGTGGGAGCAGGGATAGGCTAAATGGGTAAGAGGCTTAAGGAATCTATTCCTGAAATCATCGTTGCACCATGTGCTAATTAACTTGGATGTAAATTATAAAAAAAATTATACAAACTCTAAAAGAAAAAAAAAATTCAAAAGGCAAAAAAACACCAACATCATTTTTTTTTTACGGAGCTAAAACAAACACTCCTAAAATTTGCAGGGAACCACCAACCAACCCAAATAGCCAAAGCAACCTTGAAAAAGAAAACAAAGCTGGAGGCATCACAGTTCTGGGCTTCAAGTTATATTACAAAGCCGTAGTAATCAAAACAGTACAGTACTGGCACAAAAATAGACATATAGATCAACAGAACTGAACAGGAAATCCAGAAATGAACCCACAACTACACAACTATACGGTCAATTAATCTTTGACAAAACAGGAAGAACGTCCAATGGGAAAAAAGACAGTGTCTTCAACAAATGGTGCTGGGAAAGCTGGACAGCAGCATGCAAAAGAATGAAACTGGACCACTTTCTTACATCACACACAAATATAAATTTAAAATGGATGATGGGGCGCCTTGGTGGCTCAGTTGGTTAAGCATCTGACTTTGGCTCAAGTCATGATCTCATGGTTCGTGTATTTGAGCCCCACATCAGGCTCTGTGCTGTGCTTTTTTTAATGGATGAAAAGACCTAAATGTGAGGTTCAAAACCATAAAAATCCTAAAAGAGAACACAGGCAGTCTTCTTTGACATCATCTGTAGCAACTTCTTTCTAGATATATCTCCTGAAGCAAGGGAAACAAAATCAAAAATAAACTACTGGGGCTACATCAAAATAAAAAGCCTCTGCATAGCAAAGAAAACAATCAACAAAACTAAAAGGCAATCTAGAGAATCAAAGAAGGTATTTGCAAATGACATACACATAAAGGGTTAGTATCCAAAATACATAAAGAATTTATAAAACTCAACACCCAAAAAAACAAATAATCCAATTAAAAAATGGGTAGAAGACATGAATAGACATTTTTCCAAAGAAGACATACAGATGACCAATGGACACAAGATGTTCATCAGCACTTATCATCAGAGAAATGCAAATCAAAACTATAATGAAATGTCACCTCACGACTGTCAGAATGGCTAAAATCAAGACACAGGTGTTGGTGAAGATGTGGAAAAAAAGGAACACTCATGTACTGTTGGTGGGAATACAAACTGGTGCAGCCACTGTGGACAACAGTATGGAGGTTCCTCAGAAAGTTAAAAACAGGGGCGCCTGGGTGGCTTAGTTGGTTGATCATCTGACTCTTGATTTCGGCTCAGGTCGTGATCTCACAGTTCGTGAGATCAAGCCCTACATCGGGCTCCATGTTCACAGCACAGAGCCTGTTTAGGATTCTCTCTCTCCCTCTCTCTCTGCCGCTCTTCCACTTGTGCTCTCTCTCAAAATAAATAAACTTTTTTTCAACGTTTTTTATTTTTATTTTTGGGACAGAGAGAGACAGAGCATGAACGGGGGAGGGGCAGAGAGAGAGGGAGACACAGAATCGGAAACGGGCTCCAGGCTCCGAGCCATCAGCCCAGCGCCTGACGCGGGGCTCGAACTCACGGACCGGACCGCGAGATCGTGACCTGGCTGAAGTCGGACGCTTAACCGACTGCGCCACCCAGGCGCCCCAAAATAAATAAACTTTTAAAAAAAGGGTTAAAAATATAACTACCTGAGCATGGTGGCTCAGTTGGTTAAGCGTCCAACTTCAGATCAGGTCATGATCTCATGGTTCAGGAGTCTGAGCCCTGCATCAGGCTCCATGCTGGCAGTGTGGAGCCTGCTTGGGATTCTTGCTCTCTCCTCTCTTTCTGCCCCTCCCCTGCTCGTGCTTTCTCTCTCAAAATAAATAAATAAAAACTTTAAAAAAGCATAACTACCTTATGATCCAGAAATTATACTACTAGGTATTTACCCAAAGAATACAAGAACAGTAATTCAAACGTCCAATACAAACAAACACTGTATGATTTCATTCATAGGCAGAATTTAAGGAACAAAACAAGTAAAGGGAATAAAATAAGAGAGAGACATATCAAAAAAAAAAAAAAAAAAAAAAAGACTCTTAATTATAGAGAACTGATGGCTACCAGAGGGGAAGCAGTAGGGGGATGGATTAAATAGGTGATGGAGATTAAGGAGTACACTCGTGATGAACACAGAACAATGTATGTAAGTGTTGATTCATTACATTGTACACCTGAAACTAACATATTAGTTATATATAACAGTTAACTAAACGGAATTAAAACAAAAACATAAAATAACATAAAAACAGAAAGAAATAAATAATAAAATAATAAAATAAAATCATAATATAAAAAATCAGAAAACAAAAACAACCCAAGTGATGCCAGACCTAAGGGCAAAGAATGAACTGACAGGCAGAAAAAAAAGGTCCATGAGGGAAATCCTCAGGTAAAATATGAGAATAAAGTAAGGACATAGGCACTGAGTCAATTCATTAAACCGAAATATTAGAAAGATCTAGAGCAGTTTTTCCTGAAGAGTTCCCTCCATCTTCCCCTCCTTCAGTCTCTAACTCCTAGGGTCCAGGGTACAAAATCAGAGAGGTTAGCAGTATCCACAGCAAGAACTGGGTTGGAAAACACTTAACACAGAACAGACTGTAGGGAAAATCCCAGAAACACTAACCAAGACAAAAGTGAAGTAAAAGAAGAGAAACAAAGGAACCACTTTACTTGCGGTAAATTTAATGACTATAAGAGCTGTTCACATAACAGCAAAGAGACACATTTGCCATTTGACATGAAGTTGCTTCACCACTTGCAGCTTGTCTCCAGAGCGTCATTACCTCTTTCTTTAGTGACCAGTCCTATCTCCCTTCCTGTCAGGAAGGACAGCCCATGTCAACTCTAAGGCCATCCACTCAGGTCAGCAATATGCTGAGGAGTCCTTCAGGGTGGTCCTGCAGAGAACATGTCCTTTAAGTGTCTGAGAACTGGTGGACGTAATCTGAAAGAAAATCAGTCAGGAGAAGACAAAGTAAGCAGGACTGCACTTGAGAGACTTAATGCGGAGCCTCCAGAGGAGAGGCCACCAATAGAGATCTAATGGAGGTGGTGTCAGGCCAACAGAGACTGCATGGTTCCCATGTGCCCCCAATCCTGGAAGGAAGAGATATCTAACATCTAATGCAATGGTAATATGTATCATTGAAGAAGCCTAAATTAGTTCAGGTCCAAACTGCTACTTCTCCCTTTTTTCTTGGGAGATAGATGGCTCTTCTCCAGCACCAACCATGAGTTTCTGGTGTGGGCTGCCCATCACAGATCCTGTCCTCCTAACTAACCCCAGGGACAAGCTTTGATCCAGGCTTACCAGTCAAATTCTTCCTTAAGATATTTATGGCCCAAATTTGGTGAGAAAAGCTGTTTTTCCTCCCTGGGAGCTGAATGCATGTGGCCCCAAAGGAGATTTCAAGAGAAGACTGAAAACAAATATGTAAACAAAGATGACAACAGGCACTGAAAAGTGTTATGATGATAAAATGGGCTAATGTAATAAATAATGACAAGAGCAAGCAGAGGGAACCTGCTTTAGCTTCCCTAAGGAGAAGGCCTCTCAAGGAGGTGACAGTTCAGAGAGAAACTGAAAGTTAAAAAGATGGCAGTCATGTAAAAATCAAGAGTCTCCCAAACAACACAACATGTGCAAAGCCTCTCACTAGAACTTGGTCTGAAGGGCAAAAAAGAGGACACCAAGGCTGGAGAAGAGAGGAGTAAGAAGAGTGGAAGGGACATGAGGTTAGAAAGGTGGGTAGGACAGATCATATAAAGCCTTGGACATGGTGCATTTCATGCTGGCTCCGATGAGAAGCCACTAGAGGGCTTAAGCAGAGGAATGAGTGATCTGACTTAGAAAGACCCTAGCAACCATGACTACCATAGTGCAGACAGACTAGAGGAGGGCAAGAATGCAAGTGGGGAGGGGAGCCTGGGTGGCTCAGTGGTTGACCATCCAAGTTTGGCTCAGGTCATGGTCTCAAGGTTTGTGAGTTCGAGCCCCACATTGGGCTTGTATTTTTGGCTTGAGCAACCGAGTGTGCTCAGAGGGGCTCACTGCCCCTCCCCTGCTCGTGCACTCTGTCTCATACTCTGTCTCTGTCTCTCTCTTAAAAATAAAATAAACATTAAAAAAAATTAAAAAAAAAAAAAAAAAGAATGGAAGTGGGGAATCTAAAGCCTTAGGAATTCTCATGCACTGCTGGTGGGAGTGCAATAGGGTACAATTACTTTTAGCTAGTTCTATCATACACCCTATGACCCAGCAATTCTAAGCCATATACCCAATAGAAATGAATACATATGTGCACAAAAACACATGTACAGAAATATTCTCAGCAATTCGATTCATAACAGCTCTAAAATGGAAACAACCAAAATGACCATCAACATTACAATGCATAAGCAAATTGTGGGTACATTCATACAACATGGATATATATAATCACAAATGTACTGCACAACATAAGACTGAGGAAAAGAAGACAAGCACCAAAACTACATGCTGTATGATTCAATTTTATAACAATTAAAAATAGGCAGGGGCGTCTGGGCAGCTCAGTTGGTTAAACGTCCAACTTTGGCCCAGGTCATGATCCCACGCTTCATCGGTTCAAGCCTTGCATCAGCCTCTGTGCTGACAGCTCGGAGCTCAGACAGAGCCTGGAGCCTGCTTCAAATTCTGTGTCTCCTTCTCCCTCTGCCCCTCCCCTGCTTGTACTGTCTCCCAAAAATAAATAAATATTTTTTAAAAATGAAAAAAAAATAGGCAAAGCTGAACAATGGTATCAGAAATTAGAATGTAGGGAAGAGAAGTAACTAGTAGGAACACGAGGGTCTCTGAAGTTCTGAAAATATTCTATTTCTTGATCTGGGTGGTAGTTACATGGATAGGGTCACTTTGTGATAATTCATCAAGTGTATAATATGGGCAATTTTCTACATTTATGACATGCTTCAATAAAATAATTCATCTTTAAAATACAGAAGCAAAAAATCATAAGAAGCCTACTGAAATCTCCCAGCCAAGAAATGATGGTGGCTTGGAGATGGAAAGAAATGGGTAGGTCTAAGATATATTCCAGAAGTGAGCTGAAACAGATGTACGGGAAAGTTGAGTATCTAGGACATATCCTATATTTTTGGCTTGAGCAACTGAGTGTGCCATTTACTGGGATGGGAAGGGCTTGAAAAGAAGAAAGGTGTAGTAACGAATTCATTCCAAGGGCGCCTGGGTGGCTCAGTCAGTTGAGCATCCGACTTCAGCTCGGGTCATGATCTCATGGTTCATGGGTTCGAGCTCCACATCCGGCTCTGTGCCAACAGCTTGCTCAGAGCCTGGAGCCTGCTTTGGATTCTGTGTCTCCCTCTCTCTCTGCCCCTCCCCTGCTCATGCTCTGTCTCAAAAATAAATAAAAAAACATTAAAAAAATTATTTTTTTTTTTAAATTCAACTCAAGGTGCCCTTTCGATGTTCAGACTGAGAAGAGATTTTTATTTTACTAAAGAATTTCTCCTGGGAGTGCCTGCATGGCTCAGTTAGGCATCTGACTTTGGTTCAGGTCATGATCACACAGTTCATGAGTTCCAGCCCTGCTTCGGGTGAGCCCTGCTTCTTTCTCTCTCTCTCTCTCTCCCTCTCTCTCTCCCTCCTGGGATTCTCTTTCTCTCTTTCTGCCCCTCGCTCACTTGCACTCTCTCACACACAAAAAAAAATTTCTCCTGGAAGAAATTTCACTCCCCCAAATTATTCAACCCAGCATCCATCTCACAATGCAGGCCAAAAGCCCAAAAGGACACCTTACCTTCACCAGCACATAGTCCCCAGGCTGAGCTCTAACCCTGACCCCTGAGTTAGAAACATCCTCCATCTCTACATTAGGGAAGATCACTTTAAGGTTTCCATCATTCCGGCCACACAGGTCAGTGGCAGAGCGTTTACTGTGCTGCAAAAGGAACAGAAGAGAGTTTATGAATCTGTTACAGTTATCAGTTCTCAGACGGCAGAAATTATACCTTTTCTGTCTCAGAACCCTAAGGGTTTTACTCGAAGAGCATTCCTTAATCAAGGAATCACTTAAGACTACAAAGGGGCACCTGGCTGGCTCAGTTGGTAGAACATGCAACTCTTGATCTCGGGGTTCTGAGTTCGAACCCCATGTTGAATGTAGAAATTACTTTAAAAAAAAAAGACTATGTGTTTACTGCTGCTCAGCAACAAGGACAGCGCATGGCACACTAGAGAGACTCCATAAATTTTGCTAACTATCTGTTAATAAATGACTCAATCAGTCTTTCATTGCAGAATTACCTTCCTTAGGAATGGACTTCCAATAGTCCTAAAAGCAAGAACACATGGGTGATACACTTAACAAACTGACTTTCACTTTATCCGGTCTCATAGTAACCACTCAGGAATGTTCTGGGGTTGTTTGGCCTAGGTTACTTGCTGTAATGAACAGGCAGACATGAAGCCAGAGTCTCCATCACAACATACAGAAGACAGGGTCAGGACAATAACAAAACCAGTATGATGGTATTAACTTCTAGAATATATACAAGTTTTTCTCTTCCAGCCATGATGAAATGTCAAGAATCAAATTTATTCTCTGGCCTTAAACAGAAACTGGACAAAATATATGAAATCGCTATTTTCAGATACTGAACAACAGACTGTGCAAGACTGTGAAGCCAAGAAAAGGAAAACAAATGAGATGAGCCCTCCAATCACCCTTGTGTTTTGCCAGAAGGCATGTGTCAGACCAGGGCATGCCAAGCAGGCAGGAAGATCTTGAGGCACACCATAGTGGTTCTCTCTGGATTTAGGAAAAAGACATCAGAGTTCAGGGAGCCTGCAATAGATAGGAATTGTGGAGCAAGTTCTGAAGACGAGGGAGCTAAGCAGAAAAAGAGCTATAGAAACATGCACAGGGATCCCTTGAGTCTTTGCTGAATGTTTATCACAGTGAAACTCCACAAAGTCAGGCAAAAAAAGTAACCGGGGAACTGTCAGCAGATGTGTTTCCAGAGCTCATGCAGGGCTGGGAATCACAACTTATCACAATCACAATTAATGACAGTCCTCATTGATTCCTTGGGACATGCAGTACTAATTCCAGAAAGCCACCCCTTAGCAATGAGGCTAAACTATTCTTGGGATAAAAAAGCTTTCCTAACAAAACCTGAAATCGAGCCCTGACAGGATCAAACTGAACTGCAGGTAACATAATGACCTATCAGAACAAAGCCCAACACAAAATCCAGACCTTAAAAATTAGTATCACGATGTTAAATGTCCCATCAAAAATCAGTGGCTATGCCCAGAAGCAAAAAATGTTACCTATAATAGGAGAAAAGTTTATCAAAAGAAACAGACCAAGAAATGATAGCAATGATGGAATTATCACAAAAATAATAAACCAGTTTTTATGATTACATTCAAAGGAAATTAAGTTTCAAAGGAAAACAAGAATACAGGAGACAAATAGAAGGTATTTGAAAAGAACTAAATGGACCTTATACAGACCAAAAATACAATACCTAAAATTAAAAATTCAATAGGTAATAGCAGATTACACACTGCCCAAGGAAAAAATAGTGAACCTGAAGACAGAGCCAAAGAAACTATCCAAAACAAAGCACAGAGGTATAAAAAGCAGAAAAAAATGAACAACCTCAATGACCTACAGAAAAACCTTTTTATAAGTGGTTGGCCATATATGTAACTGGAGTCATGGAAGGAGAGGAGAAGCAGTGGGGGTGGGTGGCAGGAAGCAGGAGGAGTACAGAAAAAATATCTGAAGGAGCACCTGGGTGGCTCAGCTGGTTAAGCATTCGACTCTTGGTTTCGACTCAGGTCACGATCTCATGGTTTGTGGGATCAAGCCCCACGTCAGGCTCTGCCCTGACAGCACAGAGCCTGCTTGGGATTCTCTTTCTCCCTCTCTCTCTCTGCTCCCCCTCCCCTCTCAAAATAAATAAATAAACTTAAAAAGATATATATCTGAAAGAAAATAGATGAAAATTTTCCAAATTTGATGAAAATTATAAATTCACAAACTAAGAAGCCTCAACAAATCCCAAAGAAAACACAAAGGGATAAACACAAAGAAAGCCATGCCAAGACACATCAAATTTCTAAAACCAGTAATAAAGTAAATATCTTTAAAAACCACCCAGAGAAAAAAGGAATTTATGTACACAGGAAGAAAGATAAGGATGATTCCAAACTTCTTGTCAGAACCAAGTAAGCCAGAAAACAACAGAATGATACCTTTAAAACATCAACTTAAAATTTCATACCTAATGAAAAAATATTTTTTAAAGTGAAAAGACATTTTTTTCAGACAAACGACAGCTCAGAGGATTCATCACAAAAAGATCTGCATTACAAGAAATGTTCAAAGAAGTTTGTCAAGCATAAAGATAATGATACCAGACAGAAACCTGAATGTACACAAGGAATGCAGAACGACAGAAGCAATAATTAAGTGGGGACACAGGAAAGAGTTTTTTCTTGTTTTTAAAAAAGTTTTTTTTTTAAAGCAACTGAGTATTGTACACGGTGATGGACTGATGGCGGGCCCTTCTCTGTGGGCCTCTCACAGCGTACCCGCGCCAGAGGAGTGTGCAGCCCTGAACCACTGCCCTGCCTCCTGACTGATGGACTGTGAACACTGACGGGGGCTCTACAGTTGATTATTCAAAGCAAAAATATCAACGTGTTTTGGGACACAGAAGTAAAAATCTATGACAACGATAGCACAAAAGGGGAAAAAAGGATAGGAGTATATTATTTTAAGGGTCTTACATTATACATGCTAGGTGATGCCCTTTCTGGGGTTAAAACAATTGGCCAGAGACAATCCAAAAGGTAATCTGTTCTTAGAAAATTAAGCTCCAACGTCATGCTATATTCTTTAGTAACCAAAGACAGAGGAAGGAGTTTAGTTCTTAAACTAATTACTACTTTAGGGAAACGGCAGTCAGGTAAGATTTAAAAAGATTTCCCACTATCTCCCTACAAAACACTTACTAGTTACAAAAGGGAGATGAGTACCTTTACAGTCAACAAGCCTAGCAGACACAACCTTAACAAAACGTTCAAAACGAGATGCTTAAAATTAACATCACCAGTAAGGAGACCAGCAAAACCGTACACCACCCAGGACACAAATAAGAACACATTTCTCTAACATTCCGGCCTAAAAATACATAACCTCAATCTTATCACAGGGAAACTTCAGACAAACTCAAATTAAGGAATATTCTACAAAATAACTGGCCTATAGGGGCACCCGGGTGCCTCAGTGGGTTAAGCGTCAAACTCTTGATTTCAGCTCAGGACATCATCTCATAGTTCGTGAGTTTAGGCCCCACATTGGGCTCCATGCTGACAATACAGAGCTTGCTTGGGATTCTCTCTCTCCCTCTCTCTCTGCCCCTCCTCTGCTCATGTGAGCAAACACATTCTCGCTCTCTCAAAATAAATTTAAAAACTTAAGTAAATAAATAACTGGCTTGTAATCATCAAGTGTCAAGATTGTGAAAGTCAAAGAAAGACTGAGGAACTTTTCTAGACTGAAGGAGACCAGACAGACATGAAATTAATGCAACATATGATACTGAACAAACTCTTTTTTCCTATAAAGGGCAGTTCTGTGACAACTGGAGAAACTTAAACAGGGTTGGGGGACTGGATTGCAGAAATCTAACAAGGTAAATTTCCTGATCTGGTGGTTGCACTATAGTTATGTAGGAGAATGTCCCTATTTATAAGAGAGAGATATATATTACAGTATTAGAGGGGAGGTGAGGGCATCATCAGGTCAGCAACTAACTCTCAAATGAGTCAAGGAAAAAAAATTCTTGGTACTGTATTGCAACTTTTCTGTAAGCTTATAATTGTTTTATAATAAATTTTTAAAAAGACAGCATGATTCCATGATTTGAACCAACCATAAAAGAACATTTATGATGGGGCGCCTGGGTGGCGCAGTCAGTTAAGCGTCCGACTTCAGCCAGGTCACGATCTCGCGGTCCGTGAGTTCGAGCCCCGCGTCAGGCTCTGGGCTGATGGCTCGGAGCCTGGAGCCTGTTTCCGATTCTGTGTCTCCCTCTCTCTCTGCCCCTCCCCCGTTCATGCTCTGTCTCTCTCTGTCCCAAAAATAAATAAAAAACGTTGAAAAAAAAAAATTAAAAAAAAAAAAAAAAAAAAGAATGAAGGAGAGAGGTGCCCGGGTGGCTCAGTCGGTTAAGTGGCCAACTTCAGCTCGGGTCATGATCTCATGGTTCATGAGTTTGAGTCCCACATCTCTACTGTTAGCACACAGCCCGCTTTGATCCTCTGTCCCCCTCTCTCTTTCTGTCCCTCCCCCACACTCTCTCACTCTTTCTCAAAAATAAACATAAAAAAAAAAAAAAAAAAAAACAGAATGAAGGAAAAATCAAGACATTCTAAGATGAAGAAAAACAGAGAATCTGCTGCCAGAGTGTCTAAAAGCTGTCTAAACAGACAGGAAAAGATAAAAGAAGGAAGCTTGGAATGTCAGGAAGGAAAAAAAAACATAAAAACATGATCACCTATGTAGAAAATCCCAAAGAAACTGCCAAAACAACTCCTAGAACTATTGAGTTCAACAAGGTCAGAGAATACAAGATAAACATACAAAATTCAATTATTTCTGTACAATATAATGAACATCTGAAATTAAAAATACAATAGCAACTAACTATTTGCTATTGGAGCAAATAGCTTAAAAAAAAAAAAGACACTTAAGTATAAATCTAACACAATACATACATATAGGACCTGTACACTGAAAATTACAAAAACTCTGATAAAAGATGATCTAAATAAAAGGGAGACATATTGTGTTTTAAAACACAAAAAAACACTGGTGTGCCTCTTGATCTGGGCTCAGGCCATGGTTCAAGCTCAGCATCCGGCCCTGCACTGACAGCATGGAGCCTGCTTGGGATTCTCTCTCCCTCTCTCTTTCTGCCACTCCCCTGCATGCACTCTTTCTTTCTCTCTTTCTCTCTCAAAACTAAACTTTAAAAAACAAAACACAAAAATATATATGTATATACATATGACCTTACCCCCTCCACCAGCACTAGCTGGGTACAACCCACAGAGGCCATGTTGGCTTTTGTTGCTTCTTCTCGAAAGACAGTAATAAGTTCCTCCAAACGCCTTAATTTCACCTCTTCTGGAACATCATCTTTCAGCCTGTGATATGCCCTGGTCTTCTATAAAAATAAAGAGAGAGATGGAGGTCACCAAGGACTCATAGAATCCTTTTTTCCCCCCCCACTGAATCCACTCTTAAGGTACAGAGGACCAGGTTCATTCCACTTGTAAGTTACAGACACATGTACAAGAACCCAAGCCACACCAGGAGGGTTCTCTAGCTCTAAGGGCATTCTAAGACAAGAAGTTTACTATGCAATAAAGTCACATTTTTCTAAGGGTTAAATTCTAAATGTAGCACATGAAAATTGTAGATTCAAAATTGTTCTTGATGTATTTATAGGATACAAATATAAGCTTTAGACAAATGTAACATATACTAAATAACTCATGTACCAGGTTACTCAGCAGCACTGTTTATAGATAAGACACAAGATGCAAAGCAACCTAAACGTTTACCAATAGGCTGTTAGTAAATGAATTATACTTTATCCACACAACAGAATATTGCACTACTGTAAAAAGACTGTGATAATTCCATATGTATTGGTATGATTGTTTTCCAAAACATACTCTTAAAACAAAATAAGGTACAGATCAACATATAAATATGTTTATAAATACATGAAATATCTCTGGAAGTTTACAGAAGAAATTCCTAAGAGTGATGGCCTTCAGGGAAGGAAATGAAAAACCAGGCAACCTAGGAAGAAGGAAGAACAAGAACTTTTCATTGCATACTATTTTGAACTTTCGAATTTTTTATTTTTTTTTTTTTTTAAATTTTTTTTTTTTTTCAACGTTTTTTATTTATTTTTGGGACAGAGAGAGACAGAGCATGAACGGGGGAGGGGCAGAGAGAGAGGGAGACACAGAATCGGAAACAGGCTCCAGGCTCCGAGCCATCAGCCCAGAGCCTGACGCGGGGCTCGAACTCACGGACCGCGAGATCGTGACCTGGCTGAAGTCGGACGCTTAACCGACTGCGCCACCCAGGCGCCCCGAACTTTCGAATTTTTTAAAATGAGCTCATATTACCTAGTCCAAAACATTTTTTAAAAGGAAATTTATCCTAGGGGCGCCTGGGTGGCTCAGTCAGTTGACCATCCAACTTCAGCTCAGGTCATCTTCTCACAACACACAGCCTGCTTCGGACCCTCTGTCTCCCTCTCTCTCTGCCCCTCCCTGACTGGTTCTCTTTCTCTCTCTTTCTCAAAAAAATAAATAAATTTCAAAAAAAAAAAAAAAGTACCTGTAAAAAAAAGGAAATTTATCCTTGAAAAGCCTTTAAATTGTCTAAAATCATGGCATGCATACACGTGTGTATATGTGTGTGTATACACCTATTTTTTTTAAAGGTTTATGTACACAAGCTTATATAACACAGTTGGGAGAACCACTGAGCTAGATAAAAGTATGGAATAAGAGGAAAACCTATACATCCAAGTGTGGACATTCAAACCAACTGGCCTTTGAGACAACTACCAAATCCACAGAGGAAAATGGCAAATGGGTTTACTCTATTTTGTCTTATTAACAACAACTTGCCCCTATTGTGCATTTACCATTACCAAGCACTATTCTCATTTCACAGGTGAAAAGACCAAGGACCTTTCTCAAGATCACACAGTTATTAAGTGAGAAAGGTAAAATTTGAGTGCTTGCTCTCATCCACTAGACGACTTCAATCTTTATAACCTTAATCCTAACCTAGAAATTAGATCCCAAAGTAAACACTTGTATTCAATGCCCATAAGATATGCTTCCACCACACAATGAAAACCCATTTCCCAACTCTAGCATTACAAAAAATTTATCTTACATATTTATGTCCATGGAAGAGTAACAAAATGGAACCCAACATCTACTCTGAAGCTTCATCTCTGAAATAATTATGTAAGAGACCTAAATATATACAATGGCCTACTTACGCTGCCTATAGAACACTAGGCAGTGGGCTTTAAAAGACATGAATTAGGGGGCGCCTGGGTGGCTCAGTCGGTTGGGCAGCCGACTTCGACTCAGGTCATGATCTCGCGGTCCGTGAGTTTGAGCCCCGCGTCAGGCTCTGTGCTGACAGCTCAGAGCCTGGAGCCTGTTTCGGATTCTGTGTCTCCCTCTCTCTGACCCTCCCCCGTTCATGGTCTGTCTCTCTCTGTCTCAAAAATAAACGTTAAAGGGGCGCCTGGGTGGCGCAGTCGGTTAAGCATCCGACTTCAGCCAGGTCACGATCTCGCGGTCCGTGAGTTCGAGCCCCGCGTCAGGCTCTGGGCTGATGGCTCGGAGCCTGGAGCCTGTTTCCAATTCTGTGTCTCCCTCTCTCTCTGCCCCTCCCCCGTTCATGCTCTGTCTCTCTCTGTCCCAAAAATAAATAAAAAACGTTGAAAAAAAAATTTAAAAAAAAAAAAAATAAAATAAACGTTAAAAAAAAATTTTTTTTTTTTTTTTAATAAAAAATAAAAAATAAATAAAAGACATGAATTAGGTTGGCTGATGGTAGCTGAATGACAGTGGTGGCGAAGATCATGAGTTCCATCATTCATCAATCAGCCCTCCTGATCAGCCATCCTCTTCAGCCTCCAGCCCAAACACAAGGAAAGACACCCCTGAGCTGACTGGAGGGATGAGGAATGACCCATGGAAATTCATCCCTACCATCAAGAAAATGGCAGCAGAACGGAACTATCCCCTCTCTGCAAGAAATACACATTACTCTCCCATTCCTTCCTTATATCCTTCTGCTTTGTTTTCCTGGAAATCTGTGTTACAGGAAAAACTATAAAGTGGTATCAGCAGGTTCACTTGGCCTAAAAAAATGAAAACTAAAAATAGCTGAGGATGGCTAGGAGGGCAACAAAATGCATCTGTAAGACAAATCACATCTGTAAGTCAAAAACGTTCTGCATGTTGAGAAATTATTTTACCCTTATAAAGAGAACAGCGTCCCCCCCTCCACAATGGCATCCCTCCCTTCATATTAAAATTCTAGACGATCTAAACATAATTTAAAATATTTTAATGAAGACAAATATTGTCACAACTGATCCACTTTCATCTCAAGTTGCTGAATTATATAAAATAGGCTGACTAGAATAAAAAAGAATGAGTGGTAAGATCCTTGTAGCTTCTCAAGGACTGCCCTGCTGCCACTTTCCTTTCTTGCCAGTTGTCTACAGTCAACCAGACACCGGTCAGGAATTCTGTCAGTGCCAGCACAGAAGTAGCTTCTCCCTCATCCCAGGGCTGACCTGTCTCATACTGTAGGCAAAGAGGAAGCCCATGTTATACTGAACTTCCCGAAGCAAAGACACCGTCTGGAGGTGATCTTCCTCTGTCTCACCACAAAAGCCAGCAATGAAATCGCTGCTGAGGCTCACACCTGCAACACATGACAAAAGACAACATGTCACTGCAGCTTACGTTTAAGAGAAGCCTTTCACTTGTGGGTTAGAGAGAGAGAGACAGCAATTGTACACCTTCCCTGGAGTACAAAGTGACAGTCCATATGCAAGTGACAGAACAGTCATTATGGAGCAAGGCCTGCTTATCTAGAATGTTACCATGCCAAAGCCTGGCTTCTCAGTCTATATTCCCCTCAGCACAAGAAAAGATATTTTTACTTCACATGTTGGATTTAGGGACACAGCAGGAACTCCACATTTTCAAACTGGTCCTGCTTTTAATGGTGAAAACTTTGCAATATCTCATATAAACATATACTTTTGAAGCTAGTTTAACACAAAGTTTATTTAAGACCATAGAGGGGAACCTGGGTGGCTCAGTCGGTTAAGCATCCGACTCTCCGTTTCAGTGCAGGTCATAATCTCCTGGTTTCGTGAGTTCGAGCCTTGCATCAGGCTCCGACAGTGCAGAGCCTGCTTGGGCCTCTCTCTCTCTTCCCCTCTCCTGCTCACGCTGTCTCTCTCTCAAAATAAATGAATAAATTTTAAAAAAAATTTTTTTAAAAGACCATATAAACAATAACTACTAGTTACTAAACAGTACTAAGTGCTATATTTTCCTATTTAATATATTTAATTATTCCAACAATCCAATAACATACTATCAACTCTATTTTTTTAAGTAAACTCCACACCACACATGAGGCTTAAATTCAACACCCCCAAGATCAAGAGTCACTTACTCTACCGAATGAGGCAGACAGGCACCCCTTATTAACTTTATTTGATAGATGAGGAAACTGCAGCCCAGAAAGCCTCCACGCTATCCTGCCCCTCCAAAATGAAAAGTATTTATGCATAATACAAGTTAACAATAATTAGAAACTTAGAAACAAATGTAGACATTGTCAACCAAATCTAAATTAAAAGACTACTACAAAGTAATTCTATTAGAAGGGAAAAGAGAAAAAGAAGTTATGATCATAGGAAAGGAATTACCTCTAAGGACAGTTTTAAAGATATCAACTGTCCCCAAATCAGAACTAATGTAGACCATACCTGCCAGCTAACAAAGAAGGAACAAGGTCTCTCCCATATGTTCAGAAACACAAATACTGTAGAAAAGAAATCTCTGAGAGATCTGGGTGGTTCAGTTGGTTGGCGTCAGACTCATGATTTCGGCTCAGGTCGTGATCTCACGGTTCGTAAGATCGAGCCCCGCACTGGGCTCTGTCCTGACAGTATGCAGCCTTGCTTGGGAGTCTCTCTTTCTCTCCTTCCCCTGCTTGCACATGGTCTCTCTCTCTCAAAATAAACAAATAGGAGCGCCTGGGTGGCTCGGTTAAGTGTCTGATTCTTGGTTTAGGCTCAGGTCATGATCTCACAGTTCATGGGTTCAAGCCCCACATCAGGCTTTGTGCTGATAGCCCGGAGCCTGCTTGGGATTCTGTCTCCCTCTCCCTCTGACCCTCCCCTGCTCACTCTCTCTCAAAAATAAATAAACATTTTAAAAAAAATTTTAATAAAATAAAAATAAATTAAAAAAAGAGAGAGAAATCTCTTTAGCATTGAGGCCACAAGCTGACACCTTTGAGTATATCTAGCAAGACCAAGCCATTAAAAAACCAAAAAAGAGTAAAATAAAAGAAAGAGAAAAATGAAGAATAGGAACCGAAGTATAAAAGGTAGTCCCTTTTTTTCATTAAGGTAGTACCACAGGCATTGCCTGCATCTGAAAAAAGCATTGTGGTCACTGGTACAGTAATGTGCTCAGCAGAATACATTTCTTAAATGTACCTGGAATAGATTCTCTGATATGATGAACTAACTCCACATAAGCTTCTCTTGAATATCTGCAAGAAGGAACAAAAAGAAAAGGCTTAGATGAACCAATCTTCTTTACATGAATGCTGTAAAAAGAGAACATTATGCATTACCACATATAATCACTTCTTATCCACATAGGACAGTACAAGCGTAGGTTAAAGTATCCAGAACAGTCGTTTTGATGCTAATCCTGTAGTGTAACCTAATCTAGAGCCCATGATTCTTTAGTTCAAGAACATACATTATTTTAAATAGCCTTTTATTTTTAAGGTTTATTTATTTTTGAGAGAGAGAGAGAGAGAGAGCACGCGCGAGCAGGGGAGGGGCAGAAAGAGAGGAAGACACAGAATTTGAAACAGGCTCCAGGCTCTGAGCTGTCAGCATAGAGCCTGAAGTGGGGCTTGAACCCACAAAACATGAGATCATGACCTGAGCTGAAATTGGACACTTCACTGAGTGAGCCACCTGGGCGCCCCAATAGCCTTTGATTTAATAAGTGAAGACAGATTAAATATTTAAGAGGATCTCTACGGGCACCTGGGTGGCTCAGTTGATTAAGTGTCTGATTCTTGGTTTGGGCTCAGGTCATGATCTCATAGTTCATGATATCAAGCCCTGTGTGGGGCTCTGCACTAACAGCATGGAGCCTGGAGCCTGCTTGGGATTCTCTCTCTCTCTCTCTCTCTCTCTCTCTCTCTCTCTCTCTCTCTCTCTCCCCTTTTGTCCATCCCATGCCCGAGCGCACACACTCTCTCAAAATAAATAAACTTTAAAAAAAAAAAAAAAGGATCTCTAAAACTGCCAATGTGGAAAACAAAGCAAAGCACTAGTTCCACGCAGCCTGCCATTTGTCACCTTATCCTTTCAGTCTTATCTCTACAGTATGTATTAGTCCCAAAGTAAGTGAACCAGAGATGCGTTTAAATTCTAACACTTAAAAAAACTTTTTTTAAGTTTATTTATTTATTTTGACAGAGAGAGCAAACACGCAAGTGGGGAAGGGGCAGAGAGAGACGAAGAGAAAGAATCCCAAGCAGGCTCCAACCACCAGTGCAGACCCTGATGGGGTGCTCAAACTCACGAACCGTGAGATCATGACCTGAGCCTAAGTCAGACGCTTAAATGACTGAGCCACCCAGGTATCCCTGGCCTAAAAAACTTTAATGTTAAAAGCTAAAGGATTAATATTTCAAAGAGTGTGCCACACAGTAAATACTTAATAAAAAGCATGCTAAACAAATGAAATGAGTGATCCAGTCCTTAGTCTATACTTAGGGAGTAAATAGAAACAGGTTATAATGTCCATGGGTTTATTCACATAACAAATATTGACTGAGCAGCTACTATGTGCTATACACTATGCTGGTTCTTAGACACTCTGTGGTCCTTAAGAAAACATGGAAAGGTGCAGGATGCTCCCTCCCCCAAGCAAGTCTGACCCCCTCCGCATGGCCTCCAATACACGGCTGCTTCCACTCTGGGCTGGTAGGTGGATCTGTTTACAGATGTTGTCTCTCTCATGAATCAGCTGCAGAACCTGATCAAACAGAACACATTAAAGGTCATCACAGTCTCACCAAAGAATCCTGCATAAAGGAATACCACCCCCACTGTTTCTTAATAGGCTGACTTTTTGTTTTTTAAAGAGCTTTAATGCTTTTTTTTTTTTTTTTTTTTTTTAACATTTAGTTATTTTTGAGGGAGAAAGAGACAAAGTGTGAGCAGTGGCGGGGCCAAGAGAGACAGAGACACAGAACCCAAAGCAGACTCCAGGCTCTGAGCAGTCAGCACAGAGCCCAACGTGGGGCTCAAACTCACAAACCGTGAGATCCTGACACAAGCTGAAGTCAGACGGTCAACCGACTAAGCCACCCAGGTGCCCCTCTTAAGAGGCTGATTAAACCAAACACATGAATTACCCAAATCCTTTACTTTTGCTCAAGCCATGTTGTCTGTCCCAGACATTTCCCCTGATGGCATCTCCGCTTTCAAAAAGTGACGCAAGCAAGCAGAGGTCACATTCAAGCCATGGGCTGACATGGACAAAAAGGAAAACTGGTATTTGTTTCATCTAACTTCCAAACCAATTAGCTACTTTAAAAGACACCATCAAGAAACTGGAACAAGGAAAAAATATTTGAAAAAATACACTGACAAAGGATTTGTACCAAGAATACATAAAAAAGGTTTAACAACTCAGTAAGAAGACAATCCAATGAGGAAAAAGTAGCAGTGGGGCAAAAAGACAGCTGTTTCACCAAATCAAAAATACTTTAAGGGGCGCCGCCGGGTGGCTCAGTCAGTTGGGCGTCTGACTCTGGCTCGGGTCATGAACTCGTGGTTCGTGAGTTCGAGCCCCACATCAGGCTCTGTGCTGACAGCTGAGAGCCTGGAGCCTATTTCGGATTCTGCGTCTCCCTCTCTCTCTGCCCCTCCCCGACTTGTGCTCTGTCTCTCTGTATCTCAAAAATAAATAAACATTATTTTTTAAAAAAAAGTTTTTTAATTTTTTAAAAACTTTAAAAAAAGGCTTCACATATAGGCTATACATTCTATGCTTTACTAAAGCACTTGGTAAATACCTTCCATACAATATACCTATTTCTCAACCCCCCCAAAAAGCAGGAGGTTATTATTAACCTCATTTTACAGATGAAGAGGACAAGATGAAATAGTCATACCTACTAATAAAGCAAGGGAAGAGCTAGGATTTAACTCACGTCTTGTCTCAGGCCAAAGTCTGGACTGTTTCCCACTGCAACATATCGCCTCCCTTTCTGTCCTTCCCATAAAATCTTGTAATAAAACCTCTCTCCGCAGAGTCCTCATGGTCCCAGGTGACCTTAACTTCCCAGAATATCAGTCCTATCTCTATACTTGCGGTGAGACCAGCATAACATAAAACTTGCCAAAATCACTATGTTGTACACCTGAAACTATACATCATATACATATAGTGTGTCAACTATACATCAATTACAAAAAAAAAATTTTTTTTTTTAAATATATCAGTCCTATCTCTGCCCCAACACTGGTGGACTTTAACTCTGGTGGAATCAAAGGGCAATACACCACAAGATCCCCTGAGCAAGATTCAAGGACTGCTGTATCCCACTGGGTCCAGCCTTTGGCAAGCTTACACATACTGATAACAGCTTGGCATGGTTCACTGTTGATACTCACCTCATCAGGAAAGTCTTTGGGGTGGGGAGAAGTGAAACGGATCCTCATTTCAGGATCTACTCTGGAGACATGATCCAGAAGGTGAGCAAAACGAAGGCCTCCTTGCTTGGG
Organism: Neofelis nebulosa; assembly: GCF_028018385.1. Lineage (NCBI taxonomy): Eukaryota > Metazoa > Chordata > Mammalia > Carnivora > Felidae > Neofelis > Neofelis nebulosa. The sequence goes on from NC_080790.1 coordinate 116,049,610, forward strand.
TTTATAGTTGGTGGAGAAGCCACGGCTGAGGTTGGTAGACACTGCATTGTTGAACTGGACCTCTGAACTGTCCCGAAAACTATTAACATTCTGACCAAGGAGTGTCACTTCTTTCAGCCCCTGAGAAAGGGAAAGTGAATATATTGGAAGCAATTTAAAACTTTTTTGGTAGTTTCATGCCAAATCACTAATTGATATTAGTTCAACCCACCTACAGCCATTCATAGATGTATTCTACTCTGTATTTTAACCCAGTAATTTCGTATTTGGGCATCTTGTCTGAAGAACTGAACTTCAGAATAAAACTTTACAAGAGCACCTGGGTGGCTCAATCGGTTAAGCATCCAACAACGACTCAAGTCATGATCTCATGGTTCGTGGGCTCGAACCTTGCGTCAGGCTCCGTGCTGACAGCTCAGAGCCTGAAGCCTATTTCAGATTCTGTGTCTCCCTCTCTCTCTGCCCCTCCCCTGCTTGCACTGTCTCTCTCTCTCTCTCAAAAATAAATAAACCTTAAAAGAACTTTTTAATTTTTAGAAAAATAAAACCTTACATAAAAATTAATCTCCAAAGCATTTTTCAGAATAGCAAAAACCTGGATGAAATTCAATGTTCAGTAATAATGGTTAATCTATAACACTATAAATCAAATTATGACACCATTCTGCCAGTTGAATATTATATAATCACTGCCCATAAAGTATTCTTCCCAAAGTATTTAGTCTAAATTGAATTAAGCTTTTACATTTAACTTCCAGTTTATCAGAATTCAGAGGAATATTTTAAATGACAACATTAAGAAGCAATCAGACAAATCCAGATGTATCTGATCTCTTCAAAAACTTAATGTATCATTTAAAGCAAACAAAAAAAAATGAAATTAAATTAAGAGAGAATGAAAAAATATAAAAAACAACAAATAAAACCACAAAGTTTGACTGGATCTTAGTTTGAAAATAAAAAAGCAGTAAGATATTCTTGGGGTGCCTGGATGGCTCAGTAGATTAAGCATCCAACTCTTGATTTTGGCTCAGGTCATGATCTCAAGGTTATGAGATTAAGCCCCATGTCTGGCTCCACACTGGAGCCTGCTTAAGACTCTCTCTCCCTCCCTCTACCACTCATACTCTCTAAAAATAAATACATACATACATACATATTTTTGGACAATTAAGAAATTTTGAGGGGCATCTGGTTGGCTGAGTTATAAGAGCATGTGACTCTTGATCTCAGGATCGTGAGTTCAAGCCCCACATTAGGTGAAGAGATTACTTAAAAATAAACAAATAAACTTTAAAAAAGAGAAATTCTGAATATGAGTTACATATCATATAATATTAGTTGTTCAATTTTCTACATGTAATAATGGTATTATGAATGGAAAAACTCTTATTCTGAGAAGATGCATACTGAAATATACAGAGTTAAGAAGCCTGATATCTACAACTCAGCCTTGAAATGTTTCAAAAAACATATATTCATGCATAAAGACAGGAAGATAAAGCAAATATGACAAGTTTATTAACTGTACTTACTGTACTAGACTTTCAAATTACCTGTTTGAAAACTTGCATTATAAAACTTCACTAAGAAAAAAAAAGTTGCTATAAATAGACTATTTTTTTAACTTTATTTTGATGCAATTTCAAACTTACAGAAAAATTACAAGAATAGTAAAAAGCACTCCCATATACTCTTTGCCCAGGTTCACGGTTAACACTGCACACCATCTGCTTATCATTCACATGCTCACACTCAGATACACCCTCTCTCTGCACATACACATGCAAGCACATATTTTTCTGAGCCTTCTGAGAACAAGTTACAAACAACATGCTCTTTTGCCCCTAAATATCCACATACTATAAATCAAATTTTTAACAACGGTCCAAATAATGTCCTTTGTAACTTTTTTTAATTTGGTTTAACAATGGCATGACTAAGGGAGTGCCTTAATATTAGAGATGACTAAACAATATTATATATTAATATTGTATATTAATACTATATATTATATTATATATTATGTTATATTGTTATATATATTATGTGTATATATTAGGTATAATACATTATATATTATATATATTACTATAACAATATTATATATATTATTATATATTTACATATAAACAATTAACACTATTAATATTACATATTAATATTACATTATAAATATATATATATATAAAACTAAGGAAAATACACACACATATAAAAAGATATTAACAAGGGCGCCTGGGTGGTTCAGTCTATTAAGCATCCAACTCTTGGTTTCGGCTCAGGTCGTGATCTCGAGGTTCATGAGTTCGAGCCCCACATCAGGCTCTGTGCTGATGATGTGGAGCCTGCTTGGGATTCTCTCTCCCTCTCTCTCTGCCTTCCCTGCTCACACACTCTGTCTCTCTCAAAATAAATAAACAAATTTGAAAAATAAATAAATAAAATAAATAAAATAAATAAACAGAATGTCTCTATCCTGAAGAGTTCTGCTATGGTGGGAGAGGTGGAAGGGGAGAAGGAGACAACTGGAGACCAGGAAGCACTTGCAGAGGTGGGGTATGGAGAGCAGCCAGGGACCAAACAGGGAATTGAGAACTAAGGGATGGAGATGAGAAGAGAGCACTGCCAGACTGTAAGAAGAAACTGCTGACTAAAAACTGGAGCAGAAGCTAGCCTCCCACAGTTCCCGAGCCAAGCAAGTAAGGAAACAGGGAGACTCTAATGAAAGAAAAGCTCCATATTCCCACCTACTGTCCTCTTTTTCAGGGCTAGCAGATCCAGGCCTAGAGTTGGGGGGGAGACAAGCTCCCAATAGCAGGAAAATAGCAATTATCTCCCCTCTGGCCTCTGATGGGATTCACTACCCTCATCTGTTCTCTGTCCCTCAACTAGTGAGCTGGCTCTGTGATAAAATGAACAAGAGATTTGGGAGGTTTCCTAGAATGGACAGATAAAGCATTCTCTGAAAATTTACTGGGTGCCAGGTAGTTTAAAAGCATTTAAACTGGGGTGTCTGGGGGCGCCTGGGTGGCTCAGTCAGTTAAGCGTCTGACTTCAGCTCAGGTCACGATCTCATGGTCTGTGAGTTCGAGCCCCACGTCAGGCTCTGGGCTGATGGCTCAGAGCCTGGAGCCTGCTTCCAATTCTGTGTCTCCCTCTCTCTCTGCCCCTCCCCCGTTCATGCTCTGTCTCTGTCTCAAAAATAAATAAACGTTAAAAAAAATTGGGGCGCCTGGGTGGCGCAGTCGGTTAAGCGTCCGACTTCAGCCAGGTCACGATCTCGCGGTCCGTGAGTTCGAGCCCCGCGTCAGGCTCTGGGCTGATGGCTCGGAGCCTGGAGCCTGTTTCTGATTCTGTGTCTCCCTCTCTCTCTGCCCCTCCCCCGTTCATGCTCTGTCTCTCTCTGTCCCAAAAATAAATTAAAAAAATGTTGAAAAAAAAAAAAAAATTTATAAAAAAAAAAAAAAAAAAAAAAATTAAAAATAAAATAAAATAAAATAAACTGGGGTGTCTGGGTGGCTCAGTTAAGCGTTTAACTCTTGATTTTAACTCAGGTCATGATCTCACAATTCATGAGATTGAGCCCCATGTGGGGCTCTGTGCCAACAGCCCAGAGCCTGCTTGGGATTCTCTCTCTCCCTTTCTCTCTCCGCCCCTCCCCCACGCCCTCTTGGGTGCATGTGCACTCTCGTTCTCTCTCTCTCCCCCTCTCAACATAAGTAAATAAACATTTAAAAAGTTTTTAACTATGGGGGGGCTCAGTCAGTAGAGCATGTGACTTTTCTAATTTGAGAGTGACAGAGTGACAGAGATAGAGAGAGAGAGAGAGAGAGAGAGAGAGAGAGAGAGAGAGAGAGAGAATCTTAAGCAGTCTCCATGCCCAGCATGGAGCCCAATGTGAGGGACTCAATCCCACAACCCTGGGATCATGACCTGAGCCAAAATCAAGAGTCTGATGTTTAACCGACTGAACCACCTAGGCACCCCAAAAATGTGACTCTTGATCTTGGGGTTGGGAGTTTGAGCTCCATGCTGGGTATGGAGATTATTTTAAAAACAAAACAAAACTGGGGCGCCTGGGTGGCTTGGTCGGTTAAGTGTCGGACTTCGGCTCAGGTCATGATCTCACGGTCCATGGGTTCGAGCCCCGCGTCGGGCTCTGTGCTGACAGCTTAGAGCCTGGAGCCTGCTTCGGATTCTGTGTCTCCCTCTCTCTCTCTGCCCCTCCCCTGTTCATGCTCTGTCTCTGTCTCAAAAATAAATAAATGTTAAAAAAAAAAAAAATTAAAAACAAAACAAAACAAAAAACCATTTAAATTAGGACAATCCTTTCAATAACCCGGAATGGAAGTTACTATTTTATCTTCTTTTCATAGATTAAGAAATTGTGTTTAAAAGAAGACAGTTAGGGGGTGCCTGGGTGGCTCAGTGGGTTAAGCATCTGACTCCTGATTTCGTCTCAGGTCATGATCTCACAGTTTGTGAGTCTGAGCCTGGCATCAGGCTCTGCACTGACAGTGTGGAGCCTGCTTGGGATTCTTTCTCTCTCCCTTTCTCTGCCTCTCCCCTGCTCACACTCTGTTTCTCTCTCTCTCAAAATAAATGAACAAAACTTAAGAAGAAATTTTTTTCATAAATAACTAAAAGAAGATAGTTACATGACCTGTGCCAGGGCACTAAACCAGAGAATGGTGCAGCCAGAATTCACTCAGTCATCTGACTGTAACTCATGCTCTCTCCATTCCACTGTGCTGCCTCTGAAGCAAACTTCGCATGGGCAGCAAATCAAAGATGTTCAGCCAAGTATTTCTTCCTGGCCAGGTATGGTTCTAAACTTCTACAGCTCGGAGACAGCACAGGAAGCAAAACTAGAAAGGTTGTCCTCATTCTCCTAAAAACACACTTATAAGATGAAAGCCAACAGAACTTTTCACCTGCTCAGAAAGCTTCCTCACTTCCTCTAGAATGGAAGCAACAGGCCGACTCCTCTCCCGTCCACGAGTGAAAGGGACGATGCAGTAGCTGCACATATTGTCACAGCCTCGCATGATAGACCTGGGGGAGAAGCACCAAAACTTAGTAAGAGGAATGGGACACCTGCTCCCACCCAAGGAGCAGGTCAGAGCTCCCTAGACGTTATCCTTTGGCTCTGAATCCTCTTGGCACCATATTCACACTGGACCAATCTGAGACATTTTTAAGGCAGACATTTTTTATCTTTAAAAACTAGTATCTAAGCACATGATATAAACCACATTGCAACTGGTAGATAGAGCAGTTACCCTGACGGAGCACAGTGGTGAGGGAAAGGGTGCAGATGTACCAGAAGTATACCCCATGAATAGAAAACATTTGAACTCTTTACATCTACACCAGAAAAATATATATATTATGAAGTGTGTGTGGGGAGGAAAAACTTCAGATTTCTTTTTTCTTTTTTAAGTTTATTTTTGCAGAGAGAGAGAGAGAGAGAGAGAGAGAGAGAGAGAGAGAAAGAGAACAAGTAGGGGAGGGGCAGAGAGAGAGGGAGACACAGAATCCAAAGCAGGCTCCAGGTTCTGAGCTGTCAGCACAGAGCCTGACACAGGGGTTGAACTCATGGACAGCGAGATCATGACCTGAGCCAAAGTTAGACACTCAACCGACTGAGCCACCCAGGCGCCCCTGAGAAACTTCAGATTTAAAACAGGAATTCATAGTTCTCACTCATTCCTGATCCAATTATTAGGTTTCTAAGTTAAATCACTCTCTTCCATTTGCATCCTGTATATGAAAACATTAATTTACCTTAAGGAAATAATTATGAATATCAAAGATGTTCACTGAAGAACTATTTAATAAATGTTAGCTATTGTTTTTATTAAGCTTTCCAAGAAGTGTGGGATAGCCATTAAAATGACAGAGGTTGACAAACTTTCTATAAGAAACAGCCAGTAAATATTTCAGGCTTCGCAGACCACACGGTCTGTGTCACAATTACTCAATTCTGCTACTGTAATGGCATAACCAGCCACAGATGATATATAAACAAATGGTAAGGCTATATTTCAGTAACTTCATTTACAAAAAACAGGCTGTAATTTTTTTTTGCCAATTTGCCAATCTCTGTTATAGAAAATTTAATTACATGAAATTAAAATATTTCACCATTTAAAGTAAGGTTATAAAACCAAGTACATCAAGAGCCCATTTTTACAACTAAATGCAGGTACAAAGCATACACACACAGGAAAGGACAGGAGTAATATAGCAAAATGATAACAGTGTTCATCATTAGGTGGTTGGAATATAGGTGACTCTTACTTTCCTCTTTATGTTTTTTTTTTATCTTTTCCACGTATTCTTCAAGAAATATGAACTATTTTGTCACCAGATTTTACTACTTTTTTTCAGTTAAAGTTCAGGGGAAGAAAAAAAGGAATAGGAAAACTGAAGATATTTTCTTAAGTAAAAAATTAGAATACAGAAAGAATGGTAGGAAAGATCCCATATTACATGTATGAATGGATATGGAAAGAACACTCCTAAAAGGACTATACAAGAAACTACTAACATGGCTGCCTCTGAGGTGGCCTACAAGACCGGGGAGAAGAGATGTGAAGGAGTCTGACTTTATCAGTTTTTTGTTTTTTATGTTTTGTCCTATATGCGTGTATTAATTTGCTTTAATGTAGCAAAATTAACATTATTTTAAGAGTGAGAAAGGAGAAGTTCACTCTCTGTCTCTTGGGCAGTGTCTTACACGAAGGCTGATGTAGCACTGGGGCTTGTCTGGACTGGCATGACATCAGCATAGGTCTCATCCAGAGAGAGCAGCACATTGGCAGCTTGTTGACCTGACTCGGCAACAGCCAGCAGCCGAGGAAGGTCCCGATAGGCATCTGGACCAGCCAAAATATCCACCATTTTCTCCCTGTTGAGGATCTCCTCCTTCAATCTCTCAGCCATGCAGCCTGAGGAAGGAAAACAAAATAAGTACCCATTCACAAATGCATCTGGTCTCGTGGTTTCTTCTCAGTACACATTACCTCCAGCTACATTCAGCGACCAGGGCACAGAAACTTCTCTAAGAGTTTAGTCTAGCATCATCATTCCCCAAATTTGCCCAATACTTCCATAGCACTGGAACCTGCATCTTCCTATATGAGAAAACCAAAGGAAGCAAGCAACTAAAGAAATCAATTAAATGCTCAGAAAAAAATTAAACCATCATCCAGGGGCACCTGGGTGGCTCAGTCAGTTAAGGGTCTGACTCTTGATTTCTTTGGTTGAAGTCATGATCTCATGGTTTCATGAGTTTAAGCCTCATCGGGCTCACTGCTGTCAGCACAGAGCCCGCTTTAGATCTTCTGTCCTCCCTCAATCTGCCCCTCCCTCTCTCCCTCTCTCAAAAATAAACATTAAAAAAAAAAAAAAAAAAAACCTATTCTTGGTTATACACCTATGTTCATAGCAGTATCATTCACAATAGGCAAAAGGTAGAAGCAACCCTAGTGTCCATCAACAGATATTGTGTATACATAAAATGGAATATTATTCAGCCTTTAAAAAGGAAGGAAATTCTGATATATGCTACAATATGGATGAATCTTGAAGACATTGTGCTAAATGAAATAAGCCACTCACAAAAGGACAGATATTCCATGATTCCACTTGTATGAGTTACCGAGAATAATCAAATTCATAGAGGCAGAAAGTACAATGGTAAGTTGCCAGGAGCTAAGGTGAGAAGGGAAATGGGAAGTTATTTAATGGGTAGAGAGCTGCAGTTGGGGAAGATGAAAAAGTTCTGGAAATGGATGGTGGCGATGATTGTACAACAATATGAATAAACTTGAAGCCACTGAACTGTACATTTTAAAAAAGGGTTCAAATGATAAATTTCATGTTACCTATATTCTACCACAATAAAAAACAAAGTATTGGGGGGATTTCTGAAATTCCTAACAAAGATATAGCCAGGGGCTTCTATAATGAAGGAACTGAAATGAAACAAAACATTTCAGGGGTACCTGGATGGGCTTAGTTAGATCAGCGTCCAACTTCAGCTCAGGTCATGATCTCTCAGTTCGTGGGTTTGAGCCCCGCATCGGGTTCTATGCTGACAGCTCAGAGCCTGGAGCCTATCTGGGATTCTGTGCCACATTCTTTCTCTGTCCCTCCCCAGCTCACACTCAGCCTCTCTCTGTCTCTCAAAAATACATAAACATTAAAAAATAAAAAATAAAAAAAGAAACAAAACATTTCAGCTAATCCTTCCATCCTCCTATGTCACTTAGTACATTAATCTGTATTACAGGATATGCTCCAACTATGTTTTGACCCATCAAGACGAATTAATTTAATCATTCCACAATGGACAGCCAATTTTAAAGTTAAATACATTAACTAAATTCTGGGACCAAGAGGGTACAGAATATTCATTTTTGAGATATGCTTTCTAGCTACCTAGATCAGACCTGTCCAACAGAACTTCCTCAAATGATAGAAATATTCTTTATCTGTGCTGTCCAAAATGGTAGCCACTAGTCAAGTGTGACTACCGAGAAGTCAATATGTGGCTAGTGAGAGTGAAAAAGTAAATTTTAATATTATTTAATTTTAGCTAAATTTAAATAACCACATGTGGCTAGCGGCTACCATACTGGTCAGTGCAGATCTAGATCCTCACTTGGCTCTACTTCAGGAGTCAAGACGAAAGGTGCCTACACTCTAAATGCATGCTGTTGCTTCAGACACCAAACTCTCTCCTATCCATAACTCTGCCACCATCAGCCCCATTAAACTCTAACAAGGACAGACCATATTCTGAGTACCCATGACTTCAAAGCACCGTGAAAAGCCCTTTTTATGAGCTTTAGCTTATTTCATGCTACAGCCTTTGACATCAAATACAAAAGTTACATGGGACGCATGACATTTCTTCAAACGCTGGGAATCCAGCATCTAACGGAAACCCTAGCATACAAAGCTACATGAAGGGGCACCTGGGTGCTCGTCACTTGAGCATCCGACTCTTGATCTCAGCTCAGGTCATGACCTCAAGGTTCATGGGATCAAGCCCAACATCAGGCTCTGCACTGACAGCACAGAGCCTGCTTGGGATTCTCTCTTTCCCCCTCTCTCTCTCTCTCTCTCTCTCTCTGCCCCTCCCCAATTTGCACATGTATGCACTATCTCTCTCAAAATAAATAAACTTAAAAAAAAAAATTTCAGGGCACCTGGGTGGCTCAGTTGATTATGCATCTGACTTCAGCTCAGGTCATGATCTCACAGCTTGTGAGTTCAAGCCTTGCATTGGGCTCTTGTGCTGACAGCCCAGACCCTGGAGCCTGCTTCAGATTCTGTGTCTCCATCTCTCTCTGTCCCTCCCCTGCTTGCACACTGTCTCTCTTTCTCGCCCCAAAAATCAATAAACATTAAAAAAAAAAAAAATTTTTTTTTTTAATTTTCATGGAGCCCAAGTATCAAAACACAAAATCTCCAAATTACCGGATACCTAGAATCCCAATCCTCAGAGGCACTCGGGAGCGGAGCCGTTTTGTCTTCAGGGCTTTAAGCTGATGTAAACGATTCCAGATGGTCTGTTCAGCCTTCTCCCTACAAAGATCAAAAGAGGTATAACTGAACCTGAAAATCAACTATACCACAAGCTAAAAGAGTGGGGCAACGGAAATAAAATCAAAAGAAACTTCAACCCTTTAAATGAATATATACCTTTTAAGTTAAGGGAAGACAGGCAGGGAGCCAACTGAAGAAGCACCACTTGCTACAATTCACCATTCCCACAATGACACCCTTCCTGCATATCTCCACTCTTGACAAGCCTTTACGTCAAACTCAGAATCTACTTCACAAAGCCTCGTACAGAGTCTGTCTGCCTTTTAACTGCCTTATAACTATACTTTGCCCTATACTTAGCAACTTCTCTTTTATTGTTTGATTTTTTATATAGTGCTTTCTGCCAGATGTTAGAGCTATTTGTGTCTCTGCTTTAGTTCCCATATCAGACTAAGCTCCTTAAAGAAAGGCTCCACGGAGGAGGGTTCATTTCTGAATCTCCCAAAGCCATCTAGTTCAGTGTCTTACAGCAGAAACACCCCCAACAAAAATGCTGGATTCCATTAACACTGAGGAAACACTAACACAAATGTGTCTTGTACACAGAAACAAAGTAAGAAACAGAATATGTTTACTTCTGATGGATGCCACCCATCTCCGTTCAGAAGAACCCTGTCCCCGGCCACTGACTGCACCCTAACCCTCATGATGCTACATCCTAACAAGTGCCATTACCTGCAAGAGAAACCTTAGGAAAAGCTGGGTGCCTCAACATACTCCTCATCTATAAAATGGGTTCGATTATAGCACCTACCCCATAGGGTGGTTGTGAGAATTAAATCAGCGTATGTATAGTGCTCAGCACGAGACAGGATACGCAGCACGTGCTCGGCAAATGTCAGCCCAGTTCCATCGCTGCTATCTCCCATGTTGTAAAACTGCAAGTCCACTGACTCATCTCCACAGGTAGGCCAGCCTGGCACTGCTAACTCTGACACAAAACACGTTCGCTCTCTAGGTAAAGAACAAACTCCCACCTGATAGAACATGTGACAAGGAGGATCACATCAGCCTGAGTGGAAAAATAGGAAAAAAAAGGAAAATTACAATCTCTGAAATCTGCCTTGTAGAATCACTACCCACAGCCTTTTCTTCCCTATTATTCCTATTACTGTGGTAAAAACATACATAAAATTTACCATTTTTACCATTTTTAAGTGTACAGTTCAGGAACATTAAGTACATTCACACTATTGTGCAATCATTACCACCATCAAGCTCCAGAATCATTTCATGTTCCCCAACTAAATCTCCTCTGTTGGGTACAGAGATTAAACACTAACTCCTCCGTTCCCTTCCACCTCACAGCCTATTTTTAACCTAGATCCTTGCCTAAAAATGAGCACCACCATAAAAGTTTCAAAAATAACCAGAACAAAAATATACCTTAGTCCCATGCTACACACTTTACTCAAGGAAACCCACTTTCACCAGGCCATACCCTGTTTCTAAAGCTGTGTCTAAGTCCTGGCACAGGGGCGCCTGGGTGGCTCAGTCGGTTAAGCGTCCAACTTCAGCTCAGGTCACGATCTCACAGTCCGTGAGTTCAAGCCCCGCGCCGGGCTCTCTGCTGACAGCTCAGAGCCTGGAGCCTGTTTCAGATTCTGTGTCTCCCTCTCTCTCTGACCCTCCCCCATTCATGCTCTGTCTCTCTCTGTTTCAAAAATAAATAAACATTAAAAAAATAAAAATAAAAAAAATAAGTCCTGGCACAAATGCAGAGTCTCATCCAGGCGCAGGAAACAAGGGAAGCAGAAAACCCACGTACCTCTTGGAGGTTCCTGGTGCGCAGGTAGCCACTCTTCTGTAAGACAGACCAGGCTATCTCTGTGTCATTCACATTCATCTGACAGCCATAGGTCTCCAGGTAGACTGCAATGAGAGGAGGATTCCACAGTAGGCAGACTAAAAGGGACCGTATGTCTCAAAAGGCCTCTTTCCCAAATGCCCCAGACACATCTGAGGCAACCAGTTATCCAAGCCCCCTGTTGCCTCAATTCTAAGATACCATTAACTGCCAGAGGTACTGCCAAATTAACAACAGCCTTTCAGAACAAAAGAAATACTGCAATACATACATACATAATTACAGGCCGTGTCATTTAAAATACAGGGGAAACATGCACCTGAGAATCAAGGCAACGTGGTTATAAAAACAGAAAAGGGAGGACTAGCTGATAGTGTTATCAACTTAGGGGGGAAAAAAAATGTTTTAAGTAGGCTCTATGCCCAGTGTGGAGCCCAACACAGGGCTTGAACTCACAACCTGGAGATCAAGACCTGAGCTGAGATCAAGAGTCAGAGGCTAAACCAAGTGAACCGCCCAGGCGCCCCAAAAATAAATTTAAATCCATTACACTCCTCCTTCTCAAAACAAGGTTCTCCAACCTCTGAAAATAACAACAATGGCAGGAGGGTACACAAAGCCACAAAATAAAAATGAGGTAACTTCCTACTACAAACAAACTACAAATTACAAACATACATCTCAAATGAAAGCAAGCATTGTGGCACCTGGCTGGCTCAGTCAGCAGAGCATGGGACTCTTGATCTCCAGGTATAAGTTTGAGCCCCAGGTTGAAGTAGAGCCCACGATGAAGTAGAGATTACTTAAAAATAAAACCTTTAAAAAAAAAAAAAGTATAGCTGTATTATGACGTAAAACACATTTGCATAAAGCTTCTTTTTTAATGTTTATTTCTTTGAGAGACAGAAAGCATGTGAGCAAGTGTGCAGGAGAGGCAAGGAGAAAAAGGGAGAGAGAGAATCCAAAGCAGGCTCTGCACTGTGAACACAGGGTCCAACACAGGTCTCAATCTCTCGAACCATGAAATCATGACCTGAGCTGGAATCATGAGTCGGATGCTTAACCAACTGAGCCACCTAAAGCTTTCACAACATCAAAGGGTGCCTGGGTGGCTCAGTCCATTAAGCGGTTAAGCATCGGACCCTTGGTTTCGGCTTAGGTAATGATTTCACGGTTCATGAGAAAGCATGGGGCCTGCGTGGGATTCTCTCTCTCTTCCTCCCTCTCTGCCCCTCCCCTGGCTGCACTTTCTCTCTCTCAAAATAAATAAATAAACTTAAAAAAAAAATAGGAACATCAATTTCACACTCTGGCAAGCCCTTTCAAACTAAATTCCTCTATCAACCCCTGTCCCCACCAGCAATCTTTAATCCACAGACCCAAATAAAGTCAAAATGAAGTTAAAAGTTGATGACAAAAAAATCCTATGAAAACCAACAGAAAACAGCAGTAATTTATAAAAGAAAGAAACATCAGATTTTGGTTTTTTTTTAATGCTCTTTGGCTCACTTTCCTTATCTAAAAAAAGAGGACTAGTGGGTGTGTGGGTGGCTCAGCAGGTTGAGGCTCAGGTCGTGACCTGACTTTGGCTCAGGTCATGATCTCACATTCCTGGGTTTGAGCTACACTGGGCTGTGTGTTGACAGCTTGGAGCCTGCTTCAGATCCTCTGTCTCCCTCTCTCTCTGCCCCTCCCCCACTTGTGCTTGCTCTCTCAAAAATCAGTAAACATTTAAAAAGAAAAAAAAAAAAAGACTACAAAATACCTAGCAGGAGTCATAAGATGTACACACTCCTTGATTTACTAATTCAACTCCTTGATATTTACTCTGAAAAAAAAGGTCTTAGAATATATACACCCACTACTTATATGTATATATGTGTGTGTGTATATACAAAGATACATATTATAGCATTACTTATAAAAACTTTTGAGGGGCGCCTGGGTGGCGCAGTCGGTTAAGCGTCCGACTTCAGCCAGGTCACGATCTCCCGGTCTGTGAGTTCGAGCCCCGCGTCAGGCTCTGGGCTGATGGCTCGGAGCCTGGAGCTTGTTTCCGATTCTGTGTCTCCCTCTCTCTCTGCCCCTCCCCTGTTCATGCTCTCTCTCTGTCCCAAAAATAAATAAAAAACGTTGAAAAAAAATTAAAAAAAAAAAAAAAAAACTTTTGAAACAACCTAATGTCCTACTATAGGGAACAGGTACATCATAGTACAGCACAATGTAATATTTTGTACCAATTTTTAAAAATTTGATTATGAAGACTGCAGTATTTAGAAAAGTGTCAAATGAAAACATCAAGTTACAAATGATTTGTGCTATATGATTGCAATCAAATCTTTAAGAATTATGGAAGGAGGGGCACCTGGGTGGCTCAGTTAAGCATCCAGCTCTTGATTTGGCTCAGGTCATGATCTTGCAGTTTGTGGGACAGAGCCCCCCATCTGGCTCTGCGCTAACAGCATGGAGCCTGCTTGAGATTCTCTCTTTCCCTCTCTCTCTCTGCCCCTGCCCTGTTCACGCACACACACTTTCTCTCTCTCTCTCTCTCTCTCTCTCAAAATAAACAAGCAAATAAATATTTAAACATTTGGAAAAAAAATAATTATAGAAGGAAATATTTTTTTTGAAACAGAGCAAAGGGGGAGAGATCTGGTTGCCCTTCAATGTCTCTTCAAACTTGTTTTTTATTTTTTCAAACTTTTTTTTAAAAGGTATTTTGGGACACCTGGGTGGCTCAGTTGGTTAAGCATCTGACTTCTACTCAGGTTATGATCTCGCGGTTTGTGAGTTCAAGCCCTGCATCAGGCTCTCTGGTCAGCAAAGAACCGGCTTTGGATCCTCTGTCTCCCTCTCTCTCTGCCCCTCCCCGACTGGTTCTCTCTCTCCCTGTCTCTCTGTCTCTCCCAATAAATAAACTTTAGAAAAAAGAAAAAGAAAAAAAGAAAAGGTATTTTAACTGACTGCAGTGTTTCTCAGAAAACCTTTATTGAAGCATAAAAAGTGAATTTCTACAGCACCAATAGTGAAAGGTGCCTTATGACTTAAGACAATCTAAAAATCAGAACAGAGACTATAGGGTTTCCAAAAGTAACCAAAGAGAGGACTCCCCAGGACTTCCACCCCCAGTCACATGGACCAAAAGTATGAGTTTCTTTATATTAACGTTACTTGATAAAGTCTGACAATTCCATAAGGCAGCAGCCTTCCCATACTATTAACCCTGCAGAGCCAGGTCTGCAATAAAAGAACAATTAAGAATCAGGAATGCTGGAAAGGAGCAAAGCAGAAGTCCAAAGAGAAAAGAAAAATAAAACCAACCTTTTCTCTGCCTCCCAGAAAGTTCATCCACTGTGAGATAGGGGGGTGGGTCCTCCACGTCAGGCTTCTCTTGAGGATCTAAAGCACTTCTTAAAAAATGCTGAAAAGTCGGGCCAGCAGCCAGCCTAGAGCTGAAATCCTTCTGAACTCCATTTTCCTGCTGCCTCTCTGGACCGGGACATGTGGTGCCGTGGACACTACTCTGTGCCCTGCAGGTCCTGAACAGCAGCCAGGACACAGAAGCCAAGGAGCCCCATCTCTGTGCTTGCAGGACACACTGTAAAGGATGCATGGCACTAAACCAACAGCCAAAGTCTGCAAAAGAAGAACACATATCACCAATGTTTACTAACACGACATATAGGGCAACGCTATAAGCACTTCCAGTGTATTAATACATTTAATACACAAAAACCCAAGAAGATACTCTTAATATTATCCCTATTTTACAGGTTAAAAACAAAAAACAAAACAAAAAAAAAAAAAAAAAAAAAACTGGGGCAACTTACCCAAGATCACACAAAGGGGTGCCAGAGATAAGATACAAATCCAGGCAATTTTCAAAACAAAAGGGTGGTAGAGAGATGAGATGGTGTGACAAAATAACAAAGTAGCACCTTGTGCTAGGAACAGTTTCAAGGGCTTTCCGTGTAATAATGCATTAAATCTTCACAGCAATCCTTGGCAAAATAGACAGTAGACACCATTGTTACCCCATTCAGAGATGAGGAAACAGACAGAGAGGCTAAGGAACTTACCTAAGCTCCACCTAAGCAACAGAGCCAGGACTCAAATGAAGGTCTATAGGACTACAAAGCAGGCGCTCCTAGCCACCTTGCTACAATGCCTGTTTCTATGAAAACCACTGTTTGAAGGCATCTTCCTTTGAGTTCCTTCAAATGGTAAGTATCTAACATGAGGCACCATGTCTGATCAGTGACTCCTCCCACCCTCCAAGAATCTCAAATTGCTGCCTTCAAAGTTCCTACCCAGGCCCTCTCACACACAGCTGGGGGGATGGAATATTGCAAATCTTTATACAGGGTGATTTGCCACTTTCCATGAAAATTACACAAACACTTTGACCAAGCAGTTCCATTCCTAGATATTTATCCTACAGATACAGTCTTACATGTACAAAATGCCCCACGTATAAAGATATTCAATGCAGCAGTGTTTCTAATAGCAAAGGAATGGAAAAGATCTAAATGCCATCAAAAGGGAACTAGTTAAATAAGACATGGTACATCCTTACAATGGAATAAAATGCAACTGTTGGAAAGTAAGGCTGAATCCATACATGACAAAAACAAGGAAGCACAGTGTTCAATAGTACCTATAATATGCTGTACTTTAATCTGTGGGGGAAGGAAGGCAAGAATATTAAGGTACACACTTATAAATGAACATAGTATCTACAGAATGCATAAGAAACAGTGGTTGCGGGGGCGCCTGGGTGGCTCAGTCGGTTAAGCGTCCGACTTCGGCTCAGGTCACGATCTCGCAGTCCGCGGGTTCGTGCCCCGCGTCGGGCTCTGGGCTGATGGCTCAGAGCCTGGAGCCTGCTTCTGATTCTGTGTTTCCCTGTCTTTCTGCCCCTCCCCCGTTCATGCTGTGTCTCTCTCTGTCTGAAAAATAAATAAACGTTAAAAAAAAAAAAAATTTAAAAAAAAAAAGAAACAGTGGTTGCGGGCACCTGGGTGGCTCAGTTGGTTGAGTGTCCGACTTCGGCTCAGGTCATGATCTCACTGTCCGTGAGTTGGAGCCCTGGGTCAGGCAGGCTCTGTGCTGACAGCTCAGAGCCTGGAGCCTGCTTTGGATTCTGCGTCTCCCTCTCTCTCTGCCCCTCCCCCATTCGCTCTTTCCTTCAAAAATAAATAAACATTAAAAAAAAATTTTTTTTTTTTTAAAGAAACAGTGGATGCCTCCCAGGAAGTAACCTAGATGACTCAAAGTATGAGATGGAGACATTCGTTCTACCACATGTCCTTAACGGACTTCAGACCCCTTTAGGGTCTCCAGCCTGACTGCCTCACTCCAGTCACACCAGACATTTCTGTACTGATCTTCACTAGCTTCTACGCTTTTATACACACTGTTCTCTCTGCCCAGTATATCTTCTATATACTTACTGAGCCAACTCCTATGCTTTTAGATCTGTTTCCTCCTAGAAGCCTGTATCCTCAAAGTCTAGGCTGGGGTCCTCCTCTGGGTTCCCAAAGCCTCCTTCTAATCTCTATCTCAAGACTCATCACACTCTGCTGTTAATTACTACTTATACTTCTGCCATCCCTTACAGGCAGACAGGTTCCTAAAAGCAGGGAACAAATATCATTCATTTCTACATTCTCAGCATCTCCCATTCAGTAACTGACTCCTGGCACGAGCCGTACATGTAAAATGAGCAGATGTAGCGGATGACCTCTCTCACTTGATTACCTGCCATATAGGCTACCCGCACTTTAGGCAGGAGCAATGCTAAGCTACATTCAAGTATCAGAGAACAGCAGTCTTTTAGAGAGAGCTTTAAAGTCACTCTTTTCTGCCCCTTACTTGTTGTGTGACCTTGGGCAAGTCAAATTCCCATCTCTGAGCTGCCAATTCCACATCTGTAAAATAAGGATTAAAAGCAGTACCTGTGTCCCAGAGGTGTTGTGACAATTAAAGAAATATTAAAAACCCAACAGTAAGTCTTCAATAACTGCACATTTGCAGCCCACACTCCCTTTCCTGGGAGGTACAGAGCAATACAGTTAAGAGCATGAGCTCTGGAGTCGTAGTCTGACCCACATGCTGCCTAGCCAGGTAACCTTGGGCACCTGGGGTGCTTCTTAAACTCGGAGGGCTTCCATTTCTCAATAGTACCCATCTCTGCGAATGCTGGGGGGATCAAATGTGATAACGCAAGTAAAATGTCTGCAGAACACAATGTAGGGGCTGGGGGGGCGGGGCTCAAAAACTGGTAGTCGCCAATAACGTTAAGACGGCAACCTCACTTCAACAAAAGTGAACATAAACGATAAACATCCCAAACATTTTCTTGGGTGGTTACCAGGCTTCAGGCGCGGTGCTTAGCCCTTCCCATGGATTACAGTATTTAAACCTCACAGCAGCAGCGTAGAGCAGCTTCTATCATCCCCGCTTCACAGATGAAGAGGCTAACGCTTGGGGGCAAGGAGGGGTGACTTGCCCAAGGTCACAGGCGAGCAGGCAGCGGAGCTGGGGCGCGAACCCCGACAGCCTGACTCCAGGGCCCGCGCCATCTCCCTTTGAACGCCGCGCACCTGCGGGGCCCCGCCGCCCTCCTGCCCCAAGCACGGGCCACCTCCGCCGCCCCGGCCGCTCACCTCCCGCAGCCCCAAAACCCAGCAACCAGCAACAAGAGCTCCCCTCAGGCGGCCTGGACCCCCACCTCCGCCTTCCTCCGCCGCGGAGCACGCGCACAAGCGACTTCCGGTCCGCCTCAGCTTCCGTCCCTGGCGACGCACCGGAAGCGCCTCCTCCTGTGCCGGCCGGGTGGTTCCCGGCTTCCCGCTCCCCGCCTTGGGGAACCGCTGCGGTGTTGACCTGTCTGGTCGCCCCTAGTTGGCCTGCGGCAATCCAGCGCTTGGAATGGAGTGAGTGCGAGTTAATGTGCCCTAAATGTAAAGTATACACCGGAGGGGCGCCTGGGTGGCTCGCTGGGTTAAACATCCGACCCTTGATTTTGGCTCAAGTCACGATGTCTCTCCCTATGGATGAGATGGAGCTCGGCATGGGGCTCTGCGCTGTCATAGCCTCTGCTTGGGATTTTCTGTCTCTCTCTCTGCCCCCGCCACCCCTTAAAATAAATAAACTTTTTTTAAAAAAATACACACTGGGTGTGGAAGAAAGACTGCAAAATATCAATCATTTTTATGTTGATTACGTGTTAAAGTAATATTTGGGATATACTGGGCTAAATAAACATAGTTTAAATTGTTTATTTTTACTTTTTTAAGTTTATTTATTTATTTTGAGAGAGAGAGGGAGAGACAGAATACCAAGCAGCCTCCGCGCTGTTAGCGCAGACCCCACGCAGTCCTCAATCTCAGTAACTGAGAGATCATGACTTGACCTGAGACAGTCTGGCCCTCAACCGGCTGAACCACCCAGGTGCCCCTCTTTTTACTTTTTTACTGTGGCTACTGGGAAGTTTTAAATTGTATATTGACTCAGTCCGTTAAGCGACTAACTTCCGCTCAGGTCATGATCTCATGGTTTGTGGGTTCGCTGCTGTCAGTGCAGAACCTGCTTCAGATCCTCGTCTGTCTGCCCCTCCTCCCCCTCCTCTCTCTCTCTCTCTCTCTCTCTCTCTCTCTCCCTCTCCCTCTCCCTCTCCCTCTCCCTCTCCCTCTCTCCCACTCCCTCTTTCTCTCAAAAATAAATAAATAGTTGAGCCTCCAACTTACACTTAGGTCATGATTTCACAGTTTGTGAGTTCCAGTCCCACATCAGGCTCGCTGCCGTCAGCCTGTCAGGGCAGAGCCCACTTCAGATCCTCTGCCCCCTCTGTCTGCCCCTCTCCCGCTTGCACTCTCCCCCAAAATTAGTATTTTTAAAAAATAATAAATGTTTAAAGAATAATTTGTATACGTGGCCCACATACTCTTTCTATTGGACAGCGCTGTGCTAGAGGTTAAAGACTTCCCATTGCCATTCCAGCCTGAACCCCCACCCTGAGAGGGTGGTTACAGATCCATAGTTCGGCTGCCTACAGGGACACGTCCTCTTGGGTATCTAATGACCGACTCTACCTTAATACAGAACTCTTCATTTCCACACTCACATCCTCACCCAAAACCTGTTCCTTGCCAGGGTAGCCCATCTCAGTACATGACCCGACCATCCTCCCAGTTGCACTAGGAGAAATTGAAATGGGCCATTTTTGTTTCCTCTCCCTCAACCTCTAGATTCAGTCCGTCAGCAAGTCCTGCCAGCTCTAACTCAAAAATGTCTCAGGGCACCTGGGTGGCTCAGTGGGTTGGGCGTCTGACTTTGGCTCCGGTCATGATGTCACTGTGAGTTCCAGCCCCACATCAGGCTCTGTGCTGACAGCTCAGAGCCTGGAACCTGCTTCGGATTCTGTGTCTGCCTCACTTTCTTCTCCTCCCCTGCTCGCACTCTCTCACTCTCAAAAATAAATAAACATTTTAAAAATGTCTAAAATTTACCCACTTCCTGTGCTACAACTCTAGCCCAGGCCACCAACATCTCATCAGAAACTACTGCAATAGCCAGCAAAGTTTCCTTGCTTCTGCCCTTGCCTTTGTCGCCTACAGACTATTTCCCATACCGAGCCTAACAGAATTTGTTTGTTTGTGTTTTATTGACTAAGATCATGCCGTTCCTCTGCTGAAAACTCTGGGTAGCTTGTCATTGCCATTGCAATAAAATCCAGATTTCCTACCATGTCCTAGGGCCTGCATGATCTGGCCTCTGCTTACTTTTACTTCCCCAACTTACTTCTAACATGTTCTCTCTAGTTGACTACACCTCAACTCTGTAACTTTATTTTGCTCCTTTGAATAAATACTCCAAGCACATGTTTATGTCAGAGTCTACTTAACAATTATCTTTCTGGAATGCTTTTTCCCAAAATTGTTTCTTGGCTGGTCCCTTCTCATTCTTCAGGTCTCAGCTTAAATATCAGCTCTTCAGAGAGGCCCTCCCTGACCACTCCATATAACCTGCTCCCATCACTATCCCATCATTTTCTTCATGGTAGTTGTCACTATCCAAAATGATGGCATTATTTATTTACTTGCCATTGCCTGAGAGCAGGGATACGTTCTGTCTTGTCCGTTGCAACATCCCCAAGATCTAGCAGAGAGTCTAACTCATGGAAGAGCTTAATAAATAGTTGTTAAATGAATAAATGATTGCGTTGTGTTTTAGTCTGGGTTCTCCAAAAACAGACCCTGAGACAAGGATTTGAATGCAGGTAGGAGGTCTCAGGAAACATTGACAGGGTAGTCAGGGAAGGAGACAGGGTAGGGGAGATGGCCAATAAAGAATGTTACCATGGTGGCCATCTGGGCTTTAATTCTGTTGGGGAGTTCTGGGAAACCGTGTAGCACACATACCTCAGAATTATTACACCCAAGAGGAGAGGAAGCTAGACTAGTTATATGCCAGCAGTCATGGTAGAAAGATGCTCCTATGTATATTAGTTCCTCAGCACTTCAGCTCTGTCTGGGCAGGGAGATCTGTGGTTTGGAAGAAAGTCCTGTGTCGATAAGGCACTGGCCCCAACACTCCGAACTGTAAGGCTCTGGGGGCCCTGACAGCCCCCGCTGCAATGACTTCTCTAACTCCTCACTCGAACTCTATGAGGTTATTATTAGCGCACTTTAAGGCAAGAAAAGTGAAAATACAAAAGGTGATCACATGCTGAAGCTCACACAACTACTGCACAGCAGAACTGGGATCCACCCACAGGCCAGGCTGATCCCAAAATGCTATTCTTACCACTGACTGACTAAGTGAAAGTCAGACTGGCTGGGTTCCCATTGAGGTTCTGACACTTACCATGATAGTCAAGGCCAAGTTAGTCATCCCTGCTGATTCCCAGTTTCTTTGCCTATTAAGTGGCTGCCATGTGGAGAATACACTGCTTTGGGGGTAAGAGGATGAAGAGGCAAATAAGGAGAGCATTTAGGAGGCTGTGGCAGTTGCCCAAAGACTGTGGAGTCTCGGACCATCGTGCTGTCTTGGGGCGGTGAGGATGATGGAAACAAACCTGGATTTCAGGAGTTTGGGATATACTGGAATTAAGCTCACACTGTCTACTTAGATGACTGCTGGCTACCGATTCAGTCAAAAATACAAAGGCAGGGGCGCCTGGGTGGCTTGGTCGGTTAAGCGTCCGACTTCGGCTCAGGTCATGATCTCATGGTCCGTGAGTTCGAGCCCCGCATCGGGCTCTGTGCTGACAGCTCAGAGCCTGGAGCCTGTTTCAGATTCTGTGTCTCCCTCTCTCTCTGCCCCTCCCCTGTTCATGCTCTGTCTCTCTCTGTCTCAAAAATAAATAAACGTTAAAAAAAAAAATTAAAAAAAAAAAAAATACAAAGGCAAACACAGGCTGAAAACGTATCATGGTTCTTGATTTTGACTGTGGTTCTCCAGATAACCTAGAATGTGATCTGATCATTTGGGGTAACCATCAGTACTATGAAAGTATACCAGAATTCCTGGAAAATGCTTAAACTCTACAGACAAGTCCCTGGATACTCTGGGATCTAAAGACTCTAGTTAGAAAAATATTCAGGTTTACTGTCAAGTTGCAAAGGGAAGATGTCCTGTCCTAATATGGCCATGGAGCAGGGGACACAGGGGCACCGGTGCCACACAGAGCCCCACCATGGTGGCAGCGTCTATATCCCAGTGTGAGTTCTTCTGAGAGAGGAAGCCTTCACACTGCCACGGGTGGACAATGACCCTTATCCTTCCCTGGTGACACCCCCAGCCAAGCCCAGCTTATAATGGTCAAACTTCAGTGAGCATGCAGCCCCAGGAGCATGAAAATAAATGCTTGTGGCTGTGGCCCCTGAGGCTGGGTATTTTTTTCCACAGCATTATTGCAACAAGAGCTGAATTTTAGCATATTCCTTTAGATGAACACCAGCTTCCGTGTCTCTTTGCGAGAGAAACCTCCTGTAAACCCCTAGAGTAGGTCAGGTCCCCACTGGCCCCTCTGTTATTTCCATGTCTGCCCAATCTGAGTCACACATTTGATTGTGGGAGATCCTACTGAATTTCTGTTCCCTGTGCATGGGGACCTGTCAGTCTTAACTGCTTAGTCCAACACAATAGCCACCAGCCACACGTGGCTACTGAGCATTTGATATGCAGCTAATTTAATTGTCATAAGCATACTCAAGCAGCCCTATGGTTAGGCCCAGGTGGTGAGGAACTGGGGCTGCCTTCCCACAGCCACATGTGTGAGCAATGTCAGAAATGGGTCCTATAGCCCCAGTCAAGCTGTCACATGAGTGCAGCCCCAGCCAATACCTTGATTGCAACCTCGTAAAAGCCCCTGAGTCAAGAACATCCCAGCTTAACCTTTCACATATTCCTGATCCACAGAACCTGAAAAATAATAAACATTCACTGTTTTAAGCTGTTAGATTTGGGGGTCATTTGTCACACAATAACAGATAACAAATAGACTTTCTTTATGGCCCTGTGGTTAAAGTCTGCTCTCCTCCAGAGAAAGGAGTCCCACTCCTGGGTCTGGTCCATCTTGGGACTGTGGGAGCCACCAAAGAGTCCAGAGGCCAAGGCACAAACCACAAACACTAGGCCAGGCTGCCTATGTACTCACAGGCTGTTTATTTATCCAAGAGTAAGGAGGAGAGAGGATGAAGAGAAAAACCAGATGCCCCAAGGTGGTGGAGCTGAGGGGAGAAATGAACAGAAAGGTTCCTCCTCTTTCTCTTGCCATGGACCCCAGGGAAGTCCCTTCAGATGAGGCCTCTGAGGGTGGCTTAGGGGCCTCTAGGAGGCCTGGCAGTTGTTGTCTGGGGTCAGGATCCCCACAGGGGCAGGTCCCAGGCTCGGAATGGCTTTTGTGTACACAAAATATCTCTCTGCAAAAGGCACTGGTGTGGGGATGATGGGGCACCTGGGAGGCTACCCCATCACAGGCAGGATCCACTGTGTCCTGAGTCTGGGTCCCAGTCCCAAGACTATCCCAGCCTCCCTTAGAAGCTGGTACTCTGCACTCTTGTTCCTTTCCTCTCCCTTCCCTCAGCCCAGTGGTGAGCAGGCAGTCAGCGGAGGGCCAGGTCAGGCCATGTGGTAGATACCCTCTCTTCAGGGCTAGTGCATCCGGTGATCTCTAGGCCAAAAGCCCCAGGCGGGTGACTTTTGCCGAGAGGAAGGAGTGGATGATGAAGACCATGGTTTTGGGGCACGAATGCAGGTCCAGCTGCTGCAGGGTGGATGGAAAGAAGGGTCAGGAGCCCCATCCGGCCTGGCCTCCAGGAGAGCAAAGCCCCCCCCACCCCCTCTACTCACAATCTCTCCTTCAGCACCCCCGAAGTCCAGGAAAAGGAGGCTGGCACCATCATCTGAGGACATCTGCAGCTTCTCAAAGGGCTGCCGGAGCAGCACAGCTCGGGCCGCACCGGGCTCAGCCGCCCACAGCGTGAAGCCCTTGTCGATGTGCACAGAGAGGGTACAGGGACGGCCATTCCACGTGCAGGCTGCAGGGAGGCATGTGGGCACAGGCACAGCCAGCACCTCAGGGACCATAAGCCCCACCTCCAACCCTCACCAGCAACTCCGAAAATGGGGCTTCAATACCACCAGGGATGGGAAGCTCACTGCCTGTTTATGTCATCTGTATATTCACCCTGCATGGAGTTGCCCCCACCCTAAAATACAGAAAATGGGCCCTCAGAGAAACAATACCCCACTTCTAGTCCCACTTTCACAACAACAAAAGTGGAACCAGAAAGAAGCACCTGGGTGGCTCAGTCGGCTAGGCATCGGACTCTTGATTTCGGCTCAGGTCATGATCTCATGGTTTGTGGGTTTGAGCCCCACGTCAGGCTCTGTGCTGACAGCGTGGGGCCTGCTTGGGATTCTCTCTCTCCTCTCTCTGCCCCTCCCCTACTTGCGCTTGCTCTCTCTCTCTCAAAATAAATAAATAAACTTTAAAAAAAAAGTGGAAAGGGAAAGCTTAAACTCTGCCATGTACAGTAGGCCCGTTCCCTCCCTCCCTATAAAGGTATCAGTAGACCCACCGAGCATGGCCCTTGAAGACCTTAGAGACCTGTGGAATTGCCCCATTAAATGTGACTTTCAGATAAACAATGGATAATTGGGACATACTTATGCTAAAAAAGTGTTTGTTGTTTATCTGAAATCCACATTTAAGTGGTGTCCTATATTTTATTTGGCAACCCTACTCCAGGCACAATCTCTCACAACTTCACCACTAATCACAAAGCCAGGGCAAGAAAACCCAGGGAAAAGGGTCTCACTACCCACCGGGGCACCTGCACAGCCAAAAAAAAGAGACTGTGGAGACCCCAAACCCCACTTTATATGCCCCTCCTGAAGCACCTGAAGAAGAAAGTTTGAATGCCTCTGGGGGTAAGAGGCTCATTACCAGAGAGGCACTCCCAGATCCACCCAGCCCACCTGTAGACACCTCCTGCACACCCTCGGCAGCCCGGTGACAGCCATCCACCAGTTGGCGGGTCCAGGCAGCCAGCTCCTGTGGTGACTCCACGCTGAACAGGTGAGTATCCACACCGTGACGTGTGCCCGTGCGCAAGGCAAAAGAGAGCTCTGCATCATAGGGCACCGAACCCTTGGAGGGGCCTGAGTGCACCAGCCTAGGGGCAGGGGGCAGAGGGCTAAGTATAAGGCCTCAGACAGTCAGGAAATAGTTCTGGGCCAAGGGGGTGGTGACCTGGGAAGGGACCTGTGACTCCTTTACCATATAATCAGGGAACAGGACTTCCAGAAGGGCCCCGATTGACTCACAAGAGCCCACCTCTTGCCACCCTCCCCCTTGATCCCTCTGCTCCAACCATACTAGTGTCTTCAGACACACCCAGCACATTCTTGCCTCAGCACTTCTGCATACGCTGTTCCCTCCATCAAGAACACTCATCCCCGATTATCTGCACGACTCACTCCCTCACTTCTTTCAGATCTTTGCTCAAATGTCGTCTCCTCTGAGAAGCCCTCCCTGATCTTCCCGTCTAAAACAGTACCCCTGGCACTCACTAGCCTTTCTTTTCATCATGATACCAGAAATTATACTTATTCTTTATTTGTTTCCATTGGCTTTTGATTCTCTCTTTCACTAGAATATCTTCTAGGATACGAATTTTTGTCTTATTTGTTCACCACTCTATTTTCAGCAATTAAACCAATGCTGGGCATATAGTAGATCTTAAATAAACTCTTGTGACCTGAATTCATGAGTCACTTGACTAGTTTGGCAATCCATGACCTGCTTGTCCTTGGCAGACAGGCAGCTCCTAACATATAGGCCAGAGCCCCACCCAGAGGAAAAGGCATGAGCAGGAAGGGCCTGGGCCTTCAGTTTCATTCCCATTTGCTGTGTAACCTTGGGTAGCTTACTGCCCCTCTCTGGGCAACAGCCTCAGAGTTCTGGCCCTTAGCCCTCTTGAGTTCCTCTTCCACACACATTCTCTCTTGTAGCTTCAGCTCCCCCCAGAGCTGCTGCTGACACCCAGTTTTCCATTTTCCAGCCCAGAACTACAAACCCACAAGTCCCCAAGATTCCTATCTAAGTCCCTCTCTGTCCCCAACACACTGGAGCATCTTGCTCCAGCCTCCCCGCTTTGCACTCTCACCCCTAGTCCCACTGCCCACCGGACCCCAACTCCAACCCCCCCCCATTCATCCATTCATCCTGTCCACCTCCCTCACCCTCCCCATCTGGCAAACACTAAGCCCAGTTAATTTTACCACCCGTGTGTCTTCCAATGCAAATGCGGCCTTTCTTCTCCATCTGCTGCCTCCACCCACCTCCACCATCTCTCCTGCATGACTGCACCAGCCTCCCAGCTTCCATCCTGCCCCCTCCACTGAATTTTCCACATGGCAACCACAGAGAGTCTTCTAAAACACAACCCAAGTCACCTCACTCCCAGGCTAAAACCCTTCCACTCCGCCACAACTCTTCAGATAGAACTAGCATTCCTTAACCAGGGACTACAGGTTCTGTAAGATCAGGCCCTGACAACTCTCTGTTTCATTTCTCTCCATTTCTTGTACAGATTCTACATACTGGCTATAGCACACTCAAAGATCTATGAACATGCACCAGCCCTTAATACTTCTGTACTTTTGACCATGTTGTTCTGTGTGAGATGACCTTCCACTCTTTCTTAAAGAGCAAACTTCTATTCAACCATCAAAGTCCAGCTCAATATCACCTCCAGCTCAAGCCTTCCCCATCAGGCCAGGCAGAGTTTAGTGGTTCCTTCACCCCCACGCTTGAAGGCTGTCAGCCTCCCCCCCCCCCCCCCACCAGACTGGATACTCCCTGAGGGCAGACCGTTGGGATCAGCTCCCTGTCCCCTGAACTATGCTCCACTAGGTTGGGCAGAGTAGGTGTCAATCAGTGAGTGACTGGTGGGACCTCACATCCTTCTGTGGCAAACCGCCATCTTACAGATGAAGAAACTGAGGCCCAGACAAGATAGAGGTTTGCTTCAGGTCACGTGGGAAATAACTCAGGGCAGAGTGGGGCTGGGGTCCCCCACCTCTGAGACCCATCGAGAGCATCATCCCCCAACCTCTGGGTGAGACATACACCCCTGCCTGCCCATGGATACCTGGTGGCAATGAGTGGGGCAGTACGGGCTGGCTGGCTCAGAGCCTCCCGGGTCTGGGGTAGATGGCAGTAGAGAAGCAGCTCCTTCTCGGTCAGCAAGGCCAGGGCAGGTGCCGTGCCCCCACCGGGCAGCTGCAGGGGGCAAGGCAACAGTGAGGTGGGGCAGGGAGGGGAGAGGTCAGAGGGCCAGGGTGGAGTGAGATGATAAATGGGAATGGGGTTAGCTCCAGGGGAGGGGATAGAGGTAGCGGACAGATGCCTGGCCCAGCAGGCACCTGCTCAGTCAGCCAGCCGATCTGCTTGATGTCCTGGCTCCCAGCTGTGCTGGTGGCTGCCAGCAGAGCCTGCAGCTCGTCCTTGACCCAAGGCATCAGAGCGTTGACTTGGGCCTGGATGGCAGCTGCCCACGACTTTGCGCTAGCCTCATCCTTGGCCCTCAGGAAGAGGGTGTCTTGGCCATCTGCTGAACAGATCTCCAAATACCTGCAGGCACAAACAGAACGGAGGGGAGGACAAGTCCATTAGGCTGCAGCTGCCCAACCTTGAAATCTGGCCCGAAACCCCATTCGCTGCAAGACCAGGAGAAACCACAGGGTGTCCACGAGACAGTCGGGAGCGATACTCACTGCTGGGGCTCCAGCCCTAACTGGGGCTTCATGGGGTCTAGGGACAAGAGACTACGACATACATACACAGAATCATATACATACAAATTAAACACATACTCAAACATGTGTGATAGGAGCCAAAATCACTGTGTGAGGATTCGCGATCGTACTCTTTTCTCCTGGTTTCTAAGGAGAAGGATTCTCCTGCTAGACCAGCTCCCAGCTCCCAGCTTTTCCTTTGTGGCACAGGACCAAAGTGATACACTGCAAGGGGGGCGGGGAGCACAGAAACTGGAGAGGCTTGAGAGGCCAAGTCAGTCTACACAGAAAGAGCTAGAGCTGGAGGAGTGAAGGAGGAAGAAGGGAGGAGGGGTTGTGGACAAGTGTGGGGGAAGAGTTTCAGGGAGGTACCAAGAGGACTAGTGACAGGGAAAGGATTTTAAAATGTTATGTGGAATATTAAAGATTCGCTCCTCTTTGGCCTTTCTGTAACAGATGAAGCAGGGCAGAATCTGAAAGATGGTTCACACAATACCCAACCCCCTTCACCTTTGCCTCCCTCCACTGCAGAGTGAGGAAGCAAGATACTTGAATTCCCACCTCCCTTGCAACCAGGGCTGGCCAGGGGACCCAGGTCTGACCACAAGATACAGCCAGAAGTCTCTGGGGAGGGTGCCCCCTCCCAAGGGAAGGTAAAGCTTCCCTAGATGTGGTGGTTACTCTCCAAAGATGGCCTCCACCAAATCCATCCCTCTCTGAACATCCAGTCCACTTTTCTCATCAAGAGGTGAAGCTTATTTCTCTTCTCCTTGACCTTGTAACTTGGTTTGACAAATACAATGTGGCAGAAGTGACATTCTGGCATTCCTGAGCCACCATGAAATCCAAGTACCCTGGGACCAACAACCCAGATAGAACAAACAAGGCATGTGGAAAGGACTTCTGGAAAGAGGAATGCTCAGCCAGCCGCTAACTGTTCCAACCGTTCCAGCTGAGGCAGCAGACATGGGGGCAAAGCGGCCATCTTGTACTTCCAGCCCCAGCAGGTGCCACATAGCGCGGAAGAACTGGCCAGCCGAGCCAGCCCGGGTTACAGAATTGTAAGAAATAATAAACTGCTATCTTCTAAGACACTAAATTTTCGGATGGTCTGTTATGCAGCGAAAGAACAAAATGCAAGGAGAAAATTTCCTTTGCCTTT
The DNA here is from genome assembly GCF_028018385.1 of Neofelis nebulosa. Taxonomy (NCBI): domain Eukaryota; kingdom Metazoa; phylum Chordata; class Mammalia; order Carnivora; family Felidae; genus Neofelis; species Neofelis nebulosa. The sequence goes on from NC_080790.1 coordinate 116,078,517, forward strand.
TGCCTTCTTCCCATCTGGAACATGGGCACATGTTTGGGCATGCAGCCACCATTCTGCCTCCAAGAAGAAAATACGCAATAAAAATGGCAGAGGAAGAAGCTGGAAGGCTGGTTCCTCAAAGGCATTCTTGACCCATGTTTCTTAAACATGTGGAAAAATAAATCCCTCATTTATTTAAGTCATTACAGATTCGCATTTCTGATACTTGTAGCCCGACATAATCCTAACACTTAGTAAAAGCTTGAAATATTTTTCATTTTTATTTTGGTTACGATTGTGTTCCTTTGACTGGAACATTGTGCCGATTGGAACCACAGTTATATTCATGTTACACACGTTACATATGTGCACTGGTCGAGCACGTGTGCATGCATGCACATACACATAAGAATATTAACACAAACAGGGGCGCCTGGGTGGCGCAGTCGGTTAAGCGTCCGACTTCAGCCAGGTCACGATCTCGCGGTCCGTGAGTTCGAGCCCCGCGTCAGGCTCTGGGCTGATGACTCGGAGCCTGGAGCCTGTTTCCGATTCTGTGTCTCCCTCTCTCTCTGCCCCTCCCCCGTTCATGCTCTGTCTCTCTCTGTCCCAAAAATAAATAAAAAATGTTAAAAAAAAATTAAAAAAAAAAAAAAAGAATATTAACACAAACATACACCAACACGTATGCACAAATCTACACCCATAGCCATGCAAATGCGTACATATACACACAAAGTTTTTGCATTTACACGTCAACTACATGTGCACACACAGAAATGTGTGATATCTGGGATCAGGCTGGAAACCACCATTAACCTAATCATGTAAGTAAGTCTCAGGAAGGACTAATACCACCTTACCTTCACTCAATACAAAAGGCCCCTTTGGTGGAACACCTTAAGTGACCTGTGAATCACCAGTTCTTGCTTCATGGGGGCAGTCTGGGGCTGGGGCATCAAGTAGGGCTAAAAGATTTGGAGCTGAACCTCCAGGTCAATATTGGGCATCTGCCTGGCCTTGACCCCGGCTGTAACTAGGACCCACAGCACAAGCCTTTTATGCTCATGCCATATACACACTACCCCCAATACTGCATACCCCACTTGATCAACATATATTCCATTCACCCACCACCATCACTCAGGCACCTACAATTTCTAAAGCAGAGAGGGCTACCTGGAATGAGGCAAGTTCCATCCCTCCCTGGTTGTGTGATCTTGGGCAGGTTACTTCCTCTCTCTGTTCTCATCTACAAAATGGGGGTGAAATAATAGGACTTTGCTCATAGGGTCGCTGTGAGAGTTGAATTAAAATGTGCATGGTAAACACTCAATATTGTTGGTTGTTACCAATCTTACCATCAGTGACCTGTTAAGGGCTGCTCATATGTGAAGGATGGTATTTTCCATGGCCCTGACACGAACGTTACTAGACATCTAAGAACCTCAGCAGAGTTAGAAGAGACTTGAAGGGACCACTGGGTCTGAAAACTTTATTTCCCAGCGAGGAAGCTACAGGTCAGTGAGGAAAAGGGACTAGTCCACGGAGAACCAGGACTGGAGCCCAGGGTTCTTCCGCAGAGCAAGCTCCTTCTCAGATGTGAACTGCTCAGAGGAAGAAGAGAGAAGCAAAGCATACCACCATCCCCTTAACTTCACTCTTACATCCATTCAACAAACATTTCTCAAGCCCCACTACGTTCAGACTTTGTACTGCCCACTTGCAACCCAGGGCTATCTTTCCCTTGGCCCCACCACTTAACACCGAGGCGTATCCATCTGAGCTGCTCCCCACCCCAGATTTACCTGGGCTCCGGGTCAGTGGGGGTGCACCTCCTCGAGACATATGCCATCTTCAAGGATATGTGTTTGGCATCACTGATGTCCCGGGGTGGGGGGCCAGGGGAAGACAGCTGTCGCTGAAGGGGTGAAGCAGGAGGCGAGTCCCAGCCAACCGAAGTCCCGCCGGCAGAGTTCTTGAAATACGGTGAGACCTCTTTCATGTACTTGACTGGTCAGAGCACAGGTCAGTAGTTACTGTTGTGACATGGGCTCCCATGTGGCACACATCACAACTGTCAGTAATTCATAAGGGTTTAATTTATGTCCAATATCACTATCCTTCTCTAGGCCAAAGTCTCTGACAGAGCAGTGTGGTAGAAAATACTGGATGCATGCCAACATCCAAGCTCTCATGTTTCCCCTGGTTTATAGATCCATGCCACCTGGAAGAAAGACCACAGTTCCCAGCCTCCTTTGCAGTTAGGTGTGGCCATGTGACTAAATCTAACCAAGTAAGTAGAAGTGTTCGGATTTTGGGGATGACTGCCTAAAGGGAATGGACGACAGCTACAACAAGGCAGTGAAAGAGCACTGAACAGGAGTCAGGAGATGTGAACTGCTCTGCCACAGGCCCCTTGTTTGCTTCTATTTCTTCAGCCTGCTCATCTGCAAAGAGGAAGCATTGAATGAGATAGTCCTGTGGGACAGGCTGGCAATTGTCACCCGATATAGCAATAGCCTCCCAGCTTAAGACTTCATTTTCCAGGCTCCTTTATAGCCTAACGTGCTTATGTGGTCTAGTCTGGCCAATAGAATGAGAGCAGAAGGGATGTGTGCCGCTACCACATTCTGCCTATTAAAGAAAGGGGCATACCCTTCCTTTCCTCCTCTTTTCCCCTGACAGAGTTGAGCTAGCTGGGACACAGACTGGTGAAGCACCATCTTGACCATGAGGGCATGAGCCACAGTCTAAGGGAGGCTGACCACAAAACAGAAACAAATGGATGCTGGCCCTTGGAGATGCCATGTCAGACTTGGACTGTTACCTAAGAAACATGGCATAAGAAACAAGCAGCATAACTTTTACCCTAACCAATATAGGTGCTCTTAGCTCTGACCAAACATCATTGAGTAAGTATAGTAGACACCTTCTAAAATAGCATCGTCCAGGGGCGCCTGGGTGGCTCAGTCGGTTAAGCGGCTGACTTTGGCTCAGGTCATGATCTCATGGTCCGTGAGTTCGAGCCCCGCATTGGACTCTGTGCTGACAGCTCAGAGCCTGGAGCCTGTTTCAGATTCTGTGTCTCCCTCTCCCTGACCCTCTCCTGTTCATGTTCTGTCTCTCTCTGTCTCAAAAATAAATAAACGTTAAAAAAAATTTAAATAGCATCGTCCAACAGATTTTTCTGTGATTATGTTAATGTTCCATATATACACTGTCCAATACAGTAGCCACTAGCCACATGTGGCTATTGAGCACTTGAAATGTGGCTGGTACAGGTGAGGAACTAAATTTTTACTTTTATTTAATCTTAGTTTAAAATTAAATTCGAATAGCCATTTGGAACTAATGGTGGCCACACTGGACAGCAGAGTTCTAGGATAACAGCTTTGATCTACTTCTGTGCCCAACGAACCCAGAAATTCACGTTCGGATATGTGATCCTGCCCTTCTGGATATGCTACCTGGACCAGAGTGAACACCTGACCCACACTAGTATACCCAAATTGAGAGTAGGAGAGATCCTCGGCTGGTATCTTGAACAAACTTGAATGCTATGGGGGCAACCACCTTCTGCTGTGAAGAGGAGAAAGCTGGTTTATAAGAGAGAAAATTAGTGGAGATGCATGTTGAGAGACAGAGGGAAGGCCCTGCCAATCACCGGTTAACGCTCTTGTTTCTGACACTCGTCCTTCAGAATGTCAAACTGCCATCCAAAAAGGAGTTGTGATATTTGCAACCAAAAGAGTCTTGACTGGGGCCTCGACCAATGCCTTTTTAGAAAAGGCAGATCTCCCTAACAATGCAGCTACAAGTGAAAGGCAACATGATGAGAAGGTTGATCTAAGAAGAGCCTGTGGGAGTACAGATTCAGAAACAAGTCAGTTTTCTTGAATACCTACCATGTGCCAGGTATTGGACTGGCCCTAGGTAGGACTGGAATGGTAAACATATGCACTTGCGCTACCCTTTCCTTGTCCCTTGCTCATGGAAGACACCATAAACCAATCATAGTGCTTTATGGCAGCCATTACCAATCCATCAAGGCTAATTGGTAATAAAATATTTTGGTCATTCTTGTTACATTTATTAGATGAGTTGGGCTGCAAATAATAGAATATATGATAAAAGTGCCTTAAGAAATAAAGATATTTATAATTTCACATAACAAGAAACCTAGGGGCACTTGGCTGGCTCAGTTGGTAGAACATGCAACTCTTGATCTCAGGGTTGTGAGTTCAAGCCCCATGTTGGGTGTGGAGTCTACTAAAATACAAATAATTAAAAATTAAATAAAATGCTATTAAAAAAAATCTAGAGGAAGGCAATCTAGGATTGGTTCAGTGACTCAATTAAATTGAAAGCAGGGTAGACCTCTGTGCCATTCTCTTGGCCTTCCCCTCATGACCACAAGATGGCTGCCACAGCTCAAACCAATCATTCCTTACATGACAAAACCCAAAGCAGGAAGGGAGAAGACAGGCAGTAAAAGGTTTTCTCCTCACAACTCCCTTATCAGAGAGGTAAATATTCCCATGAAGCCTTTTATCTCATTGGCCTGACTGGGCTCCATGCCCACTTCTAGCACAATCATTAGGAAAAGGGAATAGTCATGACTTAGACCAATCACAATTCAGCCTCAGGAGCTGAGCATATTTCCACCCAATAAAATCAGGCTTCTATTAGCAAGGAAGAAGGGGAAATAGTTGGTAGATTTGCCCTAGTATCTGGACAGTTCCAAAATTTTTTAAGTTTATGTATTTATTTTAAGAAAGAGAGACCAAGCAGAGGAGGAGCAGAGAGAGAGAAGGAGAGAGAATCCCAAGCAGGCTCCACACTGTCAGCACAGAGCCTGATGTGGGGCCTGAACCCACAAACCATGAGACCAAGACCTAAGCCAAAACCAAGAGTCGGCCACTCAACAGACTGAGCAACCCAGACACCAGTTTCCTAATTCTGATGAGTAGCAGTCTCCTCATCCACTAAGAGGTGCCTATGCCTGCTAGCCCTTGGGAAGCCTCCCTTACCCTCCCCTCAACTACTATGCCCTCATGGCCATCTGGCTTGCTAGCCATCTGACTTCTGCAGTCAAAGCCCAGCCAGTATGCTCTGCCTGAGAGCAGACAAGCCAAGAAGGGGGGAGGAAGCAGCTCTTGGCCCAGCTCCCTGGAAAAAACAGATAAGAAGCTATTTCTATCACAGAAGACTGTCCCTCAGGTTCAGACAGGATCCAAGACAAATAGCAGTGAGAATGAAAGGGAGTTACAAACCCTATTGGGGTTGGAAGAGCAGTTAAGTTGAAAATAAGTGCAGGATTTTTTTTTTTTTTTTTTTGAGAGGACCAAGACTAGGTCTGAAAGTTGGGAACTAGGACTAAAATTGACTCAATGACTCATCCTCATCATTACAGCCGTGACTTACCCCAGGACCGACTACTGGATTATGTCTCAAGGGGTGATAGAGCTGGGACACATCACAGCCTATCTGACAGCCAAACCATTTCCCCCTTTCTTTGCTAACAGAACTCTGAGCCCTACAGATTGGGCTTCTCCCCAAACAAGGAAGAAAATCATGATTGGTCAAAGTTAATCATGATCTTTCCATCCCTCTTGCTTGTGATTGGTTTAGATAGAGGCAGATGATACAATTCTGGCCAATGAGAAGTGAGGGAAAGTATATTCCCTTCCCTTCCTCTCCTGTATCCTTTAAAAGTTGCTGGGAGGGAAGTTGGTCCCAAAGCAATGATAGTCACTTTTTTTTTAATTTTTTAAATTTACTATTTTATTTATTTTGAGAGAGACACAGAGAGAGGGGTGGGGAGAGAGAGAATCCCAAGCAGGGTCCACACTGTCAGCTCAGAGCCCGACATGGGGCTCGAACTCACAAACCATGAGATCATGACCTGAGCCGAAATCAAGAGTCAGACGTTCAACCAACTGAGCCACTTAGGTGCCCCAATAGTCACTTTTTAAGTACAAGCATGCTTAAACACACAAAGAATGGTGAGGTGTTAAATTAATTTACCCTATGGACATGCTGCTTTTAGGTATTCTGGAAGAAAACTCGTTTCCTTCAATGTTTAAACCTCTTTGAATTGAGTCCTGTTACTTGCAGAGAAAAGCACCCTGATTGATACAGTCCTCCTGCCCCCTACACCACATGGGGAGGCTACAACTGATATATCCCCCTGCTGTAACCAGCCACATCCCTCCCCTGACCAAAGTCCTGCCCTGGCTCCCATCATCAAAATCCAAGACTCTTCAGGACCTGGGCCTTGCCTACACCTGGCTTTACCTCCTGCCACATCCCAAATCTCACTCTCTAGTCTAATCATCCTGGCCTTCTCAGAGCTCAAAGAAACTGTATGAGTTTCCAAATGTCCACACCTTTCAAAATGCAGTTCCCTTTGCACAGAATGCCCTTAGTACATAGTTTAGAGACAGGCACTCTTGAGTTTGCATTCCAGCTCCAGCACTGTCTAGCTGTGTGACCACGGACATTAACTTGCAGTTGTCTGCAAGTTAATAACAGAAGAATAACAATGTCTACTTCAGAGAGATGTTAGAATTAAATGACATGCCATAAAACATGTGGCACAAGTCAGGGACTCAAGAAACATGCGTTTCTTACCTATCAGCTACCCCTGCCCTTTGTAGAACTCTGCTGTGATTTTGTGGGTTGGGGCTGTCTCTCTCACCAAAATGGAAGCTCCTAGAGGACAGAAGCTTGATTTGAACCCAGAGTTAATGTTCTATGAATGGAGAAACGAATGCCAGGGCCGGACAGGTTCATTCAAGAGGGAGAAGGTGCCACAGCCCAGCCCAGCCCAGTCCCGTCACCCCACTAGGAAGCCTTTCCAGATGCCCACTCTGGATCCACCACACCCATCACTCTGCAGACCCCTAGACCACTCCGCTATGTGTCTGTGTGGGAGTTTGTGGGCCCCACCAGGCTGGGAGCACTGTGAGGGCAGGGACCTCATCTGACTTATCTCTGTGTCCCCAGAATCCAGCAGGGATCTCCTATGCTACGTGTTCAGCAGATGAACATTTGTCAACTTTGAAGCCAGAGAAACTGCTAGAGCCCCTGCTCACCCGTCTGGGCCATCCCAGAACTGGGTCCTCCTTCTCCTTTCCCACAGAAACATACTATAAATGGACAGCCTACCAGCCGGTGCCCAAAACAGGGCTTGGGTTTCACAAACTAATTGGCTTGTCCCAGAGTTGGGGGTGGGGTGCTGGGGGCCCCAGAGTATGGCCATAAATAGCCCAGCTCTGAGGCCTCCTCCCTGCTCTGATTTCTGTCTGAGTCACCCGACCAGGCAGGGTGGGGCTATCCAAAAGCAGTGGCCTGAGAGCTGATGGCCCTGTGGTCAGCATTCTTGAGACTCCAAAGATAAGCCCAGCTGGTATCTACACCCTCCCCAGCCAAGCTCCTGGCCCAGGAGCCCCAGGAGCCTGGTAAAGCAGTGACACATGGGCTTTTCCTCCCCAAGAAAGCTAAGACATACATAGAACACCCTGCGCCTTGCAGAGGCCCCAGTTCCCAGGGACTTCCTGCTCTGCCAACAAAAGACAGGCCCCAGCCCTGGCCTCAAAAGATTCTACTAGAAACACAAGGAACTGAGACAGGGCAGGACCATTCACCTGGCCCAGTACAATTGGGAGGGAACATATGTGCTTCAGGGATACATCTGTTTTGGCTCAACATAGTATTCCCAGCACGTATCCCAGGGCTCAATGAATGTTTGTGACTGAATGTGCTGGCTGTGAGTTTTGGTTGAAGCCTACCATCTAAGCTCAAGCTGTTCCTTGTCTGTTCAGTGGGTGGTCACTTACTTGCCCCTACCAGAAAGTACACGGCCTATCCAATTGTTTACTAGGCTATACTCTCTCCTCCAACCAAAATGTCAGTTCCATGAGAGCAGGGACCTATTTTCTTGTTCACTAGAGGATCCTCAGAATCTAGTATAGTACCAGGTAATCAGGTACTGACATATAGTACCAGGTAATCAGGAAGTATGGGATTTGTTAAATGAATGAATATAGACAGGCCTGAGGCTTCTCATCCTGGAAAGAAAACATTGAATGCGGGCTCTGAAGTGAGGCTTGGGTTGAACTTCGTTGCTCTGTGACCCTGGACAAGTGACTTGATATCCAAGATCTTCCATTTCTTCATCATTAAAATAGGAGTAAAATATATCTACCTCCCAGGGGTAGATAGAGTTTGCATTCCAGCTCCAGCACTGTCTAGCTGTGTGACAGAGTATTGAGACTCAATACCTGCAAAGCACTTTGCCCTGCTTAGCATAGAGTAAGTCTTCAATGAACAGCAGTGTGGTTATTATTTCCGTGGCTGTTCTCAGTATGACTGTATAAGGGGAAGGGCACAGGAAGCATGATAGGCAAAGATTTTAATCTGGGCCCTGTCACTTGCTATGTGGCATTGGCAAGTCCCAAGGTCTCTCTGAGCCTCATTTTCCTTACCTATATAATGGGCACTGATGCAACAACTCTCAGAGTAAGGTATTATGGGGATTAGTGTCCAGGCTGCCCACTGGCCCACCAAAGGTGGTGTGGAGAGGACATGGGGTTCCAACAGGCTCTGGAAGGAGTGACCTTTAAGGTCCTGCTGGTCCAGCAAGGCTAGGTTATAAATAGTTCCCAGCCCCTGGCAGGCCCTGCATTAGGGCTGACCAACAGAGCCTGAGTTGCTACACTCTGGGGCATAAAAATCTCCCCTTACTGCATCCTTGTGCAGTACAGGGGATACCATCTCTCAAGATCCTAAAGGCATGTGAACACTTTGACTTAACAATATCCTTTGCAGGAGCCCCGCTTCATATGAATGCTTACGGGTGCACAGAGGGCTCACAGCACCACTGTCTGGGGGCAAAAGGGTAAGAACAACTTGAATGTCCATGAGCAGGGGTGGCTAAATACAAGACATGAGCTCCCTGATCAGCAGACTGCTCAGTCTTGTGCATGGCTGTATCCATGGTGCCTCCATCAAGTCCTGGCACAGAGCAGAGGTTCAGTAAATACTTGTTAAATGGGGGTGCATGGCTGGCTCAGTCAGTAGAGCATGCAACTCTTGATCTCAGGTTCATGAGTTCAAGGCCTACACTGGATATGGAGCCTACTTAAAAAAAAAAAAAAAAACTTGCTAAATAAATATATGAATCCCAATAATGGGATATTACCCAATCATTAAAAAGAATGAGACAGAGGGGTGCCTGGGTGGCTCAGTTAGTTGACTGTCTGGCTCCTGATTTTGGCTCGTGGGATCAAGCACCATGTCAGGCTCCAGATTGGGTATGGAGCCTGCTTGGGATTCTCTCTCTCCCTCTCCCTCTGACCCTCCCTGCTCCTTCTCTCTCTCTCCCTCCCTCCCTCCCTCTCTCTCTCTCTCTCTCTCTCTCTCAAAAGAAAGAAAGAAAGAAAGAAAGAAAGAAAGAAAGAAAGAAAGAAAGAAAGAAAGAAAGAAAGAAGAAAAAGAATGAGATAGAGCTACATGTACTGAGTTGGAAATATGTCCTCCGCAACTTGTTAAATGATAAAAACAAATACGGAAACTTTCTGAAAGTGTGAAAATATCAACTATGGTTATCTCTTTGAAAAGAGAATTGCTTTACATTCTCCTGGGGGTTTTTTTAAGCATATATTGCTTTTTACATTTTTTATACTTTTTTTAATGTTTATTTATTTTTGAGAGAGAGATTCTCTCAAGAGACAGAGTCAGAGAGTGAGTGGGAAAGGGACAGAGAGAGAGGGAGACACAGAATCCGAAGCAGGCTCCAGGCTCCAATCTGTCAGCACAGAGCCCAACGCAGGGCACACAGACTGTGAGATCATGACCTGAGCCGAAGTCGGACACTTAACCGACTGAGCCCCCGAGGCGCCCCACTTTTTACATTTTTTAAAAATCTAGTTTACTTCAAAAAATATACCACCTCAGGACGCCTGGGGGTCTCAGTCGGTTAAGCGTCCGACTCTTGATTTCGGCTCAGATCGTTATCTTGCCATTCATGAGTTCGAGCCCCATATCAGGCTCTGTTCTGACAGCGCAGAGCCTGCTTCAGATCCTGTGTCTCCCTCTCTCTCTGCCCCTTCCCTGCTCACTCTCTCTCACTCTCTCTCAAAAATAAATTTAAAAAAATTTTTAAAAAGAAAAATACATAGCACCTCATCCTGAACCATCTAAGAAGGATTCAGAGTTGAAGCCCTCATCAACTCAATAAGCAAAGGGTTTCAGGACCTTAGTAGTGGGAGAAAGAAGCACTTACTGAGTGCCCACTATGGACCAACCACCAAACTTGACCCTCACAAAAACATCTTCACCTAACTGCAACAGTTCAATGAGAAGGGTCTGGATCCTTATGTAACGTGACTTGCAGGGCAGTATAAATATTTAAGAACATAAGTTTTTGCATCTAACAGATCTGAGCTCAAATTCCATCTCTGTGTGACCTCGGGAAAACAGCTTTATCTCTCTGAGTTTCAGTGCTCTCATCTGCAGAGTGGGATGAATAACAAACCTAATTCATAGAGGTCGTTTTGGGGATTTGATGAGAAAATATATGGAAGGTACTTAGCACAGTGCCTAGCACACTGTAGGTGCTCAATAAAAAGCAGACACCATCATCACTATTATTATCATTATTATTTCTTCCACCACCATCAGCAGCCAGACTCATGCAGTTAATTGGGGCCAGAACCTGTCTCCAGAGCCCCACTGGCATTTTAATCAAGATCCAGGCAGAGATTAAGCCAAGTTTTATCTATAGGGAGTCACATGGCCCAAAGCTGTGTGTGTGCGTGTGTATGTGTGTGTGTGTCCAAATAAATGTTTCCTTGAGAACAATGATTGGAACAATAGGTGTTTGTGGCCATGGGAGGACTAGGCGGGGGCTCCATTCGTGACTGTGTTCCCAGGTCAGAAATCTCTCAGGCACCTCAGGGGCACAGCATCATTTGGCTAAGCCAAGCAGGATAGCTTCATATTAGTTGCATCCATTAATTACATCCCTCTTTTAACGGTAGTGATGTATTAAGCCAAATTTGGGGCAGGACACTAGGAAGTCCCCATCTGCCAGGGGAGGACCCAGCAGGAGTTCCAAGGACTTATAACCAACACTCTCAGGACTTAGTCAAGCCCAGCTTGAGCCTTGAGCCCCATCTTAAACATTTAGGAAAGTCAACTGAAACTGACATGGTTAAGGTAAAGTAGAAAGGGTCAGAGATGTACCCCACAGATCATTCCCTACTGGCCAAAAGCTAATGTGTGCCAGGCATAGGGCTCTGAGACAAACTACACATGAGTCCTGCCCTGAAAGACCTTCAAGTTTACTGGAGAAAACAGTAATGATGGCTGCTGCTGATATAAAGATGATAAAGGCTGACATTCACTGAATGTTTGCATGTGAAAGACATTGTGCTACGCACTCCGAATGCATTGTCTCATCCTTAAAAATAGCAAATAAACTAAATGATCAAATACCTACTACGAGCACTACCCTTGGTGTTTTTTTTTTAATTTTTTTTATAACGTTTATTTATTTTTGAGACAGAGAGAGACAGAGCACAAATGGGGGAGGGGCAGAGAGAGAGGGAGGAGAGGGAGACACAGAATCGGAAGCAGGCTCCAGGCTCTGAGCCATCAGCCCAGAGCCCGACGCGGGGCTCGAACCCACGGACCACGAGATCGTGACCTGAGCAGAAGTCGGACGCTTAACCGACTGAGCCACCCAGGCGCCCCTTGGTGTTTTATTTTTTAATCTTGCAAATAACCATGCAAGGCAGGTATTACCCAAGGCTGAAACAATATTGGCCTCTGCAACCAGACAGAGCTCAGTTTGAATTCTGTCGATTTCTTAGTCATACGACCTGAAGAAAGTTATTTATTCTCAACAAACCTTGGTGACCTTGTCTGTAAAATAGGAATTATAGCAATTCCTATCACTCTATACTGCCTTTTATCATGAATATTTATGGACATGCTACTCTCTGCCTGTTATTCTTTTTTAAGTTCATTTATTTCTGAGAGAGAGAGAGAGAGAAAGAGAGAAAGAGAGTAGGGGAGGGGCAAAGAGAGAGGGTGAGAGAAGATCCCAAGAAGGCTCTACGCTGTCAGCGCACAGCCCAACACAGGGCTCCATCTCATGAACCATGACATCATGATCTGAGCCGAAATCAAGAGTCAGATGCCAACCAACTAAGCCACCCAGGCGCTCCTACACCTGTTATCTTTTAAAACTCGATCGTTATGTGGAATGTACCCTCCCTACTTTGTACAAAGTACTGAAACTGACTTTAATTTTTACTGTCCTCTGGTATTATTATTTTTTAAAGATTTGATTTTTGGGATGCCTGGGTGGGTCAGTCGATTAAGCATTTGACTCTTGATTTTAGCTCAGGTCATGATCTCACAGTTCATGAGATCGAGGCCTGAGTCAGGCTCTGTGCTGACAGCACGGAGCCTACTTAGGATTCTCTCCCTCCCTCTCTCTCTGCCCCTCCCCTGCTTGCTCTCTCTCTCTTTCTCAAAATAAATAAATTAATTTTTTAAAAAACCTCTTATTAAAAAAATTATTTTTAGGTAATGTCTTTCTTGAGAGAGAGACAGAGAGACAGAGAGACAGAGAGACAGAGAGACAGAGCATGAGCTGGAGAGGGGAAGAAAGAGATGAAGAGACAGAATCCAAAGCTGGCTCCAGGCTCGGAGCTGTCAGCACAGAGCCGGATGTGGGGCTCAAACCCATGAGCTGTGAGATTATGACCTGAGCTGAAGTCGGATGCTTAACCAACCGACTGAGCCACCCAAGCGCCCCTATATTTAAGTAATTTCTACACCCAACTCACAACCCCAAAATCAAAAGTAATATGCTCTACTGACTGAGCCAGCCAGATGCCCCTGTCGTTTAGTATTATTTTTTAAGGCATCACAGGATCACTGTTGTCCCTGTCATGCCAGACACACTGTGGGCGGAGGGAGGGGAGGCATTTGGCTGTCCCTCCCTTTGCTCCCAGGCCTGTCTCCAAGGGCCCAGGCTCCAGGTCCGTGGACACAATGGGCCTCTCTAAGCAGCAGACAGTTGGCTGCCGGCTTGGGCCCAGATTCCAATTGCGAACACATCCCTTTGGCTGAGAATAAGATGAAGACATTTGTGCAAACCCCTGAACTAGCAGGGGAAAAGGTCTACAAGGCAGGCTAGGGTTACCGAGGCCTAGCTGAACCCCTGACTTAGGTCGGAGAAGTAAGTCTGGCACCCAGAGTTTGCTAGTGACATCTGTCCTTCTAGGACGTTCTCTGGGGACTCTGTACCCATTGAACCCCAGGCCTCAGGAAAGATGCCCAGCTGCCCCGCCAGGTTCACATCCAAAGGAAAAGCCATCTTTCCATGGCCCCTTGGAGGTGGCCCCAGGACTGGGATGGAGGTTGGAAAGTTTTGAACGATGTGGCTAGTAATTAGGCTCCAAGGTGGAACATAGGCCCAGAGAGGGTCCCAGGAACCCTGAGTCCAGACTGGTGAAGCTACCAGACCCTTACCTTCTCCATAAGCTCCATCAGATCTCAAGGACCAACCACATGCCAGCATCCTGGCTGCCTCATGTCCTCCAGGCTTCTCAGGTCACCCCTGCAATTCAGACTCTTGACCCCAGTGCCTGCCCCCACGCCTTTTCTGCCTTGGGTGGAATTATCTTTCCACAAATATGCTGCACTAGGAGAGCACCTTAAAAGAGACTTCAAATAAGAAAAAGCTGGAAAAAAACAACAAGAAGGCCACAACCTCCAGACTCTTCCTCTTATCCAAGCCTGCTTAGGTGAAACCATCACCATCTCCTTCCTGTTCATGGCCCCAGCTTCCTCACTGCCTTTCTGCATCCATTTCTGCCTCCCTCCAAAGGGAGTGCCAGGCTGGTGCTGCTAAAACCCAGATCTGCCCATGTGCTGCTCCTGCTGAATCCCCTTTAATGGCTCTCTGTTTCCTTCCAGAGGAAGTCCAAATGCCTTTAGCCTGGCATTCAAGGCTCTGAAGGCTCTCAGTCTGGATACTCTCCTCTTTCTCCACTCCCTTCCTTATACCCTAGGCTCAGGATAAAGCTAATTACTTCCCAGGTAGCTCCCCAGGTAAGTCAAGTCATTGACTTGACAAGACCTGAGGTCTTGTTCACACAGCTCCCCTGCCTGGAATGCCCTTCCCCAACCCCATACCCACATCTGCTTATGGTTCATAAAGTGCCAGCATTCCCCCGCCCCTCCAGGAAGTCTTTCCTGACTATCCAGAGAGAAGTAACCACTGTCTCCTCTGATCCATGGACAGATTCCCATCTCAGCACCTGTGACACGTTGGTAATCTAGCATTTTTGCTCAGCTGTCCCCCCACCCCACTAGACTGAGATTCCCCTCAAAACCACTGAGTAGACTAGTATAAAAGGAGAAGGAAAGAGAAAGCAGAGAACACTCTCATCCAAAAGGGAGGAATAATATGGGAAGATTATAAACAATTTATGCCAACAAATTTGACAACTTAGATGAAATGGACAAATTTTTTAAAAGACACAAACTACCAAAGCTCACTCAAGAAAAAAATAGATCATCAAAATTGCCCTATTAAGAACATGGGAAGTGCAGTTAAAAACCTTTCCATAGGGGCGCCTGGGTGGCTCAGTCGGTTGAGCGCCGACTTCGGCTCAGGTCACGATCTCGCGGTCCGTGAGTTCGAGCCCCACATCGGGCCCCTGTGCTGACGGCTCAGAGCCCGGAGCCTGTTTCGGATTCTGTGTCTCCCTCTCTCTGACCCTCCCCCATTCATGCTCTGTCTCTCTCTGTCTCAAAAATAAATAAACGTTAAAAAAAAAAAAATTAAAAAAAAAAAAAAAACCTTTCCATAAAGATGGCTTCCCTGGAGAATGCTACCAAACATTCCATGAGGAAATAATATCAATTCTCTATAAATGTGATGGGACAGGAGGGTAATTACTAACATTTATTGAGTGCCTACTATGTACCACATCCTATTTGGGGCAAGAGATAGGCCAAGCTCCAGCCAGAGGCCTGGGGCAAGATTTGCCAAGGAAAGATCTTACCCTGGGAAAAGTCTCAAAAAACATTAACAGCTGAGGACTCCCAGTCTTGGAATGGTACACTTTTCTTCCCTACTGTATCCATGATAGACATTGTTAATCACGTCCAGCTCCTTTCTGCTGAGCCCAGACAAGACATCCCAATCCTTCCAAATACGTGACTCCCAGTAGCCACCAGGGAAGATGGCACTCAAAATGAAAGCTACTGATCATCTCTGATCTGGTCTAATCCCAACTGATAGGGAAACTGAGGGCCAGAGAAAATAAGGGTCTTACCCAAGGCCAGAGATTCATCACAGAGCAGACAGATTTTATTCATTTTTATTATTTTTTTTCAAATTTGTATTTAAATTCTAATTAGTTAACATATAGTATAATATTGGTCTCAGGAGTAGAATTTAGTGATTCATCACTTACATATAATACCCAGTGCTCATCATAACAAGTGCCCTCCTTAGTACCAATCACCCAGAGAGAATTTTAGAAATTGATTTTAAATAGTTTATATGAGGGGCCCCTGGGTGGCTCAGTCAGTTAAGCATCCAACTCTTGATTTTGACTCAGGTCATGATCTCATGGTTTGTGAGTTCAAGCCCCGCATCAGGTTCTGCACTGACAGCACGGAACCTGTGCAGAACCTGCTTATAATTCCCTCTCTCCCTCTCTCTCTGCCCCTTCCCCGCTTGTACGCTCGCTCTCGCGCTCTCTCTCTCTGTCTCTCTCAAAATAAATAAGTAAACTATAAATAAATAAATAAATAAATAAATAAATAAATAAATAAATAAATAAATAGTTTGTATGAATGAGACAGTGTTTATGTTTTGTCTCCTCCACCAGATAGTGAGCTCCTGCAGGAGAAAACCTGGGTCTGATTTAGCTTCTGACCCAGTGCTCTGCACACCAGGTACACAGTAGGTGTCTATAAATGTTTCTTGGCTTAGTAAGGCAGGAATGGAGTACAAAAATAATACAGAAGGCTTGGGTATTAGCTCCTAAAGCCAGGAGATACCTCAAGCTTCTAACACTCAAAGACGTTATCTTCTCAGAATGACTCATGCTGAGAGCCCAGATAGACATTCTCACCCCAAAGATGAAAGCATGAGGAGGACCTCAGCGTGGATTAGAAATGTGTCTGCAGTAGAAATTTTACCATCTACAGATTAAACTTTCAAACAGTAGAAACTAAAAGAGCTCCTCAAGTCAACGAAAGAATGACATTTTGATGGGTTTCAACTGCACTACTGGCTATAAATACCAAAGTAATGAGGGGCGCCTGGGTGGCTCAGTCGGTTAGGCAGTCCGACTTCAGCTCAGGTCACGATCTCGCGGTCCGTGAGTTCGAGCCCCGCATCAGGCTCTGGGCTGATGGCTCGGAGCCTGGAGCCTGCTTCCGATTCTGTGTCTCCCTCTCTCTCTCTGCCCCTCCCCCGTTCATGCTCTGTCTCTCTCTGTCTCAAAAATAAATAAATGTTAAAAAAAAAAAATTAAAAAAAAAAAAACCAAAGTAATGAGGCATAGGGTAGGGGAGTCTTTTATATCCATATCATTTATGAGTGATCTTGTTATTTAACCTTGCTGTTAAACTATGACTGTTATACTTAAGCTTCAAGGGCCAATACTGCAGACTTGACTTTTTTAAAGTGTACGTTTAAAAAATGCACCAGTGGCATTTAAATAGATACATCGAAAATGTAAAAATAAAAACAAAAGTGAGAAAGAACTGAGGTCAGGGCCACAAGAATGCCAAAGATCACCCAGAGCCTGTTTGTTTCTGTGGCCTCTTGGAGACCTGTTTGGGAAAACAAGGGCCACCTATCAGGATTCAGGCTTGGGGCTCAGCTCAGCAGCTTTGCTAGCCATGGCATTCTCCATCAACCCCCGCCATCTCCCTGTGCCTGTTCTGGGCCAAGAGCCAAACACACATTCCTCAGGCCCCCACAGCTTCCGGAACTGACAGAGGGGAGTTTGAAGAAAGGGCTGAGCAAAACAGAAACCTCCTGAGCGAGATGGCAAAAGGCAGATATGGGACAGTCACAGCAAGAGACTTACAACAACTGATGGGGAAACTGAGGCCCAGAGAAGACAAAGGTCTCATCCAAGACCACAGAGTACGGGGATAGTGGAGAGGAACCACCAAGGTCCCTCCTCCAAAACTCCTCTCTGATCCTTGCTGGAAGGATCTGATGTCCTGCAACGTAAAGGCCATGTCCTCTCCCAAGGGAGGATGGGTCTCAGGGTTTTAAGGACCCTAGAGCTGGGAGCTCTCCAGTTTCCTCAAGAAAGAATATTAGCTGCCTCCTCCCCAGGCCCTGCCCCCTCCTTCCCTGATTCACTCACTGGGTGGAGGATCCTGCCATGTACCTTTTGTCCTGATCACACAACCCAGCAAGGGTTACAGAAATAACCCAGAAGTTAAATCTCTGTTTTACAGGTGAGGAAACTAAAGCTCAGGGAAATGAAATGACTTGTCCAAGTCCACAAAGCTAATGAACAGGAGAGAGAAAATGAAAACTAGGTCTGTCTGGCTCTGGGCCGGCTCTCCCACCACCACGCCATACTGTCTCAAGGCAGGTCCCCAAGTTCTGTCTCTGTTTTCGTCTCTGCCCACCTCCCAGCCCCCACTGCTAGGCTGCGGCCACTTGAAGCCTGGGGGAAATAGGAAAGAAGTGAACATCCTTGGGGTCCCCGGTGCTTACCCTCCAGCACCACCTCTTTGCCCGTCTTCTTCAGGACCTGCACCGCCTCATCATGGGTAGCAGAGGAGAGATCCTCCCCATTTACAGACAAGATGGCATCCCCCACGAAGAGGGCCTCAGTCTGGTCAGCTGCCAGGCCCTTGAAGATCTTGGAAATGAGAATAGGCATCTTGTTCTCTCGGCCCCCTGCACAGGCACAGAAAGAGGAAGAAACTGAGGTAGACGCTCCAATGCTTGAGAGTCACACGAGAGCAAAATTCTTTCTTTTCCTTTTTTTTTTTTTAAAGTTTATTTATTTGG
This sequence comes from Neofelis nebulosa, assembly GCF_028018385.1. Taxonomy (NCBI): domain Eukaryota; kingdom Metazoa; phylum Chordata; class Mammalia; order Carnivora; family Felidae; genus Neofelis; species Neofelis nebulosa. The sequence goes on from NC_080790.1 coordinate 116,096,584, forward strand.
AGAGAGAGACAGAGAGCATGAGTAGGGGAGGGGCAGAGAGAGGGAGGGAAAGAATCCCAAGCAGGCTTCATGCTGTCAGTGCACAGCCCAATGCAGGGCTCAAACCCATGAGCCGTGAGATCATGACCTGAGCCAAAACCAAGAGCCAACTGCTTAACCGACTGAGCCACCTAGGTGCTCCAAGGCAGAATTACCTCTGAAGGCCTACCTCAGTGCCCAGCCCAGTGCCAAGAAGGTGGGGATGAGAGAGTTAAGAGAATCTCAGAAATTAGTCTTAGAAGTCTGGAACACTAATAAATCATTTTCTAAATTCATAATGTAGTTTGGTCACTGGTGCTTTGGGTGTTTGCCAGTGTTTGAGTAACTTACAAAGTGCTTCAATAGTTTTTTCTTAAGTATTTTGGATTTCAAGTAATTTTCCTACAATGGGGGAACCCACTGATACTCCTTAATCTGGAATAAAGATAGAAGTCACCTATTGCTATCGCCCCCAAGGTCCTCTTTAGCAATCAGAAAGTTTGACAATCTAGGACCCAGCTGAAAACCAAGGCCTTAAAGTCTAGATTTCAGGAATGCCTGGATGGCTCATTTGGTTGAGCATATGACTCTTGATTACAGCTCAGGTCATGATCCCAGGGTCGTAGGATTGAGACCTACGTCAGTCTCCACGCTCAGCATGGCTTAAGATTTTCTCCTTCTGCCCCTTTCCCCCGCCCACTCTCTCTTTTCTCTAAAAAAATTTTTAATGTTTATTTTTGAGAAAGAGAGACAAAGCGCCAGTGGGAGAAGGGCAAAGAGAGAGGGAGACACAGACTCTGAGGCAGGCTCCAGGCTCTGAGTTGTCGGCACAGAGCCTGATGTGGGGCTCAAACTCACAAGGTTCACGACCTGAGCCGAAGTTGGATGCTTAACCGACTAAGCCACCCAGGCACCCCTTTCTCTCTAAAATAAAATAAAATAAAATAAAATAAAATAAAATAAAATAAACATTTTTAAGTCTAGATTTCAAAAGCCTATCCAAATTGCATCTCTGGTGCAAAGAAAGCTAATACAACTTACTGAATTGCTTTATTGCTAAATTCTTGAATATCATTTTATTTTATTTTTTTAATTATTTTAATATTTATTTTTGAGAGAGAGAGAGACGGAGTGTGAGCAGAGGAGGGGCAGAGAGAGAGGGAGACACAGAATCGAAGCAGGGTCCAGGCTCCTGAGCTGTCAGCACAGAGCCTGACGTGGGGCTTGAACCCACAAACTGTGAGATCATGACCTGAGCTGAAGTCGGACACTTAACCGACTGAGCCACCCAGGCGCCCCTTGAATATCATTTTAAAATATGAATCGTCATAATAGTTCACATTAGTTCCACATACCAAGTGCCAAGCACTGTGCTAAATGCTTTCACTGTTGTCTCACTGCATCTTTACAACACCCCAATCACACATGCATGCTCAGTTTCCTATCAGGAAAAATGAGGTATGGAGAGAGGCCCAAGGCCATCCAGCTAGTTAGTGGCTGCAGAGCAGTACTTGAACCCAGGTCTCCTGGCTCCAGAACCAACACTCTTAACCCTATGGTGGACTGCAAGTCAGGCCCTCAAATATCATATCACCGGTCCATCCCAAAATATTGAAGATGAGGAACTAGTTGCCCATAGAAAGAAGGTCATTATTTCAAGGTCACACGACAAATTGATGGCAAAGGTAGGACTAGAATGCCTCTCCTGACCCCCACACAGGCTCACTGCACTGCACAGAGCTTGAAACCTAGAAAGGAATGGGTTTCTATTTATACCTGCTCTTCTCCACCTGAAACTAGGGACTTCAGTCCAGTTTGAAGCTATGATCATTCTAGGCTGCCCCAGGCTGGTCTGGACCCTGGAAGGGAGGTTATCGTGGCAACAGGAGCTCAGTCTCTACCAAGGAAGAACTGAATGGAGCTGACACTTTCCCTGACCCCTCCTTTTTTTTTTTTTTCCCCTTGACCCCTCCTAAAAGTACCTTCCCACCTAGAACTATGGAGCTAGGGTGTAACTTTACCTGACCTTGGAAAGTCCACGCTCTCTCCAAGTCTCAGCTAGTCTATCTATAAAATAGAACTCTGTATTAACTCTAAGTTCTTCCCTCCTTTGACATATTGAGTGTGCAATTTCTGGATTGATCTGTTGCCCTTTCCCATTCTGGAATTTAGGGACAAGACTGGTGCCTACTCTCTGTCTTCCTCATTTCTCCCTTTTAGATTCCTTTGGTTGGCTGCCTAGGAATCTGCCCTTCCATGGGGAAGAACCAAAACCCCTTGGCACTTTAGAGGCCTGATAATTGAAGTTCAAATCCCAGCACTGTCACTCACTGTGTGAGCGTGGGAAAATTGTTTTACTTTTGTGAGTCTCACTTTCTTCACCTGCAAAATGGAGATTATGCTCCCCACTTGTTACCATTTCTTGCTGGGATGAAACGGATCATAAACCTAGAGTATTGGGCACAGCCTTCAGCACACAGTGGTAGCTGAGTCACTACCATCCCCAGCCAAGCGTCTGGAGACACCCAGGCCAAAGGGTCTGCAGACACCAATGAATAAGACCCAGCACCAGGGAGAGAGACCAGTGCATATCCAAGATGATACAAGGGCTGACACCCCTTCCCAAGACAGATAGCAACCTGAGAAGCAGATGGGTAGGAATGGTAAACCCAGCGGTTGGGAGTATGCAGAGATTTTAAGCACTATGGTTAGTTGCTTTGGGAGTCTTTCCTGGGTTCTGTTTTTCCTCTCATCTAACACCAAAAATTAACCAGGAACCTACTATGTGTTGGCAGGGTGAGTACTTCAGACTCCTGTTCTCAGAGAATCATTACAACTCTATCATCATATAAGTAAGGAAACTAAAGTTCAGAGATGGGAAGTGATTGTCTAGGTTCACATGGATCCAGGACTCAAACATAACCTGGTTGCAACCTAAAGAAAGCTCTCTGTATTGGGGCTGAGATTTCTCAGAGAGGCAACTCTATGGCCACCCCCTCTCAATTCTGGGCCAGGTGGAGATGGCCGGATCAGGAAACTCAAACCCAGTTGTCAGGACTCTCCACCTAGGTACACAGGGCCCCGGACCCTCAGATTTCTAGATCCTTTCTGGACCCGGGTCTGTGAGCCCAGCCTGTCTACCCAGGTCTCCAAACCACCCTTGTGCTCCGAACTCGGGGCCTTACCCCTCCCCTCCACCTTGGTTGTGTCCCAGGGACTTCCTCCTCCTTGCCTAGGAGCTTCCCAGGCCTCAATCCCCTTTCTCCATCCTTTGCTCCCCTGGGGTTCCTCTTATCCTTCATGTCCATGCAACCCCTGACATCTCTATGCCTCCACACAGAACTCCCCACCCACCTGTCCTCAGTGCTCCCCAACCCCCTCCACCTGTGCTTTCCGGAGGAGGCCTCCGACTCCCAAAACCCCTCCGACCTTGGTGCTCAGGTGTCCTCGTTCCCTCTGTCCCCTCAGACACCCTCCTTGCCCCCAGACAGAAATCTTCCAACTCTATGTCCTCCGTACACTGCCAGCCCCCGCGACCTCTGCGCCCTCGGCGGCCCCACAGACACCGCGACCCCGTGCCCTCGGTGCCCCCGGTGCCCCTGCGCCCACCTTTGATGCTGATGCCCAGCCCGCCGGCGTCGGCCTTGCGCACCGTCACGCGGCGCCGCTGGAGCAGCAGCGCCTCAGGAAGTTGCGGGGGCGCCGCGCCGGGCTCGGCGGCGCCGTTGAGCTGCGCGGGCTCCGGCTCCCGCGGGGCGCCGGGCTCCGGGCCGAGCTCGCCGTCGGCGGGGCTCACGGTCAGCGCGTCCTCCGCCAGACTGAGCAGCACACGCTGCCACCTCTCGGCGCCAGCCCCCGAGCCAGCCCCGGCGCGCAGTTCCAGCAGCCCGGTGCGCGGGGAGCGCCTGCCTGACGCCATCTTCGCCTCCGAGCCCCCGGGCCGCCGAGCTCGCCTAGCCCCGCAGTGCCCGGCCCGCTCCGACCGAGCGCCTAGGGCAGAGGGCAGCGGGGGCCCGGCTGGGCCAGCCGCCACCCTACCCCCGGCCGCTGGGGGTGGAGCCTCGGGGGCGGGGCTGGCCAGGGGGTGTGGCTACCGGCGAGGGGCGGGGCCGCAGGCATGCTGGCTGGAGGACTGGGGCTGCACCCTGCATCTAAAGGATGCAGTGTGGGACTACTTCGGGGTTGCGGTCGTAAGGGTGCAGGGTGGGGTAGGGGTCAATAGGTAAGGAGAGCAGCAGTTGAGTGGGGAGATGGGCGGGGCTATACGGGGGCGGTGCTTCGTGTCCGGAGCAGGATCCCGCCGCGGAGACTCTGAGCTGGGCAAGGACGTCGAGGCAGGACTGTAGCTCTCCGACGTGGATGAGAACCATGGATCCTGGTGCGAGGCTTTGGGCGTCGGGGCAGAGCTATGTATGGCGGAGAGGTGCTTTCCAGGGACACGGCTTGCGTTTAAGAGGCAGGCATCGAGCCCTCAGGGACTTCTCAGTTGGGGTTTGGAAGGAGCTGGTTTCCCAGCTGGGGCTTTGGTCTGTGGGCGTGGCTTGGCTGGGGCGTGGCTTCTAACGCTGACAGGTCCCGCCCACCGGGATGAGCATGCTGCAGTCTCTGCTTAGGTCTTGGGGAGGTGGTGGACAGGGTCCGCACGTCGAAATTGGGAGTTTAAGAGATTAACCCCTTGTTCTGTTAAGAGTCGAATAGGGTTGGGGCGTCTGGGTGGCTCGGTTGGTTGGGCGACCGACTTCGGCTCAGGTCATGATCTCACGGTCTGTGAGTTCAAGCCCCGCGTCGGGCTCTGTGCTGACAGCTCAGAGCCTGGAGCCTATTTCAGATTCTGTGTCTTCCCCTCTCTCTACCCCTCCCCTGCTCACGCTCTGTGTCTCTCTGTCTCTCAATAATAAATAAATGTTAAAAAAAAAAAAAAGTGGAATAGAGAAAAGCCTGAAGTCCCACACTGAGAGACCTGGTTGGAGGAGAACCCAGAATTCCTGATGTGAGGAAACAGGGCTGGAAGGTGGGGCTCTGGGTTTGGACATCGCTCTGTTAGCTCCATGTCAACCTTGATCTCGTCACTTCACTTCTCTGGGCTTCAGTGTCCTTATCTTTGAAATGGGGGTCCCAATAATCCCTACCTCATGGAGTTTGTGTCAGGATTAAATCAATGCGAAAATGCATTGTAAACTGTGGCTTCTGAGCAATCAATATGGCAGTTTTTATTTACTGAATGCTTTACCATTGGCCAGGTCTATCCGAGCATGTTCCTGTGTTATCCCAACATCACAGCAGCCTCGCGGAGTAGCTACAGTCAAGGACACTCCCATTACACAGAAGGGAAAACTTGGATTTAGAAGGTCTAACTGGCCCTCGTCACACATTTGTGAGTAGGGCAGAGCTGGGACTCAAACCTTGACTTGTTGACACCAGAGACTAGGCCGTGAACCACTGCCAAACAGCTGCCAAATACAGAGGTGAAGTGGGATCATTACCAGAAAAATCCCCCCTCCCAAATCACACACCTCTCCCAGCCTTCATATCTGCCCCTCATCTCCAGCTTTCACTCCTAGCAGGGACGTGTTGGGCAATAAATCCTTAGGGCCACATCATTATATAGACTCTCTGCACCTTCAGGTAGATACGATCAAGGGAAAAAGGAAACTCACAAGAAAACAGGTACATACACAAGTTGTCCACAGAAAACTTATGTTTGCAAATAACTATAGACCAACCCAACTGTCCCAACCATAAGGGAATGGCTCCATACCACTGAAAACCCACTGAGGCCACATACATAATACATATGTATTATATATACACGTGTACATATAATACATAGATGTCATTTATTCAGCTTGCTGTACATTGGCATATGAGCTAGCTGATTTATAGACTTTGTTATTTAAATCTCACACATCCTGAACAGCCGTGTATATTATTCCCATTTTATAGATGAGGAAATTGAGACACAGCACTAGTAAGAACAGACATCAATTCCAACTTGACTCTGTCTGGTTTCCAAACCCATTCACTCCCACAGCCACATAGCAGCAAAGAACAAGCTTACAATTCATTCATTCAACAGTACTTATTGAATACCCCCTATATGCTAGGCATAGTGCTAGGTACACAAGCACTAAGTTACAACAAGATAGTTGTAAACAAGATAGACAGGGGCTCACCTCACAGGACACACAGCCCACTGAGAGGCAGGATCCCAAGGTGGTGAAGAACTTTTCCATTTTCTATCTCTATGGTCCTAAATAACTTGTTTAACCCCCTTAGCTTTCCATTTCATAATCTGTAAAATGATAATATTAAAATTACTATCCTTGGGATTATTATAAGGGATAAATAAATAATGCCAGCAAACTGCTTAGCACAATTCCTGTACATAGTAAGCATTCAAAAAATCAGTTATAATTATTTTAGAAAACAGGCATCAGGGGCGCCTGGGTGGCTTGGTCGGTTGAGCGTCCGACTTCGGCTCAGGTCATGATCTCACAGTCCGTGGGTTCGAGCCCCGTGTCAGGCTCTGTGCTAATGGCTCAGAGCCTGGAGCCTGTTTCAGATTCTGTGTCTCCCTCTCTCTGTGACCCTCCCCCATTCGTGCTCTGTCTCTCTCTGTCTCAAAAATAAATAAACGTTAAAAAAAATTTTTTTTAAAAAGAAAACAGGCATCAAATAGCTTTAATTTAGAGTGATAAGTATCAAAACAGAAAGACACACAACTAGGGTCACCGGGTGGCTCAATGGGTTAAACAGCCAACTTTTGATTTCCACACGGGTCATGAACTCACTGTTCCTGAGTTTGAGCCCTTCATCAGGCTTGGCACTAATGGTGCAGTGCCTGCTTGGGATTCTCTCTCTCTCTCTTTCTGCCCCTCCTCTGCTCTTTCTCGCTCTTTCTCAAAGATACATAAACTTTAAAATTTTCTTTTAAAAAAGAAAAGACACAACTAACACACACACACACACACACACAGGGCCTGACATATGTATGATATTCAATAAATATGAAAAACAGAAACAAAGTGAGAGGAAGGAAGGATGGGAGGAAGAAACAAGGAAATATAGTGTTATGCACCGATATTTTTTTAAGTTTATTTTTTTTAGCAATCTCTGCACCCAATGTGGGGCTTAAACTCACAACCCTGAGATCAAGAGTCACATGCTCTTCCAACTGAGCCAGCCAAGTGCCCCTACGCATCGCTATTTTAAAAGTATGACTTTTAGGGGCACCTGGGTGGCTCAGTCAGTTAAGCATCTGACTCTTGATTTCAGCTCAGGTCATGATCTCAATGGTTCATGGGTTCAAGCCCTATGTGGGGCTCTGCACTGATAGCTCAGAGTCTGCTTAGGATCTTCTCTCTCCCTCTCTCTCTGCCCCTCCCCTGCTCATGCTCTCTCTCTCTCTCAAAATAAATTTAAAAAAAATTTTTTTAAAGTATGACTTTTATGCTCTAAAGATGATGAAACCACCTGAGAAAATTAGGGACACTTACAAAAGTAAGTTACTGACAAAAGTAAACACTTATGATAAATGAGAACTACATCCTACTTGGCCTTTGGAAGCTTCACTCAGAAGGTAGGGAGGGAGAGGAGGAGGGATCAAGCAGGAGGCAAGAGACCAGACTCCTCTCCCAGGACCAAAGCCTGGAGCCAGATCCTTAAAAGTCCCCCCACGTATTGCCCTGCTTAAAAAAGACTTAATGAGCCCCAGACAAACTTGGTGAGAAAGAGCCCTAATACAGAATTCCTCCCCTAGGGGACTATTTTCAATGGTTATAATGGAAAGGGAGGAAGAATGGTGAATGTGTACAGAATAAAAGGAGGCTAGCAGAGAAGGAAGAGGATGTAGAGCCAGAAAAAAAGAGTGATGTATGCATGTGTATCTGTACATGTGTATGTGTGTGTGCGTATATATGAGTATGTGCATGGGTGTTTTATGTGCATATGTGTGAGTGTGTGTGTGTGTGTGTGTGTGTCTGTGTGTCTGTGTCTGTCATCACAAAGTATGGGCAATGCTGATCAGCTGTGACCCAATCAGCCTGCCCCTGTACAGGAACCCTGTACCAATTCCCTGGAGGAATACCACTGTGGTCAGCTGATGTCTCTCTGCTGCTGTGGCTCAGAAATTGTCCTTCCAAACACACACACACACACACACACACACACACACACACACACACACAAGCCTGGCTCCCCACCAAACCCCAGGGCAGAGCTCCCAGAGGAAACCAGTTCAGCCCCAAGGGATGAGAGGAGAAAGGCAAAGGAAAGAGGAAGGGGAGTTGCCCAGTTGACTAGTCTCAAGTTACCACTAAGTCCCTGCAGGCTCAACCCCTTGGACCTAGAGTCTGGGGTCCTAGTCAAGTAGAGAGGTCTCTATGCACGGGCTCCAAGGCAGGAAGCAGACCCAATGATGGCAGCAATAATGCAAGTTTACATGACCCACTGCTTAACGTAACTGCTTTCCATAGATCATCTCCTTCAATCTTCAAGACAACCTAGGAAGTAGGTCCTGTTGTTATCCCCATTAGGCAAATGAGGAAACTGAGGCTCAGGAACATAAAGTGATAAGCCCAGTCAGTCTGGCCCCAGGGTTCACTGTGACACCATACTGGACCCCAGGATAGGTTTGGAGCTTACTGGAGGTTGAAAGGCGTCCAATGTCTAAGAGTCCATGGTGCCCCGTGGGATGGAAACCAAACCAAGTGCTTCCCTTATAATCTACAATGCAGCCTTCTAAGACAGGCATTATCATCTCCATTTTGCAGAGGGAAAAACCAAGGCTCAGAGAGGGAATGGGATTTGTCCAAAGCCATACAGCTAAATAAACAGCAGAACCTGAATATGAACCAAGTTATTTCTAATTCCAAAGCTTTGGCCCTTTCTACTGGGCTACCTAGGATCCTAGTCAAAGTCAGATGCACAGAATGTAGGCATGTGGAACTTAGGGCAAATGTATGTTAGCACCTTCGAGTCTTGGTGATTAGAAGGAGGATCCATCTGGGGTGCCTTGGTGGCTCAGTTGGTTAAGTGTCCAACTTCGGCTCAGGTCATGATCTCACAATTCATGAGTTCGAGTCCCGCATCAGACTCTGGCTGACAGCTCAGTGCCTGGAGCCTGCTTCAGATTCTGTGTCTCCCCCTCTTTCTCTCTTTTTTTCTCTTTCTCTCTGCCCCTCCCCTGCTTGCTCTCTGTCTCTCTAAAAAAATAAACATTAAAGAAAAATTTTTAAATAAATAAATAAACATTAAAAAAAAAGGAGGACCCATCAGATGTCACCAACTCCAATTCCCCCACCCTACCCTAAGCAAGAAGCCCCTTTAGAGTATCCCTGAGAGCTCTGCCTCTAGCCTGAGCTTGGATGCCTCCAGTAATGGGGACTTCACCTCTCCACAAGGCAGCCCATTCCAGGTAAGAGGCCACACCCACCACCCATGCCAAGGTAGGGAGAGGGAACTCACACACTTTTTAATCTTCCTGTCTCAGTGCAGGAGACTCCGTCTGCCTCCTTAAAATGCTTGTTCAAATTAGAGCTGAGAAAAAATGTAATTCTCCCACAACCATCCTGTTCATTTTCTTCATGGCACTCATAACAATTTGTACTCCATGCTTCACGTGTTTGTTTACCGGACTATCACCTGTCTCCTCACTAGACTGGACACCCAGTGAGGGCAGGAACTCTATCTACCTGGTTTATTGCTATAATCCCAGCACCTAGCGTAGTGCCTGGCACTATAAATATCTCTTAAGTAAATGAATGAATTAGTGAGTGAATGAATGAACGCTTGGTGAGGGAGAGGAAAAGAAGCTTAGGTCTCTGCAAGATAGAGAGATGGTCTTCCAGGCTGAAGTCTCGGAGAAGAGCTGAATTCAAAACCTCATATCTTTAGGCAGGACCCAGTGATCTGCCACTGTTAGGGCAGGCACTGCACTGCCCACCATTAAACCCCCAGAACAAGACCTGTAAAGAGTAAAAGTCCAGTAATGTTTGATGAATGAATGATATAGCAGAACAGGATTCTGGTTTCTACTTAAAAGGATACCATCCACAGCTGGAATTCTTTCCTTCTTACTTTAATTTTTTTAATGTTTATTTATTTTAAAAAAAATATTTTTAACGTTTATTTATTTTTGAGACAGAGAGAGACAGAGCATGAACGGGGGAGGGGCAGAGAGAGAGGGAGACACAGAATTGGAAGCAGGCTCCAGGCTCTGAGCCATCAGCCCAGAGCCCGACGCGGGGCTCGAACTCATGGACCATGAGATCGTGACCTGAGCTGAAGTCGGACGCTTAACCGACTGAGCCACCCAGGTGCCCCTAATGTTTATTTATTTTTGAGAGAGAGAGAGAGAGAGAGAGAGAGAGAGAGAGAGAGAGAGAGAACGGGGAGGGGCAGAGAGAGAGGGAGACACAGAATCTGAAGCAGGCCCCAGGCTCTCAGCTGTCAGCACAGAGCCCAACGCAGGGCTCGGACTCAGACAGTGAGATCATGACCCGAGCAGAAGTCAGACACTTAACTGACTGAGCCACCCAGGTGCCCCTCTTTGCATCTTACTTTAACCTATTCAACAAATTTTGTTTAGTGGGGCTAGGGTAGGTGTGGAAAATCACATCTTTTTTTTTTTTAACATTTATTCATTTTTGAGAGACAGAGCATGAGTGAGGAAGGGTCAGAGGGAGAGAGGGAGACACAGAATCTGAAGCAGGCTCCAGGCTCTGAGCTGTCAGCACAGAGCCCGACACAGGGCTTGAACTCACAGACAGCAAGATCATGACTTGAGCTAAAGTTGGATGCTTAACCGACTGAGCCACCCAAGCGCCCCTCTGCTTTTTTTTTTTAAGTTTATTTACTTATTTTTAAGAGAGAGAGCGCCCACTCAAGCAGGGGAGGGGCAGAGAGAGAGAATCCCAAGCAAGCTCCACACTCAGCACAGAGCCCATGCAGAATTCAACGTGGGGCTCCATCTCACAACTGCGAGATCATGACCTCAGCCGAAATCAAGAGTCAATAGCTTAATGGACTGAGGCAACCATGCACCCTGGAAAATCATATACTTTCTAATAAAACAAACGCTTCCTGGGCCTCCTCTCTCAATCTGACATCAATTCATTTATTTATTCATTCAAAAATATTTAGTCAGTCCCAACTCTGAGGTAGGTGCTATGCTATGTATTGGGGATAGATCATGGACAAGATATGTACAGTCCTAGGGCACCTGGCTGACTCAGTCAGTACAGTATGTGATTCTTAATCTCAGGGTCATGAATTCAAGTCCCACACTGGGTGTGGAGTCTACTTAAAAATAAATAGGGGCGTTTGGGTGGCTCAGTCACATGAGTATCCAACTCTTGATTTCAGCTCACCTCATGATCCCAGGGTTGTGGGATCGAGACCTACCTGAGATTCTCTCCCTCTCTCTCTCTCTTTCTCTGCCCCTCTTCCCCACTCATTCTAAATAAATAAATAAGATGTATACAGTCCTGCCCTAGTGGAATACATGGTCTAATGGGGGAGTCTTTCTTAAACAAACAAACGAAATAAATAAAATAATTATCAAACTGATGTGTGCCTGAAAAAAACAAATAAACAGAGGACAATAATAGAGGATAACAAGTGGCAAGACGACCTTCTGGAAGGTAGTCAGGGAAAGAGGTATATTCAATCTAAAACCTAAAAATTGACAAGGAGCCAATTATGCCTAGAGGAAAGGGTCCGTGCAAAGGTCTTCAGGCAGGAAAGACCTTGGTTTCCTTGGATGGCTCTAGCTTAAAACCAAGGGAGAAGGTGCAGAGAGGTCACAGGAGCCAAACAATGCAGATCCTCTGAGACAAGGAAATACACCAAGATTTTATTCCAAGCTAGAGGATACTGGAGGGTTTCAGTGGAGAACTAACACGGTTGGTTTGATAGGATTACATTTAATTTTCTTAAGTATTAAAAATATTGAGGGGCGCCTAGGTGGCTCAGTCGGTTAAGTGTCTGACTTCGGCTCAGGTCACCATCTTGTGGTTTGTGGGTTCAAGCCCCGCTCGGGCTCTCTTCTGTCAGTGCAGAGCCGGCTTCAGATCTTCTGTCCCTCTCTCTCCCTGCCCCTCCCCCACTCGCACTTTCTCTCTCAAAAATAATAAACATTAAATAAATAAATAAATAAATAAATAAATTTAAAATAATTAAAACATCTTGCTAATGTACAAAGCTGCATCCAGCAGACCCTCCTGAGTCATTCAAATGGTGCGCCCCAAGAATTCTTTACCTCTCCCGGGGCGCCTGGGTGGCGCAGTCGGTTAAGCGTCCGACTTCAGCCAGGTCATGATCTCACGGTCCGCGAGTTCGAGCCCTGCGTCAGGCTCTGGGCTGATGGCTCGGAGCCTGGAGCCTGTTTCCGATTCTGTGTCTCCCTCTCTCTCTGTCCCTCCCCCGTTCATGCTCTGCCTCTCTCTGTCCCAAAAATAAATTAAAAATAAATAAATAAATAAATAAATAAATAAATAAATAAATAAAAAAGAATTCTTTACCTCTCCCAATCCCGAGCTTCCTCTCAGGGGTAGGTGGAGCAATCCGAGGAAAGGGCCCTGTTTCAGACTTTTAACTTTCCCGCGGAACAATCCAAGGAAAGGGCCCTGTTTCAGACCTTTAACTTTCCCGGCCAACCCACCAAATGTTGCATCCACACGACTCCTGAAACAGAATGCTACGGGCACCAGTGACAGTTGCAACAAAGTTTATTACAATGAGAGGCAAGGCCGACCGATGGGGACCAACACTCTTGATAAGAGTGTGGCCTCGAACAGCCGGGGTACAGAGTTTTTAAAGCCGATCACATCGTTTTATCATTATCTGGGAACAGAACAGAGAAACAGTTCCCAGATGAGTTAGAAACAGTTGCCAGATGAGTCAGAAACAGTTATCGAATGAGGTGATTATTTTAGACTTTCTGCAGCTAAGTTGCAACCAGTGGATCTCCTTGACCTTGTCTCTGATGCTCTTTTTTGAGGTTTTGTTTCCTTCATTGGTAAAACCTGATTCACAAGAGTATGAAGTATGATTTACAAGAGTAAAAGCAAGGTTGTTATCTTTTGACCTTCAGTGTTAGAACAAAGTGGTTATCTTTCAAGTTAAGCGTTAGCCCTACAGTACAATTTAACCCTTACAACACGAAAATCTCTGTTTTTCTTATATCTGAAAGTGTTTTTATTTTATGCTGTTCTTGAAAAATAGTCTCACTGAGCGGGAATTCTCGGTTGGCAGATTTTCCCTCAGCATGTTCCCTCAGCCCTGTCTTCTCTGTCTTCCATTGAAGCCATTGACAGGTTTGCTGTCAGCCAAATACTCCTCCCTTTTGTAGATAATCTGTCTTTTGGTCTTTCTTTCAAAAATCTATAATCTGGGGTGTTTGGGTGGTTCAGTTGATTAAGCATCCTATTTTGGCTCAGGTCATGATCTCACAGCTCAGGGGTATGAGCCCTGAGTCAGGCTCTGTGCTGACAGCTCAGAGCCTGGAGCCTGCTTCAGGTTCTGTGTCTCCCTCTCTCTCTGCCCCTCCCTCACTCACACTCTGTCTCTCTCTCTCTCTCAAAAATATATAAACATTAAAAACAAAAAAAAAATAAAATAAAACAACAAAAAAGACTATAACCTAAGTCTAATCATGAGAAAAACATCAGACAAATCCTAATAGAGTGACATTCTACAAAATACACAACTGGTTCTCAAAACTGTCAAGGTCATCAGAAATAAGGAAAGTCTGAGAAACTGCCACACTCAAGAGGAGCCTAAAGAGACATGACAACTAAATGTAGTGTAGTATCCTGGAGGACGATGGAACGGAAAAAGACATTAGGCAAAAACTAAGGAAATCTGAATAAAGTATGAACTTTAGATACTAATAATGTATCAACATTGGTTAATTGTGACAAATTTACCATAATAATATAAGATATTGTTAATAAGGAAAACTTGACGTGAAATGTATGGGAACTCTCTGTAATATTCTCATTATTTTTGGTAAATTTAAAACTGTTTTAATCATTAAAAGTTTGGGGGCCCCTGGCTGGCTCAGCCAGTAGAGCAGGCGACTCTTGATCTCAGGGCTGTGAGTTCCAGTCCCACCTTGGGTATAGAGATTACAGTAAAACCTTGGATGTCAAGTGACTTCTTCTGTGTGTGATCCACAAGATAAGCAATCACTTCTAATAAATTTTAACTTGACAAACGATGTCTTGCAATACGAGTTGTACCTGTGTGATGTCAAATGTCACATGATCATAACTGAGCCAATGGTTCTTCTCTCTCTCTCTCTCTCTCTCTCTCTCTCTCTCGCCGTAGGATTGTGGGTGATCATCAATGCTATGTCACATTTCCCAGAAATCCTCAAAAGGAAGCAAAAGCAAGTGTCATTAGATAAGTTCCTTTTTAAAGTTGCACGAAAAGAAAAAGATTCCGTTGAGCCAACAGAGAGCAATGATTCTGTCAGTGATAGTGAAAGTCATCCTACACAGTAAGCTTCCTCTCTCATCTCCCTCACACCAGCCACAAAGTTTTTCAAAGGTAAGTGCAGGTTAATTTGTTTATTTTTCTTTATAGTTTGTATTTTCTTTATTATTTTGTATTATATTATAGTATGGTAATCATTTTTATATGAATATTTTTGGGTTGTGAAATGAATCATCTGAGTTTCCATTATTTCTTATGGGGAAATTCAGTTGATATAAAATTGCTTTGGATTACAAGCATGTTTCTGGAACAAATTATGCTCGCAAACCAAGGTTTTATTGTACTTAAATTTAAAAAAAGAAAAAAAGAGGGGTACCTGGGTTGTTTGGTTGGTTAAACGTCTAACTTTTGGTTTTGGCTCAGGTCATGATCTCACGGTTCATGGATTCAAGCCCAACATCGGGCTCCAAGCTGACAGTGCACTCTCTCTCTCTCTCTCTCATTCTTGCTCTTGCTCTCTCTCTCTCTGCCCCTCCCCTACTTGGGCTCTCTCTTACACTCTCAAAATAAATAAAATTTAAAAAAAAGAAAAGAAAAAAAACCTATTCACCTGGAGGCTTGGGTGGCTCAGTCGGTTAAGTGTCTGACTTTGGCTCAGGTCATGATCTCACAGTTTGTGGGTTCAAACCCCATGTCGAGCTCTATGTTGGCAGTGCAGGGCCTGTTTGGGATTCTGTCTCTCTCGCTCTCTGTCTCTCTCCCTATCTCTGCTCTCCCCTGCTCACATGCATACTTCCTCTCTCTCAAAATAAACAAAAAAAGAAAGAAAGAAAGAAAGAAAGAAAGAAAGAAAGAAAGAAAGAAAGAAAGAAAGAAAGAAAGAAAGAAAAGAGCCATGTGTGGGACACCTGGCTGGCTCAGTCAGAAAAGTGCAGAACTCTGGATCTTGGGGTTATAAGTTTGAGCACCATGTTGAGGGTAGAGTCTACTTTAAAAAAATTTTTTAAATTTTTTATTACTTAAAAAATTTTTTAATGTTAATTTTTGATAGAGAGTGCAAGCAGGGGAGGGACAGAGAGAGGGAGATAGAGAATTGGAAACAGTCTCCAAGCTGTCAGCACAAAGCCCGATGTGGGGCTTGAACACACAAACCATGAGATCATGACCTGAGCCGAAAGCAAGAAGAGTTGGATGCTCAACTGACTGAGCCACCCAGGCAACACCGCCCTGAAAAATATTTTATTTTATTTTATTTTATTTCTGAGAAAAAATTTTTTTAAATAAATGATTCTAGTTTTATAGTTAGGCAGCTCCTTAAATGTTAAATATAGGGTTATCAAAGGACCCAGTTATTCTACTCTTAGGTATATACCTGAGAGAAATGAAAATATTTGACCTCACAAAAATTTATACACAATTGTTCACAGCATTATTATTATGACAATGATTATTATTATTGCCAAAAGGTGAAAACAACCCAAATGTCCCTCAACTGATGAATGGATAACCAAAATGTGGTCTATCCAGGGCGGCTGGCTGGTTCAGTTGGTACAGAAAGCAACTCTTAATCACAGGGTTGTGAGTTCAAGCCCCATGTTGGGCATGAAGCCTACTTAAAAAAAAAAAAACAAAAAAAAAAAAAACAGGGGCACTTGGGGGGGGCTCAGTCAGTTAAGCATCCAACTCTTGATTTCAGCTCATGATCTCATGGTTTGTCAGATGGAGCCCCATGTCAGGTTCTGTGCTAACAGCAAGGGGCCTACTCAGGATTCTCTCTCTCCTTCTCTCTCTCTGCCCTTCTCCCACTTGTGCACACATGTGCACACACTCTCTCTCTCTCTCAAAAATAAACATTAAAAAAAAAATTTTTTTTTAATGGGGGCCGAACTCAGGAACTGAGAAATCATGACCTGAGCAGAAGTCTGACACTTAACCAACTGAACCACCCAGGCACCCCAACATTAAAAAAAATTTAACAGATTCTCTCTCTCCCTCTTTTTCTGCCCCTCCCTCACACACTTTATATAAAAAGAAAAAAAAAATTTCCAAAGATAAAAACAAAAACAGGAGCACCTGGACGGGTGGCTCAGTTGGTTATGCATCTGACTTTGGCTCAGGTCAAGATCTCACATTTTTTAGCCCCCCATTGGACTCTGAGCTGGCAGTGCAGAGCCTGCTTGGGATTCTCTCTCTGTCCCTCTCTCTCTCTGCTCCTCCCCCCACCTATGCTCACTCTCTCTCTCTCTCTCTCAAAATAAATAAATAAAATTTTTAAAATGTGGTCTAAAAAAATGTGGTCTAATCACACAATAGATTATTATTAAGTAATAAGAAAGAATGAAGTACTGATACATGCTACAACATGGATAAACCTCAAAAACATTATGTTAAGTGAAAGAAGTGAATCCCAAAAGATCACATATTGCATGATTGCACTTATATGAAAGGAATAGGCAAATGTATGGAATAGGGAAATCTACAGACATAGAAGATAGATGAGTGGTTGCCTAGGGACTGGACGGGGAGGAGGGGAGAAGGATTGCCAAGTGGTAAAGAGTTCCTTTTAGAGATGATGAAAATATAAAGCGAGGGGTCCCTGGCTGCCTTAGTTGGTAGAGCGCGTGACTCTTGATGTCAGGACTGTGAGTTCAAGCCACACGTTGGGTGTAGAGATTACCTAAAAATAAAATATTTAAAAAAAGAGAGAGGCATCTGGGTGGCTCGGTCAGTTAAGCATTGGACTTCAGCTCAGGTTATGATCTTGCCGTTCGTGAGTTCGAGCCTCGCAACTGTCTCTGTGCTGATAGCTCAGACCCTGGAGCCTGCTTCAGATTCTGTGTCTCCCTCTCTCTCTGCCCCTCCTCTGCTCACACTCTGTCTCTCACTCTCTCTCTTAAAAATGCATAAACATTAAATTTTTTTTTAATTCTTTTAAAAAAAGAAAATATAGGGGTACTTGGGTGGCTCAGTCAGTTAAGTGTGAAATTTTGGCTCAGGTTGTAACCTTGGAGTTATGGGTTCAAGTCATGGGTCAGGATCTGCACTGAAAGCCTGGTTTTAATATACTTACAGACTTATATAACTATCACCATGGTTTAGTTAGATTTTCATTTTATTTATGTATTTTAATTTTAAAAAATGTTTATTATTTTTGAGCAAGAAAGAAAGCCAGAGTGTGACTGCGGGATGGGCAGAGAGAGGAAGACACAGAATCCGAAGCAGGGTCCAGGCTCTGAGCTGTCAGCACAGAGCCTGACACGGGGCTCAAACCCATGAACTATAAGATCATGGCCTGAGCCAAAGTCGGACACTTAACTGAGCCACGCAGGCGCCCTGCAAGGAGACCATTTAAAAAACTATATATTACTGTGCAAAACACAACCCCACTCAGAGGCTTAAAACAGTGACAGTCAATTGTGTTAGTCTCCGCAACTGAGGCAGAGCTCAGTGCGGACTGCTCATCTCTATCTCACATAGCATAGATGCAGTGGCTTTTCTGGAGAGTGGAAGATCTATTTTCAAGACAGCTCATTCACATGCCTAGCCAATTGATATGGACTCTTGGCTGGGAGGCCAGATGGGGCTGGGGCCTAGGGGCTTCTGTTCCTCTTCATGCGCTGTTGGGCTTCCCCACAGCATGGTGGTTGGGGTGCAAGATCATGTGTCCCAAGGAAGCAAGGTGGAAGGTCATGGTGTTCTTATGATCTAGGCTGTAAAGTTACATAATATCATTTCTGTTGTGCTCTATTGGTCAAGACAGTCACAAGTATCCTCCCAAATTTAAGAGGAGGAGAATTTGACTCTACCTCTTGATGGAAGAATGAGAAGATTCTAGAAGAGTACATGGGATGGGAGCTATTATGATGATCATCTTTGGAAAATCCAATCTGCACAGAGGCTGTTGTAGTTGTCCATATGGCAGATAGTGGCTACTGGGTCTAGGGAGTGGCTACAGTGGTGATGGAGAGGAATAAATCTAAATAAGAAGTATTGAGGAGGAAAGATGGATAAGACTTGCTAAAGTCTTAGGTGCAGGAGGTCAGAGAGAGTCAACAGCAGTTGAAAGTGTGTGATGATGGAAGATAACCTAGGAAGAGCACAGAGATAGAAGAAAAATGAGCCAAGGTCTGAGCCCTGACATAGAAATCAAGCAGAAGAGGAGAGAGCAAGATTAAACAACCATCTCAGGGAGAAGGACATTTGCTGTTGGATGTGTTTTGTTGAGTGGGGATTAAGAGAGGGTTTTTACTCTTAAGCCAGACAAGCGTCCTGGGGCTCTAATTCTAGCCCCCCAGCAAAAAAATAAAACTTGAGGGGGGATGATAATGGTTCAAACTGGGTTTTGATAATGCTCAGGTGAGTAGCAAGAAGGTTTCAGAGGCTAGAAGTAAAAGGGAAAGGAACCGGGGCAACAGGTTTGGTTTTCTTCCTCGAGATAATGAGGAACCAGGAAGGTGTCACACTTGGCAGAAGACAGAGTCAGAGTCAGAGTCGTGTCTGAGAGCTTTTAGTCCCAAATTTAGCATTTCACAAGGGAGGAACCAGAGGCCCTAAAGAGCCTCACCAGTCCTGGGCCCCCCACAGAGTCCCTAGAGAGCCTCACTAGCCCTGTTCCCCACAAGCCCAATATTGGTCACTGGCAAAAACAAAAACAAAAACAAAAACCACACTGTTGATGAGCTGGAGGCCAACTAATGATGCTGGGGCCACATGGTTTCCACATGGCTACCACATCTGACTGATGCCAGCAGAGGGCAGCAGAGAGCCAGGGCTGCAGGGTCTTAGGCAGGCTGACCGCCCCCAGCCCTGGCAGAAGAAAGATGGGAGTCTAGAATGGGGCAAGTACTTTCTTCCCTTTCTCATGTGAGGATTAAAAAAAAATTTTTTAATGTTTATTTATTTTTGAGAGAGAGAGAGAGAGAGAGAGAGTGAGCAAGGGAGGGGCGGAGAAAGAGAAGCAGGCTCCAGATTCTGAGCTGTCCACACAGAGCCTGGTGTGGGGCTCGAACCCACAGACGGCTCAAACTCATGACCTAAAGTGAAGTCGGCCATTTAACTGACTGAACCACCCAGGCGCCCCTCCTCATGTGAGGATTATACATCAATTTCACACAGGGTGATAATAATAATTGTTACCATTATTATACCATCCACCATTTTTTGAGCCCATCCCATCTCTGCACCCCTACCTCTCAGTCACTGACCCAGCCAATAGAAAAAGAACCCGTTTGGGGGTCAGGCAGACTTGGCCTCAAACCCTGGCTCTTCCACTAACATCGTGTGACCTCAAACACATCAGTTCTCTGGGTCCGACTTTCCTCATCTGTAAAATGGGGATAATAAAACAAAAGGCTAAAGGGCTCTGAGAGAATGAAATGGCCCTGTATAAGGTGCCTGCCACATGGGAGAGCCTCCTTAAATTTTAATTCCTTCTTCTGGTTTCCACAGACTGTTTTATTTAGACAAATGTTATTAATGGCACTTGACAGACGTTCATTCTGTGCATATTCTGTACGTGGTCCTATCCTGGGAGCTTGGGGACACAGGGTGGGTGTCCCAAATGGACAGGAAGCAGTAAAAGCACATCTCTGTAAGGGTGGGTCCCCACCAAGTCTAGGGTCTGCCTATCTGGATTAAGAGCTAGGATTCCAAAGTCCTGCTGCCTTGCTTGAAATTTTTCTTGGGCCACTCACTATGTGACCTTGGGCAGCTGATCCTGTTTCTGAGCCTCAATTGCATCATCTGTAAAATAGGGATAGTTGTAGTACCTAGAGGATCAGAATGACATTTATTTATTTATTTAAAAAAAATTTTTTTGATGTTTATTTATTTTTGAGAGAGAGGCAAAGTGAGAGTGGGGAAGGGGCAGAGAGAAAGGGAGGCACAGAATCCAAAGCAGGCTCTGAGCTGTCAGCACAAAGACTGACGCAGGACTTGAACTCACAAACCGTGAGGTCATGACCTGAGCCGAAGTCGGACACTTAACCCACTGAGCCACTCAGGCACCCCTATTTATTTTTGTTAAGTTTTATTTATTTAAGTTATCTCTATACCCCATGTAGGGCTTGAACTCACGACCCAGAGATCAAGAGTCACATGCTCTTCTGACTGAGCCAGCTAGCACCCTCCACAAAGTGACATTTAAATGTGACAATACAGGGGCATCCAGGTGGCTCAGTCAGTTAAGCATCCGACTTCGGCTCAGTTCTTGGTCTTGCAGTTTGTGGGTCTGAGCCCCGTGTCCGACTTTGTGAGATAGCTCAGAGCCTGGAGCCTGCTTCGGGTTCTGTGTCTCCCTCTCTCTGCCCCCTCCACCACTCGCGCTGTCTCTCTCTCTCTCTCTCTCTCTTTCACTCAAAAATAAACAATAAAAAAAATTTTAATGTGACAATACACGGCAAATGCACATAGTAAATGCTCAGTAAATTTAAAATCAAAGCAGTGCTGGGCTCCCCTAAAGTTATTTCTCCCCTGAGCAGTCTTCACTGCTCACTCAGGTCACTAACCACCCTCCTCAGGTTCACCAAAGCAGGCTGGAATGAGACAGGAAGCAAAATTCCAGTATCTGAAGACTGGCTCCACCACCACAGCTGTCTAGCTGTGGGGCCTCAGGCATTTAGCCTCTCTGTTCCTCAGTTTCCTAACCAAAATACTGGGATCACAGTAGTCCCTACCCATGACGGGTTTTGTAAGAGTGCTTAGCACAGTGTCTCATCGAATAAGTACACAGTACCGATTCAGTTCTTCTTCTTTTTTTAAACTTCATTTATTTTTGAGAGAGAGCAGTGGCATGAGCAGAGGAGAGGCAGAGAAAGAGGGGGACAGAGGATCTGAAGCATAATCTGCTCAGCATAGAGCCCGACACAGGGCTTGAACTCACAAACCAGGAGATCATGACCTGAGCCAAAGTCAGGCACTTCACCGACTGAGCCACCCAGGTGCCCCAAGTTGTTCTTCTTTTTTTCTTTTTTTCAACGTTTTTTTTTATTTTTTTATTTTTGGGACAGAGAGAGACAGAGCATGAACGGGGGAGGGGCAGAGAGAGAGGGAGACACAGAATCGGAAGCAGGCTCCAGGCTCCGAGCCATCGGCCCAGAGCCTGACGCGGGGCTCGAACTCACGGACCGTGAGATCGTGACCTGGCTGAAGTCGGACGCTTAACCGACTGCGCCACCCAGGCGCCCCCCCAAGTTGTTCTTCTATGACTACTATTACCATGCTATCTTCCACGTCCACACTGTCATCAATTCCTACGGAGTCAACCTCCTAAAAACCTCTCAAAGCGGTCCTCACGCTCCATTTCCCAGGTCTGGCCCTGCCTATCATCTCACACCCCTATTCTGGGCTTGTTAAAACACAGATTGCCGGGGCCCCATCCCAGAGGTTGAGATAGCCGGTCTGCAAGTTCCCAGCTGATGACCACACTGTGGTCCAAGAGTCACACTTTGACAACCTCTGCTTCTAAGCTCTTCCTAGCCTCTCTGACTCAGGGGTCGTCCGCCTAACCCTTCTCCAGGCAGAGGTCTCAGAACTGAAGTGACTGGGGGGCTGGATTTCACTCACAGAGTCAGAGGCTACAGGCTGGGGAATGAAAAGGAGATTGGTTTCTAGCTCCAGGCGTAGACCTTCACCCTGGACTCTGCAAGGGTAATTTTAGGGCTTGGAAATCCTACATGCACCCCCTCCCCCGAGGGCTCTCCTCCACCCTGTTCCTCTTCCAATCCTCACCTGCAACACACACACACACACACACACACGCACGCGCGCACGCACACACACACGCACGCGCACACACACGCACACACACGCACGCGCGCGCACACACACACACACACACACGGTCTCTTCCACTCACTCCTGCAGGAGTACCAAGCTATAGAGTGTGGAGGGAGCTCCCACTGGGCCCCGAGTCTGACACCCTCATGCTCCATCCAGAACAATCCTTCATCTTTTCCTCACAGATGTTTCACTCACCCTTCTCTCTGCTATAAAATTCCCTCAAAAGCATTCACTAGTAATTTTCCCAAATCACAGTAATTACCTTATTACTTTGATATTAATAGACTTCACTTGGCATCAGGGACCCAGTTGGAACCTGCCTGGACCCCGTGCGTGGGGAGGGATTCCTGGAGGCAGCCTGGCATCAGGGCCGGTCTGGCTGCATCTCTGTGGCTAGCCCCTGCTAGCTCCCTCCCCACCCATCTTCCCTCCCTCATGTGCTTGCCCAGGTCAGAGAACCCTGGAACCAGACTCCTGAGGAACAGTGGGGGTCAAATCACTCACTCTCCAGAAACCTAGAGTCACCCAGCAAAATAGAGGCAGCACCCAGAAGGGAGCCCAGGGCCCCGGGATCCCCAGGCCTGCCTTTCCTCCTTCCTCCCCTTTGCTATGCCCCAAGACAGATCTGACTTGGAGACCTTCCAAACCCTAGCCTGGATGAGGGTAGTCAGAGATGACTCCTTGCCTCGCAGTAATAACTAATACTGATTGACTACGGTCCATAAGCTCTCCAGGTGAAAACTGACTTAAACCTTACAGCCTATGAGGTCACTACTGTCATTTAACCCATTTTACAGATAAGGAAACAGAGTCCTGGTCAAGAAGGTTACACATGGTACCTGGGGAAGTCCTCAGGTGGATCTCAGGTGAACCAATCAACTACAGATGCCCTAGGTTCCTCCTCTCCTCACTCTGAGGACTTCCTGTCTCTAGCAGTGTCTACACCCTCTTTCTGGATCCCAGGATAATAATGAGATTAGCTCATATGTCCTGGGGGCTAACTCTGTACCAGATGCTTTCCAGGTATTATCTTACCTCTCCCTCAGGACGGTTTTCTCTGATAAAGATTTAATTAGCCCCGTTTCAGATGAGGAATGAGAGCTTCAGTGATCCCAAGAACTCACTCTCAGCAGCAGATCTGGAATTAATTGGGGTGAGGCCTGACTCCCAAGTCTATTCCCCTAACCATGAGACTCTTCTGCAAGCACCCTCCTCTCCAAGCTTCAGTTCCCCCATTGTAACAATGGCAGGGACCATTGACGAGGGCTCACTGAGTGCCAGGCACCAATTTGCCATAATCCCTACCTGGCCCGTTGCACTTGATCTTATTAGCGCATTTGAATCTGTGACCTGGCATAACCACCGGACAACACTGCCTTGGTCATACCTGCCCACTCTCAGGTGGACAATGAGTGGGTTTCCAAGTCCAAGGCTCTCCAGAAACATTGCTTGGGAAACTTCCCCCACAAATGGGATGGGGGAAGGGACCTTCTAGGCAGAAAGGCTGCCCAGGGCAAGGCAGGC
Source organism: Neofelis nebulosa (assembly GCF_028018385.1). Classification (NCBI taxonomy): domain Eukaryota; kingdom Metazoa; phylum Chordata; class Mammalia; order Carnivora; family Felidae; genus Neofelis; species Neofelis nebulosa. The sequence continues at coordinate 116,120,344 of NC_080790.1, forward strand.
CAGGGCTGAGAGTGATTGGCAGTCAGACTAGGCCAGCCACACCAGTCAGGGTGGGGGAGCAGTACAGAGGCTCCTTTGTCCGGCCAGAAGCTGCAAGGCTGCCCCATCCCCACCATCTGGCTCCAGCTCCAGCCCAGTGATGCATGATGGGGAAATGGGGGTGGGGGTGCTGAGGGCTGCCCACCTGCTCTGCCTCCTGGGATAAGCCAACCCAAGACCTCCCAGGCCCATCTGGCCAACACATCCCCAAGCCCTAACCACCCCTGGGGACTCCTTTCGACAGGCTGAAATTGGCCGGGAGTGTGGCCAGCCTGTCAGGGTCACAGGTCACCGTTAATCTGCCAGAACAAGGGAAGGCAGGCGGGTGGGCACGCAGCCGGTGTGGGCAAAGCCCTGGCAGTTCCTGCCGTCTGTTCTGGTGGCTATGGAGGGAGATTTTCCTCTTCTGGGAGTCATGGAGATGGGCTAGAGAGAACATCAGACTCTAGGAAAATTGCGGATGCTCACATCTTGCTAGCTACCAATTGCGCTTCTTTCTGTGTGGGGACCCCAGAGAAACTCTCACAACGTGGTTAAGGTGTCATTGCAGCACTGGATGTGATAACAAAATATTTGCAATAACCTAAATGCCCAGCAATCGGGGACTGGATAAATACAAGAACCTAGACAACCTTCCTCAATGTTACTCAACTGACAGGGACTGAGAAAAGAAGCCCCCGATATCAACATGACTTGACGATCTGTTCCAGGAAATGCTTGCCTGGAAAGATAGGACTGTAAACCAATAAATAAGTTTACTATTTGCCCCAGGAAATTATTGCAAACGGATTTGTTTGGGCAAACAGTTTGCTCACCTTGGCAAATACCTCTCTGACAACAAACAAATGAAATGTGGTCTGTTTATACAATGGAAAACTCTGTAGCAGGTAAAGGGAATTAACTCGAAATGGATGGATCTTGCAAACATAAGGTTAAGTGGAAAAAAAATCAATTTGCAGGAAGATGTGGGAAAAATATGAAATATGTGATATTTTTTAAAACACACGAATAATATTATATAGGACTGTAGTGCAATGTAAGTACACTCATAAAAACAAGTGCAAGTGTAAAAACATTCGTGGGATTTATGGAAACCCAAAATCTGAAGCTTTTGTGAAAACCACCAAACTCCCCTATGGGGAGGCAGGAAAAGCAGTGGGATAGAAGAGGAGTAAAGAGAAGGTTTCAATTGAAGCCATGTTTTACCATTTTTGTTGAAAAGGAAAACAAAAAAGATCTGAAGTAACTTGATTAAAATGGTAGGACAGTATTTGATTATTTGGGGAAATAGGTACCCAGATGATTTTTTTTTAATTTCCTAAAATTGTTTTTCACTTCCTTTTTTTTTTTTTTTTTAACTTATCTATTTATTTAGAGAGAGAGAACACAAGGAGAGGAGGGGTAGGCAGAGAGAGAGACAGAGAGAGACACAGAGAATCCCAAGCAGGCTCCAAGCTGTCAGCACAGAGCCTGATGCAAGGCTTGATCTCACAAACTGTGAGCTCGTACCCTGAGCTGAAATCAAGAGCTTGATGCCGGATCGACCGAGTTACCCAGGTGCCCCATACTTTTGTTGTTTTTAAGTAATTTCTATGCCCAATATGGGGCTCAGGCTCATGACCTAAAGATCAAGAGTCCCATACTCTACTGACTGAGCCAGCAGGCACCCCAGAGTTCCTACTTTTAATTCTTTTGAATATATATCTGGAAGTGAGATTGCTGGATCATGTGGTAATTCGACATTTAATTTTTTTGAAAAATTGCCATACCATTTTCCATAGTACCATTTTATATTCCCATCAGCAGTGCTCAAGGGTTTCAATTCCACATCCCTAGCAACACTTGTTAGTTTCTGTTTGGAGCGGGTAATAGCCATCCTTATGGGTGTGTGAAGTGTTGTTTTTTTTTTTTTTTAATGCTAATTCCTTAATGCAAATAATCTTATATGATTTTCTGTATTTAAAAAAATAAATGGAATTTAAGAAACAAAACAGATGAACATATGGGAAGGGGGAAAAAAGAGAGAGGGAAACAAACCATAAGAGACTCTATGATAAGAACAAACAGTGTTGATGGAGGGAGGTGAGTGGGGGATGGGCTAAATGGGTGATGGGTATTAAGAAGGGCACTTGAGGGGCGCCTGGGTGGCTTGGTCGGTTAAGCGTCCGACTTCAGCTCAGGTCATGATCTCACGGCCCGTGAGTTCGAGCCCCGAGTCGGGATCTGTGCTGACCGCTCAGAGCCTGGAGCCTGTTTCGGATTCTGTGTCTCCCTCTCTCTCTGCCCCTCCCGTTCATGCTCTGTCTCTCTCTGTCTCAAAAATAAATAAACGTTAAAAAAAAAATTTAAAAAAAAAAAAAAGAAGGGCACTTGACTGACGACGTGGTGAGCACTGGGTGTTATATGTAAGTGATGAATCACTACATTCCACTCCTGAAAACAATATTACCCTGTATGTTAACTAACTAGAATTTAAATAAAAAATCAAATTAAATTAAAAAAAGAAAACATTTCCAGAGCTAAAGGAAGAAAGGAAGGTCAGGCTCAGGTCCGTGATCCAGGAGTTAAGTCTGTGTGGCATTAGACAAGTCCCTTCATCTGTCTGAACCCCCAATTTTGCCACCCAAGAAAAGGGAGGAGGAATAATCTCATTCCCAGAATTAAGGAAATAACCATTCTTCAGATGTTTGTGCAAAGAAAAAAATTTGGTCAGAAGGTCAACCGGTCAGCCTACACAAGTCGGGGAGCAGCATCTGGATGAAGACAATGGAAGCCCACTAACCCTCCACTGAGGACTACCCATTTCCAAATTTTAAAGCCCTACCCGTTATGCAAAAAAGGAAGTAGAGGCTCAGAAGGTCCAGGAACCTGCCCGTGGTCACACAAGGCAGAACTGGGGTCTTTCCCCAGAGCTGAAACTCTAGGCCCCTACCATTCACTACCTTCTATGTGACCTTATCTTGATCCCAACAGTTCAATAGATTAGGACACTGCAGATCAGAAAGTCTGAGTAACTCCATAATAACAATAACTAAGATTTGATGAGCACTTGCCATGTGCTGGGTCTACCACACTACCCTTGGGGTCCTCACACCCTAGTGAGTAGGTATACATCCTGCTCACTGATTTGAAAATGGAGTCTCAGATAAGTCAGGGCTTTTGCCCAAAGTCACAAAGCTAATAATGCTGGCCAAATATTGGTGTTTCGTCTGTCTGGCTACAGAGCTGGAACTCCCCATCCATGTGCAGAGGACTCAGAATTCGAAACCACAACACATTAGGACTTGAAGCCAGTGCACATTCTTGGCACCCTCTGCCTCCCAGAGAATAAAGGAGTTCCTCAGACCCCTTTTCTGCTGTCCTTCCTTGTGTCTCTTTCTCCCTCCAAGCTGTGGGCACAGCCCAGGGAGGGGCCTCCCACGTTACTTGGAGTCTGACCTGCTACAGGTCCTTCTGGCATCGTGTGGGGGGCTCGCAGGGCCACAGTTTCTACACTATCTCTGAGCTTCACCAGTGGCACCTCCTTCCCAGGCTGCAGATGCTTCTACAGCTGTGTGAGCTTCATCTTGGTCTCCTGGGACCCCCAAAGCCTCCTCTCGGGACCAACCAGCCCCAAGCCAGGTAGGCTCTTGCTCAGTCACCAGGCATTCACACTTGCTTGTGGGTCCCGGAAAGAGCTAAGTCAGCCCACACATATACACATACCAAGGGGTGGTCCTGGAAGGGAGGCGGGTGGGGGGTGGGCGAAACAGGAGAAGAGGATTAAGAATACCTATACCATATCGTGATGAGCACTGAGTAATGTATAGAATTGTTGAAATCATTCTATTGTACACCTGAAACTAATATAACACTGTATGTTAATGAAACTGAATTTAAAATTAAAAGAAAAAAGAAGAAGAGATGCCTGGTTGCCTGGCTGGCTCAGTGGGTGGAGCGTGCTACTCTTGATCTCAGGGTTGTGAGTTCAAGCCCCACGTTGCATGTAGAGATCACTTAACGATAAAAATCTTTAGGGGCGCATGGGTGATTCAGTAGGTTGAGCGTCAACTCTTTTTTTTTTTTAACTTTATTTTTTATTTTTTAATATTTACATCCAAATTAGCATATAGTGCAAAAATCATTTCAGGAGTAGATTCCTTAGTGCCCCTTACCCATTTAGCCCATCCCCCTTCCCCCAACCCCTCCCATAACCCTCAGTTTGTTCTCCATATTTATGAGTCTCTTCTGTTTTGTCCCCCTCCCAGTTTTTATATGATTTTTGTTTCCCTCCCCTTATGTTCATCTGTTTTGTCTCTTAAAGTCCTCATATGAGTGAAGTCATCTGATTTTTGTCTTTCTCTAATTTCACATAGCATAATACCCTCCAGTTCCATCCACATAGATGGATGCAAATGGCAAGATTTCATTCTTTTTGACTGCCAAGTAATACTCCATTGTATATATATATATACCACATCTTCTTTATCCATTCATCCATCGATGGACATTTGGGCTCTTTCCATCCTTTGGCTATCATGGATAGTGCTGCTATAAACATGGGGGTGCATGTGTCCCTTCAAAACAGCACACCTGTATCCTGTGGATAAATGCCTAGTAGTTCAATTGCTGGGTCGTAGGGTAGTCTATTTTTAGTTTTTGAGGAACCTCCATACTGTTTTCCAGAGTGGCTGCATCAGCTTGCATTCCCAGAGCATCAACTCTTGATTTCGGCTCAGGTCATGATCCCAGGGTCATGGGATAGAGTCCCTTGTAAGTGTGGAGTCTGCTTGGGATTCTCTCTCTCTCTCTTTGTGCCTCTCCCTCCGTTTGAGCGCACACTCTCTCTCTCATTAAAAATAAAATAAAAAATAAAGTTATAAAATCAAATCAAATCTTAAAACAAAAAAAGAGGTGGCTCTGGGTCATTCTGGCCTCCAGATTCCCAGCACTCGTTCCTGTGTGTGCCCTGCCCTTTTATCACCTCCTCTTTCCAGTAATCAGCTTAGACTTCTGGCATTCAGACAGGGGGATAGAAACCAGCCTGTGTTTTGGAGTCAGGCCTCAGGACACAAACCATTCTTTAAAGGCAGGGGAAAGAGGCCTGGGCTGGAATAATTATGAATAATAATCATTATTATAGTTAAACTAATTACAGTAACAAGAGAGCAACAACAGCAATAGCTAACCTTGAGAGCTTAGCTGACCTTGAGAGCTTGTCAGTATGCTAAACACACATTGTCTCATTCATTTATCTTAAGAATGCTGAGGTAAGATTGATTTCTTTCCATTTTGAAAAAGGGAAAAACCAAGCTCAGAGAGGTTAAGGAACTTGCTCAAGGTCACACACCTGTCAGGTGGTAGAAACTAAAGAATGAAGAGACTTGGTAACCTAGACTTTACCCTGCCAGATGCTTCCTGGGGGGCTCTGAGAAAAGTTAAACCCTTTTAGAGTCTCAGTTTGTGCAGATGCAGAGGGGAAGAAAAGACAAGAGGACAGAATAGGAGCCAAGAAGTATGGAGCTGAGACTCTGAAGGCCGTACACAAGTTGTGTTTCCACAATGTCAGCTTTATTCGATCATAAAACAAGATTAACGTAATTGTAAAGTAGGTTCAGTATTTCAAATTCAATGACATTTCACTATGCGTTTAACTTGGCTTCATACAAGTCACACAAAATAAAGTACAATACAAAGTCATCCAACAGGGGCGCCTGGGTGGCTCAGTCGGTTGAGTGCCGACTTCGGCTCAGGTCACGATCTCGCGGTCCGTGAGTTCGAGCCCCGCATCGGGCCCCTGTGCTGACAGCTCAGAGCCCAGAGCCTGTTTCAATTCTGTGTCTCTCTCTGACCCTCCCCCATTCATGCTCTGTCTCTCTCTGTCTCAAAAATAAATAAACGTTAAAAAAAAAAATTTTTTTTTTTAAAAATTAAAAAAAAGAAAACAAAACAAAACAAAACAAAAAAACAAAGTCATCCAACAAACATGATACAACATGGATATGACACTTTTTGTAAAATATATGTGAAATGAATTATTGAAAAAATAGTCACATGCTTGGATATCATAGCAATATCAAATTATCATAAAGGTATTTATTTATTATTTTTAAGTAAGCTCCATAGCTAATGTGGGGCTTGAACTCAGGACCCTGAGATTACAAATTGCATCTATGCATGTTATTTTTACCAGCTTCCCTGCTGCTGAAACTCTGATGTCATGGCTCAAAGGTAGAGACACATACCTTTGTGACTGTTTGTCTTACCAATTGGCTGGGTAAGGAGCAGGTTCCAGCTCCCAACCTCTCTACCTTCCTGCCACAGGACCCTTGTACATGCTATTTGTTCCCTCCTCCTAGGCATTATTCCTCCCTTCACTTGGTTAACTCCCACTGATCACCGAGATTTTTGCTCCCCAGCTGCTTTCACATGTAGGTTTCCAGACTGAATGATTGATTTTTAAGTAAGCCCTACACCCAACATGGGGATTGAACTCAGGACCCCAAGCTCATGGGTCACATGTTCTGCTGACTGAGCCAACCAGGCACCCTGGGGAGATTTCCTAATTGATTAGAATTTCATGGCTTCAGAGTTTTATTAGTTAGAATTTCACAACCAGAGAATGCTATTGATTAGAATTTTATGGCACCAGAGAAGTATTGATTAGCCCCAGAATTCTATTACTTAGAATTTCATGACTTGAGAATGCTATTGATTCGAATTTTATGGCAGGCTTCGTCTTGATGTTCCATCAATGCATGCTTCCCCCCAGACACCCACACAGATCCTCAGCTCTCTGCTCAAACTGTTACCTTCTCAGGAAGGCCTTCTCTTATCTCCCTATTTCAAATGGTCTGCCACCTGCTCCTGCTTTATTTTTCTCCATGGTGGTCACCACTTAACATATCCAATACATTATTTACTGCCTCCTGTACTAGAATGTCAGAAGCTCCACCAGGGCAGGGATTTTTATCTGTCTTGTTTACAGCTGTATCCCTAAGACCTAGAACAGTGCCTGACACATAGCAGACGTTTGGTAAGTACTTGCTGAATGTTTACAAATGAATCAATTACATTCAATAACATAATGAATAAACTGTTGTAATTATTACATAAAGGTACCATGCAATCATTTAAAAAAAAAAAAAAAGTGACTGCCTCCCTTCTGTGCCCGACTCAATACTTCAACTCATGATGGAGAGGGGAATGTCTCGCCTCTCTCTGGTTACACCCCTCTTCTTAAGTCAGGGATCTCATCTGAGTCAAGATCTAGACTCCTAGGAAAGGAAAAGGAATTGAAATTGGTAGGTAGGTCTAAAAGGGGATACCTATAATCTAGAACCCCACTAACTTTTCAGACCTCAAACGTTACCATCACCTTTTCTAGGAAGATCTCCCTGATGCCCAGATTAACCTGGCTCCCTTGTCAAATGCTCTCCAACTTCCATACACCCTGTTCACAGCACTCTGTACTGTTTGTATTTAGGAATAGCTAGGTGACTCTTGATATCTGTAGATAAGGATCACATCTGCTTTGTAACTTCTGCCTAGACCAGTGCCTGGTACACAGCAGGTGCTCCAGATCTGTTTGTGGAATGAATACATGAATACCATAACACACTCCTGCTAGGATGGAAAGGGATCTGCTAAGGTCAATAGCAGCCAAGGGCTGGAGAAGGCCAGAAGAAGGACCCTAAGGGGACTCTGAGTTTGGGTCCCCAGCCTCCCTCTGAGGCCATCTCCAGGGTAAGGGGTAGGGTAGGAGTGGGTAAACCTTTTCTATACACGGATAGTAAAACATAGGCTGCTGCTGTTGTAGCAATTAGTCATAGACAATATGCAAACAAAAAGTCAGCTGTGTTAAAAAAAAAACAAAACCTTCACTTACTGGGGTGCCTGGCTGGCTCCTTTGGTAGAGCATCCATCTCAGGGCCGCTGAGTTCAAGCCCCACCTTGGGCTTGGGCGTGGAGCCTACTTTAAAACAAACAGACCAACAAAAAACCCTTCACTTACAGACCTAAAATTTGAACGTCATATTAAGTTTCACATGTCACAAACAACATTCTTACTTTGGTCTTCTCAATAGTTAAAAGGTGTAAACACTTCATAAACAGTAAAAAACGGTGGGGCAGGCAAGGGGTATAATTTGCAAAACCCCAAAATAAAACTTTAAGTGGAAAGTAAGGGTGAGAGACTAAGATGAAAGAGGGAAGTTTTCTAAGTCCTCCATGCTGCACGAGTCTCTTAACCACTCAGAGCCTCAGGCTCCTCCTTTGGAAAAGGGAGAGAATAAAAATCCTTGGTTCCCTAGGTGGTCCTGAGGATTAACGGAGGTAACGCCTTGCCTCCGTTCCAAACAGGCGGCGGGTTGGGCCACCAGGTCACTACAGTTACTAATAATCATTATTATTATTACCACAGGGACTGTGGGAGGAGCAAATGGGAGGACGCTTGCAAATTCCCCGGCAAAAAAGTCTGGCACGAAGGAGACCTCCATAGAACCTCCTAATTTCCTGTTTTCCACTCCCGCCTCTCATGCCACTTCTAGGTCCCTCAGGATAGACCTCTCCAGCATCCTCCACCGGCCGCCCAGGCTCTCCTGCTCCCCACAGGCCTTGCCCAAGATTGGAGAAGGTGCCCACGGCAGCTGGCCAGGGTATGGGAGAGGGCCGGGTGTGGAGGGAGGAGGGTTCTGACCAGGTCCCCCGCCCATTGTCTGAGCCAGCCCGCCTGCCGGCCAGCCCGCCAGCCAGCTGATGTCCCCAGTCTCCGACACCAGCTGGCTGGCCCCACCCCAACTCCCCCTCCTCCCAGGCCCTCCTTGTCACTCAGCCTCCGCCTGCCCCCACCCACCCACCCACAGCCTCAAAAGATGCTGGGTGTGACCAAAGGATCTGAGCTTTGTCCCCCAAATGGTAGGCTGATTTGCATTCCTTTGGCAATTTGCACACTCCATTCATTTGTAGAGAGCTAGAAGTTGCAAAGCCTGCAGGGGTCTTTGGGTTTATCTGAGTGGGGTTTGAAAATGTGATTTTGGGTGTTCCCTTTCAGCCTTCAGCACTTCCTTATTCTGGAGCATTGGCCAAATGATGTTGCCATTCTGATCCTCAGTTTCCTCATATGTAAAATAGGGACAATAACACCTTTCCTACAGAGTAGTAGTGGGGTGTAAATAGGAGAACGCATGCAATGTACCTGGCACAAAGTGTATGCTCAACAGATGTTACTTGCTATATATCATCATATATATGTATAATAGAGCCAACTGTTAAACCTGTGCTGTCCAATAAGGCAACCACTAGGCACAGGTGGCTATTTAAACTTAAATTGGCACTTTAGTTCATCAGTCACACCAGTCACAGTTCCCTCTATAGCCACAAGTTCTGGCGGCTGTCGTACCTAGCAGCGTAGATATAGAACATTCTCATTACCAAAGAAAGCTGTATTAAACTGTGCAGATGCAAACCTTTCTAATTCCGGAGCTTTTCTCCCTTTCCCAAATAGGGCTCTCCCTAAGGCAGTCTTTCTCCCCGCCCCCTTCAAGGTAATAACCTTGGTGAGTGGGTGTTCTTTTGTTCTCTGCACCTGGGCAGGAGGGTGGAGAACAGGTGTGGAGCTGTGCCCTGGAGCACTAAGGGGGTGGGCGCAATTGTCCGAGTTGTAAAGCAAACAGCTGCACCCAATTCTGCCCTAGCCACCAGCAGGAGCCTCCTGGGGCCCGGATGTGGATGAGGGAGGGGAGACACTGGGAGTTTCAGCCCCTGTCCCTTCCACCTCCCAGAGGCAGCTTAAGGTCACACAACATGTCTGAGCCTGGGATGAGCAGTTTCCAGCACAGCTGACACCTGGGGAAGGTGTACCAGATGGGAGGCCCAGAGTGGAGGGGTGGGGGGGGAGGATTAGCAACCTCTCAACGCCAAGGCTCAGCTGCACCAGGGGCTGAAAGGCATAAATAGGTCACATTCAGACTATTTCAAACGATATGCATCCTCTGTGGTCCCACCTCACTTCAGGAGTTTAACAACCCATAGCCAGACATATATATTTCCACGTGACTGTCCACTGGCATCCCAAAGTCAACATCCTTGAACCTGAATTCTTGCTTTTGCCTCCAGGATGTGTCTGTTCATCCCGCAGCTGTCTCCACCCCAGGAGATGGCTGCCGCATCCTTTCAGCTGTCTGACTCAAAACCTTAGAATCATCCTTTACCTTTCTCTTTCCCATACCCTACAAAGGAACTATCCGTAAATCCTATTGGTTCCACCTTTAAAATATGTCTTGAGGGGCGCCTGACTGGCTCAGTTGGTGGAGCATGTGACTCTTGATCTCTTGACCTTGGGGTTGTAAGTTTGAGCCCCACGTTGGGTACAGAGATTACTTAAAATTTTTTTTAAATCTTAAAACTATAATATGTACATATATGAGATGAGATATATTTATTTCATATATATATATATATATATATATATATATATATATATATATATATTGAATCCACCCCCTCCTCACCATCAGCCTACTGTCACCTTGGTCTGAGCCACCATTGTCTCCCTCCCAGATGGCTGTGGCAGCTTCCCACCTTTGCCTCCTCCAGTATACTCTTCACCCCAGGGGCACTGAAATCGCTTCACTCCTGAGCTCCAAACTATTTAGTGGCTCTGAAATTCACCTGCAACAAAGTCAATTTCCTTACTGCTGCCTACTGATCCCCATTTATAGGGCCCTGAACCCCTTGCCCAGACACATAGTTCGGTGTTCTTTCTGTGCCTTGCACACTCCTGCCTCAGGACCTTTGCTGCTGCTACCCTCTATCAGGAGCCCACTTTTTTTTTTTTTATTTTAATGTTTATTTGTTTTTGAGAGAGAGAGAGAGAGAGACAGAATCCGAAGCAGGCTCCAGGCTCTGAGCTGTCAGCACAGAGCCCGACGCTGGGCTTGAACTCACAAACTGTGAGATCATGACCTGAGCCGAAGTCGGACGCTTAACCTACTGAGCCACCCAGGTGCCCCTACCAGGGGGCCCACTCTTACCTCAAACAACTTCTAGCAGCTTTCTCGCCTTCCTTTTTTTTTTTTCCTTCTTACCCTCTTACAGTCTTAGGAATGGAAATACCCTCTTCAGAGAAGGCTTTGTCACCTTATATAAAACAAACAGCACTCAGTGGGTCCTCATGCCTTTGTCTTATTTTTCCTCAGAGCACCTATCATAGTATTTATTGACTTGCTCACTGCCAGTCCATTGTCTGTGTCCTCTCACAAGAAGAGTGGCTCCGTGGGGCAGGGATTTTCGCTATCTTGTTCACCGCTATATCCCCAGTACTCTGCACATAGTAGGAGTTGAGTCAAGGAGGGAAGGAAGCACAAGCCTTGTGCTAAGAACCATGTCAAGCACCTAATATGGCTATCTCATCTAATACCCATGGCCCCTAAGGCAGGCACTGTTATTATCTGGCTGTGCAGATGGGGAAATGAGGCTCAGAGGTAATGACTGGCCCCAAATTAGCAACAGACTAAAGTGTGTCTCTTGTACCACTCCCCCACATACAATCGGAATTGACAGTCAGGGAGCTGTAGGAGACTGAATTCTGGGTGCCCCAGGTCATTTAGTTGCATCAGCAAGACGTCTGAAACCTTCTACTCTACGAGTGGGCAACTCTTAATAGATGAGTCTTTTACATGTTCTTAGAGGGAGCTCTAAATCTCCGGGTTTTTCTTCTCTTTTAGTGTAGCTTGTGGTCAATTGTTTAAAGGAAAAAAAAAAAAAAAGCAGCAGCATATCAGAGCTCTCTAGGGAATACTTGAAACCTTTCATATGTGCTCCCTTCCTTCGGGCTGTCACATCCTTTCCCTGGTCTCCAAGTGGCAGCCCACTGAAAGGGTAGTGTGGCTGAGGTCTGAAAAGCTTAAGGGGACAGGTAAAGAAGAGGTGAGAGGGATGGGGCGGGAAGGGGGTCTGAGATACAAATAAGGGCCAGTCAATATAGGACTTTGTAGGTCCTGGTGGGCAGTTGGAATTTTATTCCCGAGACATAGAGGAGTCTTCGAAGTAGTTGTTTTCTTTTTTGATTTCTTAGTGAGGGAAAACATATAGAGCACAAATCCTAAGTGTAAATTTTCTCAAGCGCAGCACACCTATGTGAAGGTGAGCACGCAGATCAAGAATCAGAATTATCACCAGCCCCCAGAACCTTCCTGGAAGGCCAGCCTCGTCACTATCCTTCCCCCATCCTAAAGGTCTCCACTATCCTGATTATAACAGCACAGATTAATTTTACTTATTTTTGAAATTGTATATGTAAATGGAATCACACAGTAGCTACTATTTTTGTGTCTGGCTTCTTAAACTCAACATTATGTGAGATTAATTTCTGTTGTCTGTATAGCAATAATTTATTCACTGTCATTGCTATGTAGTATTCCATTGCAGAATATAGCACAATTTGCTTATCCTTATTCTCCTGTTGACAATCACTTGGGAATTTTCTCGTCTGGGCTCCTGTAAATAATGGTCCTATAATTGTGTATGGGTCTCTCATGAACAGATGTAAGCATTCCTCTCCACTGGCTACCTAGGAGGTATCATTACAGGGCAAGCATATGTTTAGCTTTTTTAGATACAGTTTCCTAAGTGGTTCTACTACTTATAGTCCCACCGCCAGAGTATGAGAGTTCATAAGAGCTTCAGGTAGAGAGTGACACAATCTGTGTCCTAGTCCAACATCTATGGACTAGATGGCACTGTCTATGGCACTGTTTCATCGGATACCATCAGACACTGGCCCAAGGACCAGCCATAAACAAGACCTCTGCCCCTAAGGAGTTCACAGCCTACACAGAGGGTTTAAAATTGTGCTCCAGGGGCTCTTGGCTGGCTCAGTCGGTAAAGACTTTTGATCTCAGGGTCATGAGTTGAAGCCCCACGTTGGGCATGGAGCCTACTTAAAAAAAAAAATTAAAAAACAAACCTGTGGGGCGCCTGGGTGGCGCAGTCGGTTAAGCGTCCGACTTCAGCCAGGTCACGATCTCGCGGTCCGTGAGTTCGAGCCCCGCGTCAGGCTCTGGGCTGATGGCTCGGAGCCTGGAGCCTGTTTCCGACTCTGTGTCTCCCTCTCTCTCTGCCCCTCCCCCGTTCATGCTCTGTCTCTCTCTCTGTCCCAAAAAAAAAAAAAAAAAAAAAAAAAAGTTGAAAAAAAAAATTTTTTTAAATAAAAAAATAAAAAAAAATAAAAAAAAAAATAAAAAACAAACCTGTGCTCCAGTGGGGTTATGGGGTCTAGGCTCTGTACAAGGGACCCTGTATTGTCTGGAAGGACCAGGGTACCCGGAGAAATAAATGGCAGTGGAAGAATGTGACAACAGTTAGTCAAGGACTTTAAGATTAGTTTATCTCTAGGCCTAAAGAAATTCCAGGGACCAATATGGGCAAAGGCCTGGAAGACAGTGCCATCTGAAGAAGACCAAGTATGGTGACCTGGAGTGAAAACATATGTTCTGGGATCAGTCACCAGTTGTGTGTACTGGGGCAAATCACTTGATCCTTGTGGGCCTCAGTCTTCTCATCTGATAAAAAGGATAATATGACAGCACTCAACCCAGCAGGACTGTAAACTACGGCTTGAACTTTGCACATAGTACCTGACACGTAGGAAACATTCAATCAATGTAGCTGCTCTGAGTATTTCTATGTGGCTGGAAAGGAAAGCAGGGAGGCAGAAGATAAGCATAAGCGAAATTGGAGTGTGCATGTACAGCCTCGCATAGCTCCTGTTGGGCAATGAGCATCCAGTTAGCATTTAAAGGAGGCTGGAGAATGGGCAGGGAAACTACATCAGAGGTGAGTTGTGGTCAGATCCTCCAGCTTCAGAGGACAGTTAGTGAAGGGAGAACCTTAGAGGCAGGAAAACCAATTAGGAGGCCTTTGTAATAAGCAGTGTACAAGTCTGCAGGTATGACATATTTTGCAATAAACTGTCTAAAGGGAGACCAAAAAAATAAAGAAGTGATGAGAACCTCCACCTGGACAGAGGAAAAAGACATGGATTCTGTGAAGTCAATGGGATGAAGTGCAATATGGAAGGTGAGAGAAGCCAGCTTCTGTATCAGTGCCCCCAAGGCAGGAGATGCACTCCTTTGGGGTGGCATCCACTTCTCTTCTTGGGCATGAAGTCTCATGAATTTACTTACCCTTCAGGGAGCAAAACTGGCCATTAGCAATGTATCACATTTTCATCCATAAATTGGGAAATGTTCTACAATAATTTTCATTAGCAATGTATCACATTTTCATCCATAAATTTGGAAATGTTCTACAATAATTTTCATTAGCAATGTATCACATTTTCATCCATAAATTTGGAAATGTTCTACAATAATTTTCATAGCCATTGTTAGGGTGTTGTGAGATGCGCATCCTCAACTACTGATGGAAACAAAACTTGGTAAAACTGTAAGCGTTGCCACTACTTGATCCAATAATTCCATTTTGAAAAATCTGTTCCTAGAATCAGAAAATAGGTATGACTGGGGGTGCCTGGGTGGCTCAGTTGGTTAAGCTGCCGACTTCGGCTCAGGTCATGATCTCAAGGTCCGTGAGTTCGAGCCCCGCGTCGGGCTCTGTGCTGACAGCTCAGAGCCTGGAGCCTGTTTCAGATTCTGTGTCTCCCTCTCTGACCCTCCCCCACTCATGCTCTGTTTCTCTCTGTCTCAAAAATAAACAAATGTTTAAAAATTAAAAAAAAAAGAAAATAGGTATGACTGATGCATAACAATGTTCAGTGAGGCATTATTTATAATAGAAAAAAATAAAAGAGCAGCAGCCTTAATGATTATAGGGGTCAGATTCTACCAAAAGCAGAGTATCCTATGACTGTCCATTAAAGTAACATTTATGAATAATTTTTAGTGACATGGAGAAATGCTGTGTATAGAATAGCGAAAAAAGGCAGGATGCAGAAATGTGTTAACAGCATGACCTCAATTATGAAAATATACTCAAGAATAGAAAACAATTGAGAAGGCTATATAGTAAAATGGTGAGAGCATTTACTTTTCAGTGTTAAGAATTAACACTTTAATTTGCTTCCTAATCTTGTTATAGCACATGAACTCCTCACCGTGAGTATGCTCACATTCCTCTTGTGATCATAAATAATAATGAATTTTAATAATATAACTCAGCTGGTTCATCTTTCCTCCTGGGGGCTCTTGGACTCTTCAGCCTTCTATGGAGAAAAGGTCTTGCTTATTAGAAAAGCCGCAGCCATGCCAAATATTTCTCCAGTGCACAGATAGGCTTTCTAAAGTGCCACGGACATTTCAGGCTCCTGTTTATCCAACAAGGATCATATACCTTTAAAGCGCTTCCCCTCACTGACTGTCATCTGGCCAGGCCTTGTGTTTATCATACATTAGCACAAGGGGCATGGCCAGTGCAGATGGCAGGCAGCATGCCTGTCTCCCTGCCACCCATCTTTATCCTCTTAGTCACTAAAGAAAAACAATCACTTGGTTTGGACAAGAAACAGCCAGAGCCACGAGCAAATTTCCTTAGGTCTATCAAATCTATGATTCCTCCAGAAAGTTGCAAGAAAATGTCAGAATTCTGTTGTTGTTGTTGTTGTTGTTGTTGTTGTTTTAATTTTAATTTTTAAAAAAGTAATCTCTACACCCAACGTGGGCTCAAACTCACAATCCTGAGATCAAGAGTCACATCCTCCACCAACTGAGCCAGCCAAGTGCCCCAAGAATGTCAGAATTGAATTCTGTCGCCTAAGACTAAGTTTCTGACTCAGGCAAATTTTTTGGTAAGTCCCTTAACCTTTCTGAGATTCAGTTCCTTTGGAATGAAAACGGAGCTGTTACAAAGGTGAAATCAAATTCAGTTTATAAGGCCCCTGGCCCTGGGGCGCCCGGCGGTCTCAATCCGTGGAGCCTGAGACTTTTGGTCTCAGGCTTGTGAGTTTAAGCCCCATGTTGGATGTGGAAATTACTTTAAAAAATTTAAAGAAATTTTTAAAAAGAAAACTTATAAGGCACCTGGCCCTGACTCTAACTCCTAAATGTTAGTGTCCCTGAGGCCTTAGGTAACAAAATCAAGGAATTGGTACCTTAGGTAACCAATCAACCACAGGCTGATGCTCCGTGTCTCTGATGTTTCCAGAGGGCCTCTCTTCCCCACCTTCAACACACATACACACCCTACCATTTTTTAAGCAAAAATGATGAAGTAGTGAACCTGTGGAGACTAATTCATTTTCTCTACGTCTGAAATCAGACAAAACTTGGGAAAGGTATAGATTTGAAATCAGGCCTACCCAGGTCTTTAGCAAGAAAATTTTATTTTCAAAAACAGTGGAATGTGGTATATCCAAACAGTGGAATACTACCTGGCAACAGAAAGGAATGAAAATTACTGCTAGATACAACAACACAGATAAATCTCAAAATCATTATGTTGGATGACAGAAGCCAGAAAAAAGAGTACCTGCTGTAGGAGTTCATTTACATGCAAGTCTAGAAAACGCAAACCAGTGCATAGTGACAAAAAGTCGATCAGTGGTTCCCTGGGTCCAGGTACAGATGCAAGGATGGATTACAGCAGAACAGGAGGAATCTTACAGGGGTGATGGAAATGTTCTGTATCTGGATAGTGCTGGTGATTTCACAGGTATATACAACTGTCAAAATTCATCAAATTGAGCCCTTTAAATTGATGTGGCTCGTTGTACATAAACAGTATGCCCCAATAAAGTTTTTGTTTCTTTTTTCCTTTCCTTTTTTTTTTTTCCAAGTAAGTTTCATGCCTAGCACAGAGCCCAACACAGGGCTTGAAGTCATGACCCTAAGATCAAGAGCCACATGCTCTACTGACTGAGCCACCCAGGCACCCTTCAATAAAGATAAAGGTTTAAAAAAGCAATCATGGGAGAGCACTGGGCTGGCTCAGCTGGTAAGAGCATGCAACCCTTGATCTCGGGGTTGTGTGTTCGAGTCCCACATTGGGTATAGAGATTACTAAAAATAAATAAATAAACTTAAAAAAAAAAACAATCACAAGAGTTGGGGACGGGCAGAATGGGGAATAACTACTAATGAGTATGGGGTTTCTGGTGCTGGTTACACAACTCTGTGACTACTAAAAACTACCATACTATATACTTTAAATGGGTGAGTGTATGGTATATGAGTCATATCTCAATAGAGCTGTTAAACAAAAATCAATCATATAGCTATAATGATAGAGATCACAATAGTGGTAACCTTTAGGTCGGGTATTGACTGGAAAGGGAAACTAGGGAGCCTGTTAGGGTGGTGGAAAATGATATAAGTGGTAGTTACAGGTGTTAAGCCTGAAATAATTCATTGAGCTGTATGCTTGAGGTTTGTGCATCTTGTCATACCTACACATTATACTTCAAATTGTCACTTTTACTTATGTTTTTAACTTTAATTTAGTTTTTAAAGATTTCATTTACTTATTTTAAAAAAATAAACTCTTTGGGGCTCCTGGGTGGCTCAGTCACTTAAGCGACTGACTCTTGGTTTTGGCTCAGGTCATGATCTCACAGTTCACACATCGGGCTCGGTGCTGACAGTATGGAGCCTGCTTGGGATTCTCTCTCTGCCTCTCTGTACCTCCCCTGGTTGCTCTCTTTCTCTCAAAATAAATAAATAAACTTTAAAAAAAATTATAAATAAGTAAACAAACAATTTGCCCAATGTGGGGCTCGAACTTATGATCCTGAGATCAAGAGTTGCATGCTCTACCAACCAAGCCAGCCAGGCATCCCTCAATTTTTCACTTTTATATTATTTTATTTTTTTTTTTTTACATTTATTTATTTATTTTGAGAGAGAGAAAGCACGAGCGGGTGAGGGGCAGAGAGAGGAAGACAGAGAATTCCAAGCAGGCTCTGTGCCGTCAGCTCAGGGCCCAGGACAGGGTTCAAAGCCAGAACCCTGAGATCATGACCTGAGCTGAAATCAAGTCGAATGCCTAACCAAGTGAGCCACCCAGTCACCCCAATTTTTCACTTTTAAATTTACTTTTGAAAAATTTACATAAAATTCCTTGGAACTTTAAAAAATGTACAGTTCTACGAGTTTTGATAAATGCATACAATCCTATAACCATCATGATAAACAAGATGTAGAACAGCTCCATCAGCCCCAGAATTTCCCTGTGCCCTTTTATAGTCATAATTTACCTCTACCATAAGTGTCTGATGACACAGATCTATTTTCTGTTCCCATAATTTTGCCTTTTAAAAAAATCCTGTAAGTGGAATTATAGAATATGTAACCTTTTGAGTCTGGTTTCTTTCTTTCTTTCTTTCTTTCTTTCTTTCTTTCTTTCTTTCTTTCTTTCTTTCTTTCTTTCTTTCTCTCTCTCTCTCTCTCTCTCTCTCTCTCTCTCTCTCTCTCTTTCTTTCTTTCTTTCTTTCTTTCTTTCTTTCTTTCTTTCTTTCTTTCTAGTACTCTCTACACCCAACCTGGGGCTTGAACCCCAAGATCAAGAGTCACATGTTCTACCGACTGAACCAGCCAGGTACCCTGAGTCTGGCTTCTTTGAAATTCATCCATATTATTTTGAGTATCAGAAATTTGTTTCTTTTGATCTCTACATAGTGTTCATTTGTATGACGAACGTACCACAGTCTGTTTATCCATTCACTAGTTGAGGGACATTTAAATTATTTCCAGTTTTTGGTAATTTTGAATAAGGCTGCTATAAACAGTCATGCACAGGTTTTTGTGTAAACATAAGTTTTTAGGGGCACCTAGCTGGTTCAGTCTGTGGAACCTGCAATTCTTGATCTCAGGGTCATAAATTCAAGCCCCATATTGGGTGTAGAAATTACTTAAAAATAAAATCTTAAACAAGCAAACAAACAAACAAAAAACAGGGGCAGCTGGGTGGCTCAGTTGGTTAAGCGACCAACTCTCAATCTTGGCTCAGGTTACATTCTCATGGTTCCTGAGATCAAGACCTGTGTTGGGCTCTGGGCTGACAGCCTGGAGTCTACTAGGGATTCTCTCTCTCCCTCTCTGCCACTCCCTGCTCATGCATGCACATACCCTCTCCCGCTCTCTCTCAAAATAAATAAATAAACTTAAAAAACAAACAAACAAACATAAGTTTTGGGCACCTCAGTTGGTAGAGCATCCAACTTCGGTGCAGGTCGTGATCTCACGGTTCATGAGTTCAAGCCCCACATTGGGCTTTGCACTGAAGTTCAGAGTCTACTTGGGATCCTCTGTCTCCCTCTCTGCCCCTCCCCTGCTGACACACGCTCTTGTACATGTTCTCTTTCTCTGAAAAATAAACATTTAAAAGTATATAAAAAATAAGTTTTTAAACCAGGCTTGCATTCCCAGGATAATCCCAATTTGACCATGATGCGCTTTTTTTTGGTACTATCTTTTAAAAAAATTTTTTTTTTTTTAATTTATTATTTTTTTTTTTACATTTATTTAACTTTGAGACACAGCACAAGTGGGGGAGGGGCAGAGAGAGAATGGGACACAGAATCCAAAGCAGGCTCTGGGCTCCGAACTGTCAGCACAGAGCCCGATGCAGGGCTCAAACACACAAACTGTGATATCATGACCTGAGCCGAAGTTGGATGCTTAACTGACTGAGCCATCCAGGTGTCCCTAAAAAATTTTTTTCAATGTTTATTTCTTTTGAGAGATGGAGGTGGGGAGAGAGAGAAAGAACCCCAAGCAGGCTCCATGCTGTCAGCGCAAAGCCTGACATAGGGCTCGATCCCATGAACTGTGAGATCATGACCTGAGCTGAAATCAAGAGTCCAATGCTTAAAGGAAAAAAAAAATGTTAAAAAAAACAAACAAAAAAAGAGTCCAACGCTTAACTGACTGAGCCACCCAGGCCCCTCTGCACTATCTTTTTTATATACTGTTTAATTCAATTTGTTACTGTTTTGTTGAAGATTTTTGCTTGTATATGTCTTCATGAGACATATTAGTCTCTAGTTTTCTTTTTTTGTAATATGTTAGCATGGTATTGCTATCAGGGTAATCTTGGCTTCATAAAATGAGTCGAAAATGCTTCCTCCTTGTTTATTTTCTGGAAGATACCATATAAAGTTGGCATTATTTCTTCTTAAATATTTGGTAGAATAAACCAGTGAAACCTTTTGGGTCTGGAGTTTTCTTGGCTAGGAAATCTTTAACTATAAATTTAATTCATTTAACAAATACTGAATCTGAATACCCCCCCACCCCACCAAAAAAAATAAAAAATAAATATTGGAGTATTCACATTATCAATGTTTTGAGTGTTAGTGGGTTGAGTCTTTTAAGAAGTTGGTCAGTCTCATCTGAGTTACCAAATTTACAGGCATAAAACTTTTATTTATCACCCTTTCACTATTGGGGAAGTCTATACTAACATTCCTTCTTTCATTCTTTTTTTTCCCCCTTCCATCATTTTAAAAATTGACATATTGTTACATTGTTTTATATATATATATATATATATATAACAAATTGATATATTTGTTAGTCTTGTTAAAGGTTTATCGACTTTATTAATCTTTTCAAAGAACTAGAAATTTTGGTTTCATTGATTTTTATTCTTTTCTCACTTCAGTTGAGTTCTGCTTTTATCATTATTATTTCTTATCATCAGCTTGCTCTGGGTTTAATTTGCTTTCTCTTTCCAGGTTTGTTGTTGTTGTTGTCTATTTATTTATTTTTAAAGAGAAACAGAGAGAGGAGGAGGAGGGGCAGAGAAAGAGGAGAGGGAGTCCCAAGCAGGCTCTGCGTTATTAGAGCAGAGCTGACGCAGGGCACAAACCCAGGAACAGTGAGATCATGACCTGAGCCAGAATCAAATGTCAGATGCTCAACTGACAGAGCCACCCTGCCCGCCCCCTGCCCCCCCCCCCCCCCTTTTTAAAAATAAGCTCTACACCCAACGTGGGGTTTAGACTCACGACCCTGAGGTTAAGAGTCCCATGCTCTACCAAGTGAACCAGCCAGGTGCCCCACCACTGGACATCTTAACCCTCAGCCTTCTAACCCTATAATCTATTCTCCCCACAGGAGGTAGAAGCATATTTTCAAAATGTCATCAGGTTAGGCCACTAACCTGCTCCAAACCCTGCACAATCTCCTGCTGGTCTTACAATGAAATTCACATACTTTTCTGTGGGTGCCAAAGCCCTGCAACATCTGGTTCTGCCTCCGCTCCTGGACTCATTTCCCACTATTCCTTTCATCCACACAGCTTCAATCATATTGACCACTTTGTGCCTTACGTCCGGGAAGTTTATTTCCTACTCAGGGCCTTTGCATTTGCTGTCCTCCCTACCTAGAACACAATCGCTCAGATATTCCTATGATCTGATACTTCATTTCACTATGGTCTCATTTAATGTATAATTTCAGAGCTACTTTCCTGCCTACCACTATAAAATGATAATCCTCATACCTCTTGAACCATCTCTCTCTCCCTTACTCTGTTTTTGACATTAAGTTATCCTTCCACTTGTCTGTTTCCATAGACTAAGCTGCATGTGGGTAGCAGCATTACCTTATTGATTACTTTATCCTAGCACAAGGCTTAGCACAAGATAAGTACTTGATAAATATTTTTTAATGAATAAATTAATTCTTTCCTTTCTTGAATATACTTCTATGACCCCCAACAGTACGTGATGGGAGGGATCAAAGGGGAGACTAGAAAGACTGTTATTTGCAGTCTCACGGCCCCTTGTGTCTATCTCTGCTTTAATATTTCCCTTATTTATTTAACAGATACTTATGGAGTTCCAACTCTGTCCCAGACACTGGAGATACAATGGTGAAAAAAGCAAAGTTTTTACAGTTCTCGTGGTCTACAGAGAATGATGTATAATAATTCAGAAATGGAGAAAATAATAGGTTATATGCCATGGAGAAGAGGTGCATGGTATTGTAGGAGTGGATATAAGGAGTTCTGACAAGTCTGGAGGGTTAGAGAGGGCTTCTCTGAAGGAGTACCAGATGAGCTGATACCTCAAGAGTAAGTAGGAGTGAAGTGGGGGGGTGGTTGTGTGGAAGGAGGAACATGGCTCCCACAGTTGAGGCTCAGAGCTCTGGTATACACTGGGTCTCAATAGGCCTGTCTGGTCAGCATGAGGGTGATGGAGATGTGGTCACAGAAGTAAGCCAGGTCTGGCTAGGCAAGGCAGGACAAGTGAGTCTTCAGGAAGTAGAAGGCATTGTTCTTTTCCTCCACCTCTAGAGGGCAGCCCACTTACTGTTCCAGGCCTGGAATCTTCCTGATCATGGGTTTCTAAATCAGTTTTTTGCTTCAAATGATTTTGAGAATCACTGAATTAGGGACTAATTTCTCACTAAATGTTTGACAAATGAATTCATGCTTGTTGGGCTGAACATGGTGGCAAAACATTCTTTGTGCAGCCTCTCTGGGCAGCCAATTTATAGTATATGATCTTGGGCAGTTAATTATCTTCCCTTCTTCCTTGCTTCCTCCCAGACTTAATTCAGCAAACATTTCTTAAATGTCTGTGTCATAAAAATATTAAAAATGTTGCACAGTCATTATATCCCAGATAGCCAAGTGCTAAGTGAAGGCAAGGCATTATACAGCAGGATTCAAATGGTAATAGAATTAAAAAAAAATTTTGGGGGGGCGGGAGGGGGGTGCCTGGATGGCTTAGTCGGTTAAGCGTTGTACTCCTGATTTCAGCTCAGGTCATAATCTCATGGTTCTTGAGTTCAAGCCCCACATTGGGCTCTGCGCTGACAGTGTAGACCTTGCTTGGGATTCTCTCCCTCTCTCTCTGCCTCTCTCAAAAAATTTTTTTTAAAGTAGGCTCCACATCCAATGTGGGGCTTGAACTTATGACCACGAGATTAAGAGTCACATGCTCTACCAAATGAACCAGCCAAGTACCCCAATAATGGAATTTTTTTGAGCACCTACTATATACTAGCAACCTCAAAACATGAAGGCTAGAGACTGGGAGTGGGGTGGGGGTGAGACAGTGGGTAGGAAGAGAAATTTTTTAAAAAGTGCATATAATAATAATTGCAACATTTAAAAAATGTACCAGGCACTGTGTTTTTCATGCAACAATCTTGTAAGCTATCATGAGCCACTTGCTGAGGCTCAGAAAGATGAAATGACTTGTCTGAGGTTGTATAGATGGTAAATGTGGAGCCATGATGTATATCCAGGCTCTGGTATGTGGGCTCTTCGATTTAACACCATTTGAGAGTAAATATAATATATAGGTGTTGAAAATTATCCAATTATCCCAAACTTGGAGTAAAGCAAAAGAATAAATTCATGGAACTCCAATTTTCTTTTCCAGTTCACAATATGTGTTGGAAACCCTTTCTTATTACCACAAGTAGACCTACTTTTTACATGTTGCACATTATTTTCTACAGTTTATTTCACTAATTCTCCATGTAGGACACTCAAGCCAATTTTTATTTTTGTTCTTATAAATAATTCTGATATAAACTTCCTTCCTATGCATCTTTTTGTGCACATAAGCAAGTATTTCTTTGGGATGGGGACCCACAAATGGAATTTCCAACTCTAATGCATGAAATAGGGCAACTCATTGTTTTCCTGACTATAAGAGAGGTTGAACATCTATTTTTTTTTTACACAACTTTTTTTTTTAAAGTTCATTTTTGAGAGAGACAGCATGAGTGGGGGAAGGGCAGAGAGAGAGAGGGAGAGAGAGAATCCTAAGCAGGCTCTGTGCTGTCAGAACAGAGCCTAATGTGGGGCTCGAGCTCTGGAAACCATGAGATCATGACCTAAGCCAAAACCAAGATTTGGATACTTAACCCACGGAGCCACCCAGGTGTCCCTGAACATCAATTTTAATGTTTATTAGCCATTCACATTTTCTTTTCTGTGTATTGTCTATTCATCCTCTTTGTTCATTTTTCTTTATTTTTAAGTAATCTCTATGCCCAACGTGGGTTTCAAACTCATAACCCTGACATCAAGAGTTGCATGCTCTACTGACTGAGACATCTAGGTATCCAAACCATTTTTCTATTGAATTATCTTTTTCTTCTAAATGTTTTATAGTTCTTTATTCTGAATATTGATACGTTGTTGAATATGTTGCAAATATTTTATCCCAGTCTTTTGCTTTTAAAAGAAACCAAACTTTACTTATGGTGTCTTTGTACATGGAGGAGTTTGGAATTTTTAATCTGTTTTAATTTTAATTCCTGTTTTTGATTCTTTGGGAGGCAGCTCAAAGAACTGGGTCTGAAGTCAAAGTTTTGAGGACCCAACCCCATCTCTGCTTTATGTTAACAGTAACCCGTGGGCAAGTTGGTCGGTGGAAAAGCCCTTTCTGCATGTATAGAAAAGGGAAAATAATACCTCTCTCCCTCATTGTGAGGATTGACTGGATGAGTGTATAAAAGTAGCACCTGGGGCGCCTGGGTGGCTCGTCGGTTAGGCGTCCGACTTCAGCTCAGGTCATGATCTCATGGTCCGTGGGTTCGAGCCCCGCGTCGGGCTCTGTGCTGACAGCTCAGAGCCTGGAGCCTGTTTCAGATTCTGTGTCTCCCTCTCTCTCTGCTCCTCCCCTGTTCATGCTCTGTCTCTCTCTGTCTCAAAAATAAATAAACGTTAAAAAAAAAAATTAAAAAAAAAAAAAAGTAGCACCTGAAGATGATGAAGTAATACAACGGTTATTATAGCTAACGGTTATTAATATTGTGATGACATTTTAGACATTTATAACAGAGTAGGCCAAAAGGGGGTAAGTGACTTACCCCATGACTTGTTCAGGGCGACAAGGCCTTAATCTGGAGAACTCAGGTGTGGCGCTGTCCCCTCCCCCCTAAGCTCCACCCCCTAGGCCCTTGCCTCCACCTCCCGGCCTGGGTCGCCGCCCAGGCCACAGCCGGAAGCCCAGTGCCAGACGAGTGGGCCTTGCGCGTGACGGGCGCGCGTGACACAGGGGAGGCGGGCTTGAGAAGCTGGATGCGCCGGGATAGGGCGGTAGGTTCGCGCGGAAGGGGCGGGGCTTAGCTGGAGCGGGTCTTGGGGCCGGGCTTCCGTGTGCGTTGGTCGGGCGGGCGCGCGGCGGGGGCGTGCCCGGGGGGCGGGGCGGAGCCAACCAGGGGGGCGGGGCGGCGCGCGGCCTAACGGCAGCGTTGGCGGCAGCGGCGGAGCTGGGGCTGGCGAGCTTTGCTGCTCCAGGTCTCGCGGCGGCGCCTCCGAGGGACCCGGGCCGCGGGTGGAGGCGGGAGGCGCACGGCGGAGGCGTGCGGCGATGGTGGGCGTCCCTGGAGCGGCCGCCTTCCAGCGTAAGCAGGGCGGGAAGGCGGGAGGCTGAGGGGGGCGTGTGAGGGGCCTGCTGCTCCACAGGCGCCAGCTCCCGAGAGGCCCCCGGCGCCAGGCCAGATTGGGGAAACTGAGGCCCGAAGCAGGGCGGCGGATCCAAGGTCACGCGGCGGGCCGGGCCTTCCCGGGTTCTCGAGGCCGCCCGGGCGCTTCCTGCGCGGCCCGGAGGGCTCGGAGCTCGCGATGCGAATGAAGCTGTGGGGACCGCGGCCTTGGAGCCCAGGCCGGGCCGGCGTCCATTGGACTTACTCGCGGACAAGGATTGTTTTGTCCTCCCGGTGCTGAGGCCACTGAGTGTTGTTTCTGGGGGAGTATTCCACACGCCCAATTTCGAGGGGTGTGCGGCGGATGGTGGGGGAGGCGAGGATGGCCTCTTTGAGGGGGCCTGTTGAGTGCAGGCTCGGGGATCAGACTGCCTGGGTTCACATCCTGCCTCCCCGGCTCAGGGGATGTGACCTTGGGTCTTTCCTAACCTCAGTTCCATTCTGCAAAATGGGGGTGTAGAGAGCATTTCCACATCCCCACCCCCATCCCCTCCGCCACGGTTCTTGGGTTTGTGAGGCCAGTAGAATGCTTGGCACAGACTGGGACATACACAAGCGTGAAAGCTGTTATTACTGTAATCGCTGATAAATCTCATCCAGGGTGAACCTCACTCGGAAAAGCCCGAAATTGGGCTCTAGTTATGTATTTGTTTTACGATTTTTGTCTTAGGTTAGTCCTGCTTTATGATCCAGTTGTTTTTCTTACCTCCATTTCTCCATTCCGGCATTTATCTAGTGTTCCTCCTAGAATTTTGAGATCCTGATGTCTCTTAATAGCAACAATAAAATTTTAATTGCTTCTCGTTACAATAGCAGTGATAGTCAACATTTTTTTCAGCAGCAGGCATTTTGCATTCTATTCATTCACTGTTTCTTAAATCATCTATTAAGTAAAAAGTACCATTCTCAGCCATGGGAATATAACAACAAACTAGATGGACCAAACTCAGTCTTTAAGTTTTGTTTGGGGAAGGGGAAGACAGGTAAATGAGGAAAGCAATAAATCCATTTGGCATGTTTTCTCTTCGTTTAATCCTGGTGACAGTGTAAATAAGAGTTAAGAATTTCAATATGACCATTTTGCAGAGGATGAAACCGAGGAACAGAAGGAACCCTGTGATCTAGCCCCAGAGCCCACGTCCTTCACAAAAAAGGGAGACTTTACACAGCCTCTCTTCTTTGACACTCATTAGATACTGGATTGAAGAAATGCAAAGTAGATGCATCCAGCAATGCCTCTTCATAGTCAAGCCGAAAATCGCTGCTTTTCGTAGTTTGATCTGTTCTTCTTGGAGCTTATAACGAAAGAGAGGCAGAGCTGACCCTTTAGGTCTAAGATGCACCATCTCTGTGAAATGAAAGGAGTTTTAATCTGAACTTAAATGTTTTATGTCCAAATCTCTTTCATGCAATTTTTAGTTTAAAATATGTCCCCAAAGTACAATTTTAGTTCTATTATGTAACAAAGTTTTATATGTTTGTTTATTTTAGTGTTCCTAAGACAATTCTATATTACATTCTTAGCATACTTAATACACTTTTTCTTTTAATCTGGAAGCATATAGTAAACTGAATTAAAATATTGAGAGGATTTTTTCTGTGAGGTTCCCGTGATACAGTTAGATTCAGCATTGACCATCTGCTAAGCTCCAGGCCCTGTGCTGGTGTAGGGCTTACAAAAATGAATAAAAGCAGACTCTTGCCTCTAGGAGCTTACCTATAGGCTTGATTGGCTAATGTTTTTATAAGATTTTTTTTTTTTTTTTAACGTTTATTTATTTTTGAGACAGAGAGAGACAGAGCACGAACGGGGGAGGGTCAGAGAGAGAGAGACACACACACAGAATCAGCAGCAGGCTCCAGGCTCCGAGCCATCAGCCCAGAGCCCGACGCGGGGTCTGAACCCACGGACCGTGAGATCGTGACCTGAGCTGAAGTCGGACGCCTAACCCACTGAGCCACCCAGGCGCCCCGATTGGCTAATGTTTTTAACGGAAGTGCCGGGCAGAGAATGTAGGAGCTCTGAGTCCTTGGAGGGGGGCGGGGGAGTAGTCTAGAGCATTGGCCTAAAATGTTTTTCCATGTTCTTTGTATTAGTAGATAGGTTTGAGTATGCACATACATGTAAATGTTTTAAGTTACAATTACATTGCTAATTAACTGTAGTCTATGTTAGGTACATTTTATAACATGCAAAAATAGACCTTTTTTGCAAAAGGATGATCTAAAGTGTGAGTAGAAGTTCCAATTGTTGTTTTTTCACATGCTGGTGAATAATAACTGGGCATCTTAGGGGTGGGGACCTTTGGTCTTGTGGTGGGACCTTCTTCTTAACCTCTGAGGTTGGTTGAAATTCAGTTCTGGAGTTGTGCTGAGGTTGAAATCTTGGGGTCCAAAATCCTATTAGCTTTGAGACTTTGGGCACGTTATTTACCTTTTTGTGCACTTTATTTTCCTCATCTGTAAAACTGAGTTGATGAGAGCCTCTGCCACATTTACAGTTTTGTGATGATCAGTAATATGTATGTGGTATGCATATGATAATATATGGGAGTACTCATACTGTGCTTGACATAGTGTTCTGTGTGCAGTTTGTGCCTGAGGGTATAAAGAAGACTTAGGATCTCACAGGCTAGTAGGGGCCCTGCACCTGTACGTGGATAATGATAGTGCTCAAAGCAAAGTCTTTTGAGAATACAGGGTTGGCATAACTAATTGTTCTTGGAGGGTCCAAGTAAGTTTCAGATAAGGAGTTAACATTTGGACCAGCCTAAGAAAAAGAGGGGCTTTTTTTCCAGGAGGAGGAGGGGTGGACCTCTTGTGTGCTTGGTGAGTTGTTCTCCAGATCTGGACCTGCAGGGAACCTGATTGAAGCTTTTGTGTACCTTGTTGATAGGATAACAGTGAGTTCTGGCTGGACTTGTTCTGGCAGGGGCCAGATGGCAAGGAAGCCCATTCCAGAACTTTCCACAATACCGCAGCTCTTTTCTCTCTGGTGACACTTGACCTCATTCTGCCTTCTTAGTTATCTAAGAATATAAACTCCTAAATGTAAGCTCCTGCATTTTTGTGATCTTATTTTGCCTAACAAGGTAAGTGGAAAGTCCCTAAGGCTGGAGAAAGGTCTGTAAATTATTGGACTTTCAAAGAATTGTGAAATTACAAGTAGAATGGTAAATGACCACACTTGCTAGTGAACAAACTTGATTACAAATATGGTAGACAGGCCCTGTGCCTTTCCTAATTCAAAAGGGGTGAGAATTGTCGTGTTCAGTAACCCTTTCCTTATCTGGCATTTGTCCATTAGCATGAAAGAAGAGATGGGAAAGTTTACCTGAAAGACTTCCTGGAGGTTGAATTAGGTACCTTCCATTTGCTCTTCTAGGTCCTACTTTCCATCTGTTGCCTTTTCTCTGCCCTGGAAGGCTGACTTATGTGAACTACATCAAGAGCTTCCTTCTCATCTAAGGTTAGGGAATTTTAATTTCCTTTCTCCCTTCCTATGGGTGTTGCCTCTGGCTGGCTGTGTCCCTTGATTGAAGATTGCTATTCCTCGAAAGGAGGGTTCTTTCTGCCACTCACTCCTTTGGATTTGCAAAGTTTTAATTTCCTTTGTTCCTCAGGCTTAGAAGTGCTCTCACTAGTCCCAGGATACTACAGCTATTCCTTGTGATTATTACCTATTTGGTCCTGTTATTAAACCCTCCTTACTCTGGAGTGTGTTATCTTTCTTGCTGGGACCATGACTATGATTAAAACTTTTATACCTAGTTAATAGCATAACACCTCAGACTTTCACTTAGAGCTCACTCATATTCTGCACATTCTCCAAACAAAGATACCTGTCTGAGCCCAGCTCATAAGCAGATTTTAAAGTTTATTTATGTGTTTAAGTAATCTCTATACCCAACGTGGGGCTCAGACTCAGGACCCCAGGATCAAGCATTTGCATGCTCTTCCAGTTGAGCCAGCCAGATGCCCCTTCACAAGCAGATTTAAAAAGCCACAAATCAGATGGAGAGATGGGAGGCTATCCCAGGTAAGCATACTGACAATGAGAGACAGGGTCTCATCCTCTCCTGTGGTCCTTAAGTACTATGCCACATTGATGCATTTAGCCCTTTTCGCCTAAACTATTGGATAAGAAAAAAAAAAAAAAAAAAGAATACAATTAAAAGCACCATAATGTGTGACCACACAATCAAGACCTGTTAAATTTCAGTTAGTAGCCTATTTAAAAAGGCAGAGATAGGGGGCCTGGGTGGATCAGTCAGTTAAGTGTCCAACTTCAGCTCAGGTCATGGTCTCACAGTTCATGGGTTTGAGCCCTGCATCGGGCTCTGTGCTGATGGCTCAGAGACACTTCAGATTCTGTGTCTCCCTCTCTCTCTGCCCTTCCCCAGCTTGCACTCTGTCTCTCCCAAAAGTAAACAAAAAACCAAAAAAAGGCAGAGATGTGCATGATCGCATATCATCATACATTGTCGATCCGTAATGGAAAAGCAAAATTTGGAGGCAGACTTTGGGTTTGAGGCCCAGTTCTGGGAAGTTTTTTAACTTCTGAGACTCCATTTGTTTAATCTATAAATGAGGATAATTCTTGCCTAAGAATAATAATAATAATCCCTAATAGTCCATGTTTATTTTGGGCCAAATGTCATAAACTTTTTGCCTTTTAATCCTCCACTCTTTTAGGTAGGTATATGTCCTGATTTTACAAATCAAGAAATTGACTCATTATAGAACTAATAAGTGACCAAGCCCAGATTAAAATCTAGATCTTTCTGACTGCAGAGCCTAAGTTGTTGACATTAAAGTAACTGTTATTTAAAAATGTGTTAACTGGGGCACCTCACTGACTCAGTCCATGGAGTTTGCAACTCTTGATCTTGGGACTGTGAGTTCAGGTCCCATACTGGTGTAGAGATTACTTAAAAAAAAAAAAAAATCTTAAAAAAAAAAAGTGGGCATCTGGGTGGCTCACTTGGTTAAGCATCTGACTTTAGCTCAGGTCTTGATTTCATGGTTTGTGAGTTTGAGCCCCGTGTTGAGCTCTGTGCTGACAGTGCAGAGCCTGCTTGGGATTCAGACTCTCCCTCTCTCTCTCTGCCCCTCCCCTGCTCTCTCTCTCTCTCTCTCTCTCAAAATAAATAAATAAACTTAAAAAAAATGTGTTGGGGTGCCTGGGTGGATCAGTCAGTTAAGCATCCAACTTCGGTTCGGGTCATGATCTCACGACCTGCGAGTTTGAGCCCCACATCGG
This sequence comes from Neofelis nebulosa, assembly GCF_028018385.1. NCBI lineage: Eukaryota > Metazoa > Chordata > Mammalia > Carnivora > Felidae > Neofelis > Neofelis nebulosa. Next base: position 116,151,034 of record NC_080790.1, read on the forward strand.
GGCTCCGTGCTGACAGCTCAGAGTCTGCTTCAAATTCTGTGTCTTCCTCTCTCTCTCTGCCCCTCCCCTGCTCACGCTCCATCACTCAAAAATAAGTAAACATTTAAAAAAATGTTTTAAAAATATGTTGGCCTTCAGAGTATCTGGCTAGCTCAGTTGATAGAGCATGTGACTTTTGAGTTGTGAGTTCCAGCCTCACTTTGGATATAGAGAGTACCTTAAAAAAAATGTATTGACCATCAATGAATGGGAAAATCAAACCCCTGTTCCTACACTCGGTCACTGTGAAGTTCCTACATTTGAAAAGTCATTTAAGGGATACCTGGGGGGGTTTTGTTGGTTAAGTGTCCAACTCTTGGTTTTGGCTCAGGTCATGATCTCACAGTCTTGAGATCAAGCCCTGAGTCCATCAGGCTGAGAATATAGCACTTATAAGGGAAGGGAAGCAGTACTTACAGATATCTAAATATTACTGCACTACAGAACTTTTTCTGGTTGTTTCTCCCCTTTTTGAGGGTGATGTTCAGAACCTTTGTTGCCTCATCTCTCACCTCTATCCCATGGCAGAGTCAAAGTGAGCTGAAGGCTTTTAGAGTAATAATATTGCTACAAAACTTTACTTAGTTACTTGCTATCTGGATGTTAATTTAGAGTTGATATTTCAGTGAGTCCTTGTGTGGAATTTCAGTGAGTCCTAGTGTTCGAATTGGGTATAGGTTTTCCTATTAGGAACAAGGTTATCCTTTGATTTCAGTTGTTTTGAGAGGGTTATTGACTTTGGTTAATTGGAGAGTTGGGACTTCTTCACTTGAGTTCTGTCTTCATCTTTGACTGTTGAATGCATTTGTGCTGGTTTGGAACCTGTTGGCTTTCCTGCATACAAATAGATTCTAAAAGTAAGCAAAGATCGACTTTAAGCTTGTTCTTGAGCCTGTCGTGGGACATGCAAATCTAGACTTTATGATTAGTTATTTGAATTAAAAAATGCTTTTAGGCAGAAAAGATCATTTAAAAGATAGTGTCCAATGAACAAATGCAGCACTAGGAACAAGATGGGTTAAGCGTCCGACTTCAGCCAGGTCACGATCTCGCGGTCTGTGAGTTCGAGCCCCGCGTCAGGCTCTGGGCTGATGGCTCGGAGCCTGGAGCCTGTTTCCGATTCTGTGTCTCCCTCTCTCTCTGCCCCTCCCCCGTTTATGCTCTGTCTCTCTCTGTCCCAAAAATAAATAAAAAACGTTGAAAAAAAAATTAAAAAAAAAAAGATGGGTTAATATACTAATAAGTTCCAGGCTAAGGAAAGGATAAGGATAAGGAAAAAAAAGGAGGAAAGAGGTGTAAAAAGATTTCTCACCTGCCAGTTTTATCCTCTTTCCTTAGTGTTAGAGTACTGTTTTGAGCCTCATATTATAGAAAGCAGTCACTGAATTGTAAAGATTTACTTCAATTCCTGAAAGCTTGAAGGCTAATGAGGGACAATCTCTCCCTGGTTATTTTTTCTACTCTGGTAAGATTACCAAGAAGAGGGGCCTCACTGTCGCTATACTAACTGGCCCCATGTGCAATATGAGCCAGTATATGTACATGTGACAGATCCTGTCTCTGGGTTTTATTATGGCTGGTTAAGTAGCTTTTTGCCTTTGTCTCTGGTTTCTGTCTCTGGACCCTTGAAGGCCTTGAGGCTATCTGAAATTATAGGGGCTGGGGTACCATAAATTAAACTTGTGAAATGAGTCCATTGCAGATATATTGACTGAATGAATCTGACTTTTTTTTTTTAAGTTTATTTATTTTTGAGAGACAGAGAGCGAGCATGTGCGCATCCAAGCGGGGGAGGGTCAGAGAGAGAGGGAGACACAGAATCCGAAGCAGGCTCTAGGCTCTGAGCTGTCAGCACAGAGCCTGATGCAGGGCTTGAACCCACGAACCATGAGATCATGACCTGATCTGAAGTCTGACGCTTAACTGAGCCACCTAGGTGCCCCTGAATCTGACTTTTTTTTTTTTTTTTAACGTTTATTTATTTTTGAGAGACAGAAAGAGACAGAGCATGAGTGGGGGAGTGTCAGAGAGAGAGAGGGAGACACAGAATCTGAAGCAGACTCCAGGCTCTGAGATGTCAGCACAGAGCCTGACGCAGGGCTTGAAACCATGAACCTTGAGATAATGACCTCAGTGGAAGTCGGGCACATAACCAACTGAGCTACTCAGGTGCCCCTGAATCTGACTTTTAAGTCTTCTTTTAAAAAGGGTTCTTTGCTAAATTTTCTGCTGGGTGCTTTTCACTTAAGTCATCTCATGTAATTCTTGGAACAACCTTGGGAGGGAGTCAATATCTCTGTTTCGCAGATAAGGAAATAAGACTCAGAGAACTTAAATAAATTGCCCAAGGTCACACAGTTAATCAGTAGCAGATGCACTGTTCAAACTTAGTTCAATCCTGGTGTTGAGTTTATTCATTTTACATTGAGATCTGAGTCCAAAATCCACTGTTTTTTACTATCACATGGCTTCTGCTTTTTGCCAACTAGACTAGAGGTTTTTAAACATGTGTTCCTTGGACCCCAGTGTTCCCTGAAAATGATCTCCCATCATCTATCTTCTGCAACTTTCTTTGCCTACCATCTTCTCTTATTTAAAAATGCCCTAGGAATTGGAATATGATTTAAAGACGACTACTGTACTAGGTCTTGGTCTTGTTCAGAGGTATCCTGATTGAAAGAAAAAAAAAAAAAAAGCAACAGAAACTCTCAGCATCCTTTACCAATTCATCCCATATGTTTCCTGGTCTTAGCAGTGAAACAGATGATGGCAGTGAACATCAAAAGCCCAAGAAATGTCCATAGTAATTTTGCATGGCCCTGTGAAGAGCTGTCAAATGTGGATCATCCAATATAGTTCATGGATTTATGCAGTGAACCTTTTCTTTGGAACGTGTCTCCTTAAGATTTGACTCTGTCCTTCTATTTTGTATTGCCATAATTAAATGCAGAAATCAAAGTAAAATTTAGAATAACCCAGAGCTAGGTATCCTTCTGTCTGAATTTATAGCCTTGGAGTCGGCTAGACCTTTCAATTAAATTAGCTGATGGCGACAAATATGTAATCTGACCTCTCCAGCAGCTCAAGTGAAATGTTAATACCAGGCATAGCACAGCTCCCTTGACACACTACTTTGACCTTTTCCTCTCTTACAAATGTTTCTCTTATTCCTTTGTTAACTTAGCCATCTCCTTGCAGAGGTCATGCCTGCTTTTAATTTTTGGAAGCCACGTGAGAACAGACATTCACCAGCAGAAATTTATTCATTTTTACCTTAAATCCCTAGAGCTACACTAATTATACAGTTTCCTCTAATTCCCATGTATTTTTTAGCTAGTTTACAGTCTCCTTATGACTACCTGTTCTCTGCCTCCCCTCTCTATAAAATCTAAAATACCAGTGACATTTTTCTCTACCAAAAATATGACTAGGTTTTTTGGTCCTTAATTTTGAGAAAGTGGTTATGTCTTTGATTTTTGTTTCTTTCTAGAGAAGTGGAGCCAACCTTGCAGGGAGAAGGCAGGCATAAAGCAAGCCCTCTTTGTGGCTGAGATTAAAGGTGGAGATGGTTTAGGAGAGGGAAGTTCTGAGTGGTGAGGGGAACAGGAAGGGAAGAGGTGATGTTTTAGTTCCTCAGGCATTCATTCTCTAGCCTCCTAGAACTGCTTAGAGTTCAGTAGCTCCAGATTTTGTAAGCTTCACCTCAGTTTTCTCTTGGTGGGTTGGTCTGGCTAAGTGATTGTTGTTGTCTTGTCTTGTCTTGTCTTGTCTTGTCTTGTCTTGTCTTATTTTATTTTATTTTATTTTATTTTATTTTATTTATTTTTGAGATTTTATTTTTAAGTAATCTCTGTACCCAGTATGAGGCTTGAAATCACAACCCCTAGATCAAGAGTTGTATGCTCTATCGGCTAAGCCAACCAAATGCCTCATTTTATTGTATTTTATTTATTTATTTATTTATCCGGTATTTTTATTTAATTTATTTTTTAAATTTATATCCAAGTTAGTTAGCATATAGTGCAACAATGATTTGAGGAGTAGATTCTTTAATGCCCCTTACCCATTTAGCCCCTCCCCCTTCTCGCAACCCCTCCAATAACCCTCTGTTTGTTTTCCATATTTAAGAGTCTCCTCTGTTTTTGTCACCCTCCCTGTTATATTATTTTTGCTCCCCTTCCCTTATGTTCATCTGTTCTGTTTCTTAAAGTCCTCATATGAGTGAAGTCAAAGGATATTTGTCTTTCTCTGAGTGACTAATTTCGCTTAGCATAATACCCTCTAGTTCCATCCACATAGTTGCAAATGGCAAGATTTCATTCTTTTTGATTGCCGAGTAATACTCCTTTGTATGTATATACCGCATCTTTATCCATTCATGGATGGACATTTGGGCTCTTTCCATACTTTGGCTATTGTTGACAGTGCTGCTATAAACATTGGGGTGCATGTGTCGCTTGGAAACAGCATACCTGTATCCCTGGGATAAATATCTAGTAGTGCAATTGCTGGGTCGTAGGGTAGTTCTATTTTTAATTTTGTTGGGAACCTCCGTACTGTTTTCCAGAGTGGCTGCACCAGTTTGCATTCCCACCAGCAGTGCAAAGAGATCATGTTTCTCTGCATCCTCGCCAACATCTGTTGTTGCCCGAGTTGTTAATGTTAGCCATTCTGACAGGTGTGAGGTGGTATCTCATCGTGGTTTTGATTTGTATTTCCCTGATGATGAGTGATATTGAGTATTTTTTCATGTGTTGGTTGGCCATCTGGATGTCTTCTTTGGAGAGGTGTCTATTCATGTCTTTTGCTCATTTCTTCATTGCATCGTTTGTTTTTTGGGTGTTGAGTTTGATAAGTTCTTTATAGATTTTGGGTACTAACCCTTCATCTGATATGTCGTTTGCAAATATCTTCTCATATTCTGTCGGTTGCCTTTTAGTTTTGCTTATTGTTTCCTTCACTGTGCAGAAGCTTTTTTTTTTTTTTTTAACGTTTATTTATTTTTGAGACAGAGTGTGAACGGGGGAGGGTCAGAGAGAGAGGGAGACACAGAATTGGAAACAAGCTCCAGGATCTGAGCTGTCAGCACAGAGCCCGACGTGGGGCTCGAACTCACGGACCGCAAGATCATGACCTGAGCTGAAGTCAGACCCTTAACCGACTGAGCCACCCAGGCGCCCCAAGAAGCATTTTATTTTGAGGAGGTCCCCATAGTTCGTTGTTGCTTTGGTTTCCCTTGACTCCGGAGACATGTTGAGGAAGAAGTTGCTGCGGCCAAGGTCAAAGAGGTTTTTGCCTGCTTTCTCCTTGAGGGTTTTGATGGCTTCCTGTCTTACGTTTAGGTCTTTTATCCATTTTGAGTTTATTTTTATGTATGGTGTAAGAAAGTGGTCCAGGTTCATTTTTCTGCATGTCGCTGTCCAGTTTTCCCAGCACCGCTTGCTGAAGAGACTGTCTTTATTTCATTGGATATTCTTTCCTGCTTTGTCAAAGATTAGTTGGCCATACGTTTGTGGATCCATTTCTCGGTTCTGTATTCTGTTCCATTAATCTGAGTGTCTGTTTTTGTGCCAGTACCATACTGTCTTGATTACAGCTTTGTAATACAACTTGAAGTCAGGGTTTGTGATGCTTCCTGCTTTGGTTTTCTTTTTCAAGATTGCTTTGGCTATTTGGGGTCTTTTCTGGTTCCATACAAATTTTAGGATTCTTTGTTCTAGCTCTGTGAAGAATGCTGGTGTTGTTTTGATAGGTATTGCATTGAATATGTAGATTACTTTGGGTAGTATTTACATTTTAACAATATTTGTTCTTCCTATCCTGGAGCATGGAATCTTTTTCCATTTTTTTCTGTCTTTCTCAATTTCTTTCATAAGCTTTCTATAGTTTTCAGTGTATAGATTTTTCACCTGTTTGGTTAGATTTATTCCTAGGTATTTTATGGCTTTTGGTGCAATTGTAAGTGGGATCGATTCCTTGATTTCTCTTTCTGTTGCTTCATTATTGGTGTATAGGAATGCAACCGATTTCTTTGCATTGATTTTATTTTCTGCAAGTTTCCTGAATTCATGGATCCTAGCAGTTTTTTGGTGGAATCTTTTGGGTTTTCCATATAGAGTATCATGTTGTCTGCGGAGAGTGAAAGTTTGACCTCCTCCTGGCTGCATTTTATTTTATTTTTAAGAAAACTGTACCCAGCATGGAGCTTGAACTCACAACCCTCAGTTCAAGAGTGCACATGCTCTACCCACTGAGTCAGCCAGGCGCCTTTAACTTCGTATTTTGACATAGTTTCAAACTTAATGAAAAAGTGCAAGAGTAATATTAATGTTCCTATATGCTCTTCACCCTGATTCTCCAGATGTCAGTGTTTTACTACTTTTCTATATTATGATTCCATTTATATTGCATATTACTTTACCCCAAATAATATAATGTATATTTCCAGTAAACTAGGACATTCTTACATAACTACAATACACATATCAAATCAAGAAATAATTAAAGAAATTTTTTTTAATGTTTGTTTATTTTTGAGAGACAGAGAGAGAGAGAGAGAACACACACATGCATGAGTGGGGTAAGTGCAGAGAGGCAGACAGAGGTTCCGAAGTGGGCTCTGTGCTGACAGCAAAATGAGATGTCACAAACTGTGAGATCATGACCTGAGCTGAAACTGGCCGCTCAGTTGACTGAGGCACCCGTGTACCCCCATGATTATGTATTCCTATTAGTTTTTCTTCAGTTACTATTTAATATTATACATAGCATTTTCTTTTTTTTTTTAAGTTTATTTATTTATTTATTTTTTAACATTTTTTATTTATTTTTGAGACAGGGGGAGACAGAGCATGAACAGGGGAGGGTCAGAGAGAGGGAGACACAGAATCTGAAACAGGCCCCAGGCTCTGAGCTGTCAGCACGGAGCCCAACGCGGGGCTCGAACTCACAGACCGTGAGATCATGACCTGAGCCGAAGTCAGCCGCTTAACTGACTGAGCCACCCAGGCGCCCCTAAGTTTATTTTTTTTGAGAGAGAAAGAAGTACACAAAAACCCGTGTGAGTGGGGGAGGGGCAGAGAGAGAGAGGAGGAGAGAGAATCCCAAGCAGGCTCTGCAGGCTCTGCACTGACAGTGCTTGAACCCACAAACTGTGAGATTGTGATGTGAGCTGAAATAAAGAGCCAGTCGCTTAACCAACTGAGCCACCCAGGCGCCCCCAGAGCATTTTCTTAGCCATACTTCTTATATATATTGATAAAGATTCTTATTTTATTCAGTAGGTTATAATCTGTTGTTTATTGTGTTCACATTATCCCAGTAGGAGCCCCTTCAAGCTACTTCTTGTATCCTTTGGACAGGTTTCTAACATTCTTGGGCTACTACTTTACTTTCTGGCACAAAAAGGTAATCCAGGCTTATCTTCTTTCCTTTTTTTGGGAAAAAAAAAAAAAAAAAAAAAAATATATATATATATATATATGTATTATTTAACAATATATATTTATTATTATTATTATCTTCTCTTTCTACCTGAGCCTTGGAATCAGCTATTTCTCCAAGATGTTTCTCTCATAATTCCTGTTAATGGAGAAAATTATTTTGAAATCAAGATCTGGGTGCTATGTGTGCTTATTGCTATGTGATAGGATTGCTTCTAGATTCTTTTAATGGACAGAGCTAGGAAATGTATTCGTATACATACATATGCATATACATATACACACCCACCTCACTTTGTCTCTACTTATATCTATATATAATAAAAGTCATGAGTTTATACTCATGCCTCCAATACCAAAAGTTCATTTGTTCTTTTTTTTTTAATGTTTATTTATTTATTTTTGAGAGAAAGATAGAGAGCGAGCAGGGGAGGGGCAGAGAGAGAGGGAGACAGAATCCCAAGCAGGCTTCGTGCCGTCAGCACACAGCCCGATGTGGGGCTCGAACCCGTGAACCATGAGATCATGACCTGAGCCAAAACCAAGAGTTGATGTTCAACCAACTGAGCCACCCAGGCACCCCTAAAAGTTCATTTATTCTTTCTCTTTTTTGTATTTTTAAGTCTCTTCTCTTGCTAAGGGATAATAAACCTGCCTCACACAATCTACAACATTACTTATTCCCCAATCTTAGAATATACAGAAAGTGGCTTCAGAATTGTTAATCCATGTTTCTGTGAAATACCAACCAAGTGGAGTTCAGTTGGTAAACCTGTTTATTTCCAGATTGTTGTCGTCTGTATAGTGGGGGTATATGGTTGTGTATTGTATTGAAAAGTTACCCTGGGGTAGCTCTTCAATCATTTAAAATGCAATTCAATGTAATAGAAATGAGATGTGTACTTTTAGGAACAAATTTATCATGTAATGCCAGACTTAGGTGAAAAAACAATTTATGTTGTATGGTTTCATTGTTTTCTTGGTGCTTCTGTCTTGGTAAAATTTCAGAATAACTTTAATTTCTTAGTTTCAAATAAATTTCAGTATTTTTGTTCACCTTTTGGGAGAATATTTGATTGATTCTCAGCAATGGAGTGTTTTCCTGACTCTAGATGAATAGTTTTTAATTTTTAATTTTATTTTTTTTTCAGGTAAATAGTTCTTAAATTTCATCTGGACCTAGTAATTTGTAGATGCTGACTTGTTGGTTTTGGCAGGTAGTGAAAATTCATTTTTTTTTTTTAAAGGCAGAGTGATTTGCTACTGAGTGATTTGCTTTTGAAACTTCAAAGAAGGAATTTTTGTGTTCCAATTTTTCAAATCTGTTTGTAGGAGAGAGCTATAGTTGCCCTTCTGGAGGGTTTGGTATGGAGAGAAGAGAAGGAAGGAACTAGATGAATGAAAATCAAGTAACAGTGACTACAGGAGTGAGCGCTGTCAACTGCTATTGGTTCCTTAGGAAGAGAAGCCCCTGCCTTGTGACCATAGCAGCAAAGTTCTCCAATACTGATAGACGAGAAAGAATGGTTTCTGCGAACACATGCCGTCTCGGTAAAACCTCCATAGAGAGGTTTAAACCCAGCAGTTGTTAGGAGGTTTCACTGAAATGTCTTGATTTGAAGAAGTGCTGAACCACATTGAGAGTAAATAGTGAGGTAATTAAATTCCTCTCCCCTTTTTCCCGCCAGATGTGTAAATGGGGTGGTTTATTTATTTATTTATTTATTTATTTATTTTTATTTTAGAGAGAGGGAGAGCACATGAGCAAAGAGCAGAAGGAGAGAGAGTCTCTAGTAGATTGCATGCCCAGCACAGAGCCAGACACAGAGTCAGTCACGTGGCTCAATCCCACATCCCTGAAGACCATGACTTGAGCTGAAATCCAGAGTTGGGGGGCGCCTGGGTGGCTCGGTCAGTTGGGCGTCTGACTTAGGCTCAGGTCATGATCTCACAGTCCGTGAGTTCGAGCCCCACGTCGGGCTCTGTGCTGACTGCTCAGAGCCTGGAGCCTGTTTCAGATTCTGTGTCTCCCCCTCTCTCTGCCCCTCCCCTGTTCATGCTCTGCCTCTCTCTGTCTCAAAAATAAATAAACGTTAAAAAAAAAAAAAAAAGAGTTGGAAACTCAACCTACTGAGCCACCCAGGTGCCCCTGCCCTTTTTTTTTTTTTTTTTTTTTTTTTTTTTGTAGAATAAGCTGCTTTATGCCCAGTGTGGGGCTTGAAGTTAGGACCCTGTGATCAAGAGTCACGTGCTCTACCCATTGAGACAACCAGACTGCTGCTCTTTTTTAAAATTTTTTTTATTTTTTAGAGAGTGAGCACAAGAGGGCCAGGGGGTGGGGAGGGAGGGAGGGAGGGAGGGAGGGAGAGAGAGAGAGAGAGAGAGAGAATGAATGAATGAATCTTAAGCGGGCTCCACACTCAGCCTAACAAGGGGCTCCATCCCTCAGCCCAGAGATCATGACTTAAGCAGAAATCAAGAGTCGCACACTTAACCGGCTGGGCCACCCATCCACCCCCACTTTGTGTAATTTTGATGGATGTTGCTAAATTACTCCCTGGAGATAGTATACACTTTCTGTACTCACGTGAAGGTGTAGGAGATGGGGGAAGTTAGGAATGGGCTGGGTTTTGGGGGGTACTAAAAGCAGTTATGTTATTGGAAAATAAAGTACTAGGGGAAGAATAGCAGAAGATTAGAGAAGCAGGGAGGGGTCAGGGTTTTATGCTGGGATTTTATTCTATAGCTAGTGGAGAGCAATAGAAAGGATGAGGGAATGACATGGGTAATATAGCGTTCTAGAGTATTCTGGTGGTCGTATGAAGATGGATTCAAAGGAGCAAGACAGGAAGCAGCAAAATAATTAGGTTAATGCAGTAGCCTTCTTATCAGACCTTTCATCTGTATTTTGGGTTTGGAAACCAGCCCTGTAATTCCAAAAGAGATACCTTATGCTAAGGGAGAGGTAGAGGAGATAAATTTAAAAGAGGAAGAGCATGTATCATTGAAGGTGTAGCAAGAAAGGCTTCACTAAATAGCTGCATTTTGATGGATCTTGGATTGGTAGATATGGAGAAATGGGATAAAGGAAATCATTTCAGGTCCTGAGAGATGGAATAAGCCAGGAGTTGGCAAACTTTCTATAAAGGGCCGAATAAATATGTTAGGCTTTATGGGACATATGGTCTCTGTCACATATCCTCCTTCTTATTTATTTATTTTAATGTTTAATGTTTATTTAAAAAAATTTTTTTTTTCAACGTTTTTTATTCATTTTTGGGACAGAGAGAGACATGGCATGAACGGGGGAGGGGCAGAGAGAGAGGGAGACAGAATCGGAAACAGGCTCCAGGCTCTGAGCCATCAGCCCAGAGCCTGACGCGGGGCTCGAACTCACAGACCGCGAGATCGTGACCTGGCTGAAGTCGGACGCTTAACCGACTGCGCCTCCCAGGCGCCCCTAATGTTTACTTTTGAGAGAGATAGAGTGCAAGCAGGAGAGGGACAGAGAGAGAGGGAGACACAGAATCCGAAGCAGGCTCCAAGCTGTCAGCCTAGAACCTGATGGGGGGCTTGAACCCAGGAACCATGAGGTCATGACCTGAGCCAAAGTCAGACACTTTAACAACTGACTGAGCAACCCAGGCGCCCATTCCTCCTTTTTTTAGTGTAGAACTTGTCAGCAACAGCCTTTACTGAAACAGGCTATGGGCAAGGTTTGAAGGGGGTGGGGTGGCAGATTGCTTTAGTTATCAACTCTTGGAATAAGAAAAGACGTCCAGCGTGGACGGTGCAAGATACTTAATGAGTAAAGGAGAGGAGTGTAGGCAGGTTGAGGCAGAACTGTGGAAAACTGAATGTTAGGCTAAAGAATTTATCCCTAGGTTAGGGGCATTAAAGAGTCACCTGTTACATTGACACTGATGGTGACATCTTGCTTAGTGCTGTAAACTTACCATATTAACAGCTACAAAAAGTCTTTCTGGGAGAATTGCTATAGATGGTTGTACTGCACATTAATACTGCCGACAGATTGTCATTAGCATGAAATACTGAGGTCTGACCTACTGACTAGGATGTTGAGTGTTTTAGTGAGTGGTTTAACATAAAAGAAGTTAAGGAGACTGCAAGTTAAGGAGGCTGCTCCAAGCTGGTTCAGTCCGTAGAGCATGTGATGCTGGATCTGGGGGTCGTGAGTTCAAGCCCCACATTGTGGGTAGAGGTTACTTAAAGAAAAAAGAAAGACTCAAGGAAGAAGAAAAAGAATAATACAGCTCAGAATTTCAGGAATTATATAGCTGTTGCTAAACCTTTCAGTTTTTTGTTTTGTTTTGTTTACTTCTGGTTTTAAAGAATAGGAAATAAATTGTACAACGGTTTGGCTGACTGATTAAACAGTTTCTCCAACTCTATACAGACTCTTGTAAGCTTTTGTTTTAAGCCTCTGGTTCTAGATGACTGGGACACTGGTTTTCCTTGGGGTGAGAGTCAGGATGGGTGGATTGGTGGTGTGATCAGAATTACTATGGGAGTTATTAGAATATCAATAGGGCACTCATATCTTGATCCATTCTTTGGAAGGATGTCCTGGTGGTTTTTGGAAATAGCCTCCCAGGGGATTCTCCACCATTTCTTCCTGGTTAACAGCCATTGTTTGGAACAATTTCTTTCTTTCTTTTCTTTTCTTTTTTTAATGTTTATTTAGTTTTGAGAGAAAGGGGTGGGGGGAGGGACAGAGAGAGATGGAGACACAGAATCCAAAGCAGGCTCCAGGCTCTGAGCAGTCTACACTGAGCCCAACGTGGGGCTTGAATCTAGGAGCAGTGAGATCATGACCTGAGCTGAAGTCAGATGTTTAACCAACTGAGCCACAGGCGCCCCGTTTGAAACAGTTTCTGTCCTTTCCCTCCTGCCATCACTTTATATTCAGTGATGCTGGTAGGATTACATTCCTTTATATTCTAGCATTAAGGAAAAGTTGAGATGGAACTTGGTACCCTGTAAATACTTCTGACATATGGTGCATCTTTTGACAGCGAACATTACTAACTCATATTGTCAACTTGCTGATCAGCTTTTCCTGAGGAACTCTGGCCTTATGTTATTTTCAGTTATTGTTGGTTATAAACTTTGTGCTTGTGTTAATAAGTCAGCTTCTTCTCACTTTTATGAAACTGCCTTTTATCAGCACAAAAACATAGACAGTGATGGGATGATGCTCTGCTTTAGCTGCCTCTGTGTCCTTGAACTCAGTTTGAGCCCCTATTATGTGCACATAATGGGTACACAGACTTTTTGAGAAGTAATGCTCTAGATACAGAAAAGGCAAAAGATAAAGGGTCTTTGAGGTTCTTCTCATTCCACAATCTCTGCTTCCATGAATTAAAAGACAGTAAATCTTGAGGCAGGCGGCTGGCTCAGTTGGTGGAGTGTGGGACTCTTTCTTGTTTTTTTTTAAATGTTTATTTATTTTTGAGAGACAGAGAGTGAGCAGGGGAGGGGCAGAGAGAGGGAGACACAGAATCCAAAGCAGGCCCCAGGCTCCGAGCTGTCAGCACACAGCCCAATGTGGGGCTCAAACTCACAAACTGTGAGATCATGACCTGAGCCGAAGTCGGGTGCTCAATCAACTGAGCCACCCAGTCGCCCCAACCCCCTCCCTGTATTTATATTATTTTTGCTTCCCTTCAATTGTGTTCATCTGTTCTGTGTCTTTTTAATTTTTTTTTTTATGTTTTTATTTATTTTTGAAGGAGAGACAGAGAGAGAGACAGAGCATGAGCGGGGGAGGAGCAGAGAGAGAGGGAGACACAGGATCCAAAGCAGGCTCCAGGCTCCAAGCTGTCTGCGCAGAGCCCGATGCGGGGCTCGAACCCACGAACCGTGAGATCATGGACCTGAGCTGAAGTTGGACGCTTAACTGACTGAGCCACCCAGGCACCCCCCATCTGTTCTGTGTCTTCATATGAGTGAAGTCATATGATGTTTGTCTTTCTCTGACTAATTTCACTTAGCATAATACCCTCTAGTTCCATCCACATAGTTGCAAATGGCAAGATTTCATTCTTTTGATTGCCGAGTAATACTCCATTGTGTGTGTGTGTGTGTGTGTGTGTGTGTGTGTGTGTGTGTATATATATATATATATATATATATATATATATACCATATCTTCTTTATCCATTCATCCATCGATGGACATTTGGGCTCTTTCCATACTTTGGCTATTGTGGATAGTGCTGCTATAAACATGGGGGTGCATGTGTCGCTTGGAAACAGCACACCTGTATCCCTTGGATAAATACCTAGTAGTGCAATTGCTGGGTCATAGGGTAGTTCTATTTTTAATTTTGTTGAGGAACCTCCATACTGGTTTCCAGAGTGGCTGCACCAGTTTGCATTCCCACCAGCAATGCACAAGAGATCCTCTTTCTCCGCATCCTCTCCAACATCTGTTGTTGCCTGAGTTGTTAATGTTAGCCATTCTGACAGGTGTGAGGTGGTATCTCCCTCATTTCTATTTTTTAAAGCAATTGAAATTCTAGGGTTTTTAAAAATTTCTTAAGATTTTTTTTTTTTTTTTAAGTAATCTCTACACCCACCATGGGGCTCGAACTCACAACCCCAAGATCAAGAATTCCATGCTCTAGTGCCTGAGCCAGCCAGGCACCCCAAGATTCCCCAATTTTTATTTATTGATTTATTAAAAATTTTTTTTAAATGTTTATTTATTTTTGAGACAGAGACACAGCATGAACAGGGGAGGGTCAGAGAGAGGGAGACACAGAATCCAAAGCAGGCTACAGGCTCCAAGCTGTCAGCACAGAGCCCGACGCGGGGCTCGAACTCACAGACTGTGAGATCATGACCTGAGCTGAAGTCGGATGCTTGACCGACTGAGCCACCCAGGCGCCCCTTAAAATTACCCAATTTTTAAAAGTACATGTTGGTTGTGGCAGTGAAGGCTATAATACGCAGTGATCAAAGCTTTTTTGATTATAGCCCATATTCATAAATGCCAATTTGTAACTAAATGTGACAGGATTATCTGGATGGTTGATAGGGTTTTATAAACCAAGAGGGGTTTATTTAAACTTCTATCAAAAATGGAAAATGGGTATCCCATTAGGGTTTAATTGGTTGACTAGCTTTTAAGCTTGGATGCTGCTGAAGTTAATTTATTGTGTGAGAGATTAGCTGAGTGTGGAGTACAAACTTGTTTTAGGAAAAGGATCTCTTTGTAGGTTTATTCATTTGCCAGATCAATCCTGTTTATATGTGAACCTTCTTGATTCCAGGGAAAACAGGCAGACAACCCATGCGAATTAAATATTAGAACATGACATGGGGCGCCTGGGTGGCGCAGTCGGTTAAGCGTCCGACTTCAGCCAGGTCACGATCTCGCGGTCCGTGAGTTCGAGCCCCGCGTCAGGCTCTGGGCTGATGGCTCGGAGCCTGGAGCCTGTTTCCGATTCGGTGTCTCCCTCTCTCTCTGCCCCTCCCCCGTTCATGCTCTGTCTCTCTCTGTCCCAAAAATAAATAAAAAATGTTGAAAAAAAAAATTAAAAAAAAATAATAAATATTAGAACATGACAGATTGATTTTGATCCCACAGATTAAGGAGGAAAAGAAGGCTTTAGGTTTTATTAAATTTATCCTGAATGATGATATTTTATTTTATTTATTTATTTTTTAATTTTTTTAATGTTTATTTATTTTTGAGACAGAGAGAGACAGAGCACGAATGGGGGAGGGTCACAGAGAGAGGGAGACACAGAATCTGAAACAGGCTCCAGGCTCTGAGCTGTCAGCACAGAGCCTGACGCGGGGCTTGAACTCACGTACCGCAAGATCGTGACCTGGGCCGAAGTCGGCCGCTTAACCGACTGAGCCACCCAGGCGCCCCGATGATATTTTAAAAAAGAAACTTTTGTGGAAAGATCTGTCAGTAACAGATGAGTAAATTTTTCTTATTTAAATAGGTTCTTGTATCTAAATAGACAGTATGGCATATTGAGAAAGCATCTTTGGGTTTGTTTTCTCAACACGTGGATTCTAGTTTATAGGTGACTGAAGACGTGGCTTTATAATTCACTTAATCATGAGTTATATTTTAAATGAAAATAATTTTTTTAAGTTTATTCATTTTAGGGGTACCTGGGTGACTCAGTTGGTTGAGCATCCGACTCTTGATTTTGGCTCAGGTCGTGATCTCATGGTAAGATCGAGTCCTGCGTTGGGCTCTGTGCTGATAGGGCAGAACCTGCTTAGGATTCTCTCCCCCGTCCCTCCCTCACTTTCTCCCTCACTGCCTCGCTCAAAATAAGTAAACTTAAAAAAAAAAATAAAGGGGTGCCTGGGTGGCTCAGTCGGCTAAGCATCTGACTTCAACTCAGGTCATGATCTCGTGCTTCCTGGGTTCGTGCCTCACATTGGGCTCTGTGCTGACAGCTCAGAGCCTGGAGCCTGCTTTCAGATTCTGTGTCTCCCTCTCTCTCTGCCCCTCCCCTGCTCACGCTCTGTTTCTGTCTCAAAAATGAATAAACGTTAAAAAAATTAAAAATAATTAAAGTTTATTCATTTTTGAGAGAGCGCTTGAGTGGGGAGGGGCAGAAGGAGAATCCCAAGTTGGCTGAACTGTCAGCTCAGAACTGGACACGGGGTTCAATCTCATGACCTGAGCTGAAATCAAGAGTTAGACATGTAACTTACAGCCACCCAGGCACCCTGAAAATAATTTTTTAATAAAAAAATAATTTTGCTGTAGCTATTAATAGAAGGATGTGTAAAAGATAAATGAAATATTAGTTGAAATAGCTGTTTAGAAGATTGCTTGACAGTGTTTATCTTTTCCTGTAATTTTTCTCTCTTTATGCAAAATTTCTAAATAATTTTTTAAAGTTTATCTATTTATTTTGAGAGAAAGGGAGAGAGAGATCAGGGGAGGGCCAGAGGGAGGGAGAGGGAGAGAGAGAATCCCAAGCAGGCTCTGCACTGTCAGCATGGAGCCTGATGTGGAGCTCGAACCTGTGAACCATAAGATCATGAACGGAGCCAAAACCAAGGGTTTGGATGCTTGACTGAGTGAGCCACACTGAGTGCCCCTATGCAAGGTTTTTATTAAAAAAAATAAATAAATCATATGGGGCGCCTGGGTGGCTCAGTCGGTTAAGGGTCCGACTTCAGCTCAGGTCATGATCTCATGGTTTGTGAGTTCGAGCCCCGTGTCGGGCTCTGGGCTGACAGCTCAGAGCCTGGAGCCTGCTTCAGATTCTGTGTCTCCCTCTCTCTCTGCCCCCTCCCCTGCTCATGCTCTGTCTCTCTGTCTTTCTGTCTCAAAAATAAATAAAAACATTAAAAAAAATTTAAAAAAATCATAAATGTACAGCTCAATGAATTTTCACAAACTGATCATACTTATGTAAGTGCTATCCAGATCAAGAAATAGAACATTAACACTATATACTAACTAACTTGGATGTAAATTAAAAAAAAAGTTTCAAAAGACTTTCACACACATTAAAAATATTTTACTCATCAAACCTATTTTTTAAAAAAAGAAATAGAGGGGCGCCTGGGTGGCACAGTCGGTTAAGCATCCGACTTCAGCCAGGTCACGATCTCGCGGTCCGTGAGTTCGAGCCCCGCGTCAGGCTCTGGGCTGATGGCTCGGAGCCTGGAGCCTGTTTCCGATTCTGTGTCTCCCTCTCTCTCTGCCCCTCCCCCGTTCATGCTCTGTCTCTCTCTGTCCCAAAAATAAATAAAAAACGTTGAAAAAAAAAATTAAAAAAAAAAAAATAAAAAAAATAAAAAAAGAAATAGAACATTAACAGCAACTACTTGAGAAGCTCATCTCTCACCTGCAAGTTACTGTCCTTCCCTCTCCCCCAGAGTAACCAATATCCTGACCTCTTCACCATTCATTATTTTTAATTAATTAATCTATTTTTATGCAGTTTTTTTATGTTTCTGTTCTACTGATTGTTTAATTTATTATTTTTTTTTTATTTAGAGAAAGAGCTCGCACAAGTTGGGGACAGGGTGAGGGAGAGAATCGCAAGCAGGCTGTGCTGTTAGCACAGAGCCTGACATGGGCCTCGATCTCATGAACCATGACATCATGACCTGAGCTGAAATCAAGTATCAGATGCTTAACTGACTGAGTCATCCAGGCACCCCAGTTTTGTTTTTTGAAAAAATGAACATGATATATAAATAATCACATACTGTGTTTTCTTCTCTATCTGGCTTCATTTGCTCAACAATAATGACACATGTTCTTGTGTTAATAATTCCTTCTCATTGCTGTGTAGAATTCCACTGTAAAAATAGACCACAGTTTGTCCATCCTGTTGTTGATAGATATTTTGATTGTTTCCAGTTTGGGGTTATTAAGAATACTGTTGCAAGAACATTCTTCTATATCTGGGTATATGTATGTATGTCTTTCTGTTGGGAGTGGAATTGGAGGGTCACTGATGATGTGTATGTTTAGCTTTAGTAGATAACTGCCAAAAAGTTTTCCAGAGTTGTTGTATCAGTTTATACTTGCATCAGCAGTCTGTAAGAATTCCATTTGTTCTACATTTTCACCAGTCTTTTTTTTTTTTTTAAGTTTATTTATTTATTTTGAGAGAGCAAGTGGGAGAGGGGTAGAGGGGGGGGGGAGACAGATTCCCAAGCAGGCTCCGCACTGTCAGTAAGGTTCTCCACGTAGGTCTCAACCCCATGAACCGTGAGATCATGACCTGAGCTGAAACGGAGAATCAGATGCTTAGTTGAGCCACTCAGGTGCCCCCTCACCAGTCTTTTAACATTTGCCGAGCCTCTTCTTTGTACGAGGTCCGAGGGATGCAGTAGTGAACAAAGTGAAGCCATCACAGATCTTGAAATTTAATGTGATTAAAAATATATTTTATACCCACTTGTTTAGTTAGGTAGCGGTAAAGTATTAAAAGGTGTGTTAGATAGAAGAGGGTGATAGGGAGTGCTATCAGTGGTTGAGAAAGACTTCTGATGAAGTGCCATTTGAGCAAAAATCTGAAGGAAATGAAGGAAGTAAGCTAGCCATGTGGACATCTGGGAGGGGAGGAGTCTGGACAAAGGGAATAGCAAGTATCAGTACCCTGAGGTGAGAGCATGCTTGATGCATTCACAAAACAGCAAGGAGGCTAGTAAGACCAGAGCACATTGAATAGGGGTGACAGTGGTAGCAGCTGATCTCGGGGAGGTAAACAGGGCCAGACCATAGAGGACCTTAAGAGTCATAAAAGGATTTTGGATTTTCTAAATGAGACGGGAAGCCTTTGAGGGGTTTTGGACAGTGACATTATCCCCTTTACCTTTTAAAGAGATCACTCTGCTCTTGGGGAAAACATTCTTCACAGAGCAAGAGCAGAAGCAAGAATGTGAATTAAGAAGTTACTGCTGTAGGCCAAGAGAAGGGAGGTTGGTGGGTTTGGACTAGAATGTTAACAGTTGAAGTAAGGAGAGATAGTTGGATTCAGGATATTTTGAAGGTATGGCTGATAAGATTTGCCTCAGTGGATTGGACATGGGGGGAGGTTGTGTGTCAGTGGTGACTCTAAGATTATTGGCTTAAGTTGCTAATTTGCTGATTTAAAGAAGATTGGGGCAATGTTAGGAACCCCAGGTAGGTTTGGGATAGAATGGTGGACCAAGAATTTGTTGGGACATTTTGTATGTGAGATATCTGTTAACTATCCAACTAAAGATGTTGAGTAGGCAGTAGGATATGTAAACAACATGGTGAATGAAAATAGAGATTGGATCTAACATGGCCTTTGGAGTGATGTAGAGGGAACAGATAAATTCTCTTTGTCAGTTGAATACTTATAAAGCTCCTTATTTAGCATTTAGATTGTACAGACTTCTATTTTTGTGAGACTTATTCAACAAGGAAGTAAAATATTAGGAATTTATTTATTGAGAAAGTTCCTGGGTATTTCTTTGAAAGATTTATGATTGAAATTTATTAGACTTTGTATAGATTTACTCTAGTCTACCACAGTTTCTGTGTCTGTTACTCTGTGTAAAATGATTGTAGCTATAATGACCTTAGAAGGTCGATGACTTGTATACAGTAATTTATACATATACTTTGTATAAAGTACATTGTGAATATCTGAAGAAAGCTTTAACTATATAGTATTTTGCATTGTATTTTAGAGCATACTTGTAATACATACAGAAATTGAAAAATCATAGTAATTTTTAAAAAATTTATTTACTTATTTTATTTTTTTATTTTTTTAAATTTTATTTAATGTTTATTTATTTTGAGAGAGACAGAGTGCAAGCAGGGGAGTGGCAGCGAGAGAGGGAGACACAGAATCCAAAGCAGGCTCCAGGCTCTGAGCTGTCAGCACAGAGCCTGATGCAGGGCTCGAACCCACGAACTGAGAGATCATGACCTGAGCCAAAGTCAGACGTTCAACCAACTGAGCCACCCAGGTGCCCCTAAAAATTTATTTTAGAGGGAGTGTGCGAGTGGGAGAGAGAATCTCAAGCAGGCTCCATAGTCAATGTGGAGCCCTACGTGGGACTTGATCCCATGACCCTGGGATTATGATCTAAGCCAAAATCAAGAGTTGGGACACTCAACCAAATGAGCCACCCAGGCACCCCGAAAAATCATAGTTTATATGGGGATTTCACATACATTATTCAGTGCTCAAAACATCCTGTGAATTGAGCGGTATTACCATCTACAGTTTATAGTTGAGGAAAAAAGACTGAATGGATGATGAATTGACTCACTCAGGGCCTGTCTTCTCTGATTATGTAGAAGAGACAAGACCTGAACCCAAGTCCTAACTCCACAGCCATATGTAAACTGACACACTTTCTCAGCTATGTTGGATGAATGATCATTTTATAGTATTCTGCTTTGACGGTAAAATTTTTGAAAAGTATTCTACAAAAGTAATACAAGACATTCTTACAAGAAATTTGTATCAAATAGAGTAAAAAGTAAAAATTCCCTTTCACCTCATCACTGAAAGTTTGTGGGTATTTCCAGACTTTTTTGGATACCTTTACATACACATCTGTAATACATAAATGTGCAGTGTTTGGCACAAATGGAATCATGCTATATGTAATATTTTGCAGAGTCTTTATAAATTTCTGGTCAGACCAGAAGTCCACAAAATTGTTTTGTCAGATCTTTGCTTTAAACAAGACCAAAGATATTTATCTCTTCAGGTGTTTTTGAATGTTGGAATAAATTTTACGAACAACAGCAACATTCAGTATTTATTTGTTCAGCGTTAATAGATGCCTTTAAAGTGATCACACCTTTCATTTCAGTGAACTTTCCAAATGCTCTATAAAAAGGCAGATACATGATTGTTTGATGAGGTGGTCAACCACCATTCAAACTTTTTTCCCTTTCTTAGAAAGTGCAGGCTTGTCCATTTTGGGGCAGTTGCGTCTTGCAGATCCACCTGTTACCTGTGTTTGTAGATGAACTTATAACTAGACAGAAATGTACTGCAAATGTAAAAAATAGGTCCCTTATGTTATTGGTGACAAAGAGGGTGAAAAGCTTCAGGTGGATCAAACTCTCCAGGCTGCTTATGGAAGCTTTGCCAGCTTTCATCTCATCGCTACCACAAAGATATTTTGGTGATTCCCCCCGACCATCATTTTTTTTTTTTTTTTTAATGTTTGTTTATTTTTGAGAGAGCAAGAGCGGGCATGTGTATGCAGGTGTGCGTGCAAGTGGGGGAGGGGCAGAGAGAGGGACAGAGAATTCCAAGCAGGCTCCTTGCTGTCAGCGCAGAGCCGGTTGCTTAACCAACTGAGATACCCAGGTGCCCCTTATCCCCCACCATTGTAAACTAATACATATGACAGATTATGCATTTTGCTTTAAAAATCTAACTTGATGCATTCATCAAATTGTAATCAGATTCCCACGCTGTTCATATTTTTCTCAGAAGGAAAAAGAAATCGAACTCCCATTGTGGGATAAGTTCAACATTTGCACAAGACCTGCTTTGGGCCAGTCAGGGAATCAAGGAGGCAGATTGGGGAGATAACGAAGTAGGCTCTTCCTGGAGACTGGACAGACCAAACAGGAAATGAATTTGTATGTGTTTCAGAATTCCAGAGTAATGAAGCTGAAAAATGTCAAGCAACTGGTAAATGTATGCTTATAGTAAAATATAAGGAGGGATGGGTACCTGGGTGGCTCAGTCAGTTAAGCGTCCGACTTCAGCTCAGGTCATGATCTTGCGGTTTGTGAATTTGAGCCCCACATCGGTCTCTGTGCTGACGGGTCAGAGCCCGGAGCCTGCTTCAGATTCTGTGTCTCCCTCTCTCCTTGCTCCTCCCTCACTCTGTCTCTCTCTCTCTCAAAAGTAAATAAAGATTAAAAAAATGATTAAAAAAATAAAACATGAGGGAAAAATTACTATATGCAGTATACACTTTGGTGTGCATCCCAAGCATCTGGAAGACTTGTTAAATGTAACATCTGGGACTTCACCTCCCAGACAGTTAAATACTGAAGGTTGGGACGAGGCCCAGGAATCTGCATTTTCACCAGGCTACCTAATTAAGTCTCATAAAGGTAGTCTAAAGACTACTTTGGGGCGCCTGGGTGGCGCAGTTGGTTAAGCGTCCGACTTCAGCCAGGTCACGATCTCGCGGTCCGTGAGTTCGAGCCCCGCGTCAGGCTCTGGGCTGATGGCTCGGAGCCTGGAGCCTGGAGCCTGTTTCCGATTCTGTGTCTCCCTCTCTCTGCCCCTCCCCCGTTCATGCTCTGTCTCTCTCTGTCCCAAAAATAAAAAATAAAAAACGTTGAAAAAAAAATTAAAAAAAAAAAAAAATAAAGACTACTTTGGGAACCATTGCCTTAGAGGGTCTAAATCTGACAAAAAGACCATCTAAATCTTGATGGAAGAAGCATTACAAGGAAGGAAAACTTATAGGACACTTTGTGGTAAAAGCGATAAATGAGAAAAAGTATTAGGGAGAGAGATTAGTTAATACTGACTGAGGTAGGGAGGAGGAGGGACTGATGTTTGGTTTTATCACCCAGCGCATATATCTTTATTTTTATTTATTTATTTAAAAAATTTATTTAAGTAATCTGTATACCCAACGTGGAGCTCGAACTCATGACCCCAAGAGTGAAGAGTCACATGCCCTTCCAACTGAGCCAGCCAGATACCCCCAAGGCATATGTCTTTGATTGCTTTTTATATACCAGATAATGCTATGTTGTCTTTCGGTAACCAAGCTCTCATGTATTCTTGGGTTATCCCTAATTTCTAATATTTCACACCATTTTCTCCATAAGCATCAAATATCCTAAAAGGTACAACTTTGCAACATTCAAACTAACTCATGGACTATGGCATGAAATCATTGATCGTCTCATGAGTGTTTTTATTTGCTCAGGAAATGATCACTGCTTTTAGTTTACCAATAGTAGTGAATCTTCTTCAATGGGGAGAAAATAATTCTGAGGATTTAAGTAGAAGTTAATTTAAGATCCAAGGTTAGTTGTAAAGTTTCTTTTTTTTTTTTTAATTTTTTTTTTTTTAACATTTATTTATTTTTGAGCAACAGAGAGAGACAGCACAAGTGGGGGAGGGGTAGAAAGAGAAGGAGACACAGAATCTGAAGCAGGCTCCAGGCTCTGAGCTGTCAGCAAAGAGCCCGATGCGGGGCTCCAACCCACAAACCGCAAGATCATGACCCGAGCTGAAGTTGGACACTCAACCGACTGAGCCACCCAGGCACCCCGGTTGTAGAGTTTCTTAAGTGTAAAATTAAGAAGAAAGTCTCATTTCTCACATGATTTTTATTTAGCATTATCCATTCATTTACTCTAGTGACACTATTTTTTTTTTTTTTTTCTGACACTATTCTTAAGTACTGGCTGCTGGTGGTTAATGAGCTCGTGTTACTAGGATTATCTTACTATAAATGTTCTAAATTAAGGAGTTTGGGCAGTGGCTAATGACGACTAAATTTGTAATCTAGGATTGTCACACTTTATAACAATTCTTTGACATTATTATTTGTTTATGTTTAAATTCTTTGATGTTATTGTAGCTTCTTTAACTTTGTTATATTTTTATTTTGGGAATGAGAGGCATTTTAGCATGCTATAGTTTAAAATGATGTTGGTCTTAACCTGGGCAATAAATGAAAATGCTGACCTGGGCTTGCCTGATCTGCAGCTAGCATTGTTCTAGCAAACTGCATGGAATGGATGTACAGAACCAGGTGTTTTACTTAAGCTGCAGCTGTACCATCTGTGGGAGCAGGTGGGCAGAATCAGTGTCATCAGGAAAACACAGCTGGTAAGACTTAGGAGAAGGGCTAATTGATTGCTTTTCCTCAGCTACAGCTCTTTCCAGTCACATACACCTAAGGATAGCTTTTTTTTTTTTTTTCTACCTGCATACAGGTGTTGACTCTGGTCGGGATAACAACAAAAGTGAACAAAAAAAAAGTGTACATTGGGCTGTGTTTTAATTGGATTGGCACTGAGAAAAATAAACTTACAGATTTTGTTTTTTGAATTTTATTTATCTTAAGTAATATCTACACAAAACGTGAGGCTGAAACTCATGGCCCCGAGACCAAGAGTCGCATGTTCACCTGACTGTGCCACTCAAACATCCCACCTCGGTTTTTTTAAACCTTAGTTTTAATTTTTTTTTTTTTCCTGAGAGAAAAAGCATGAACAGGGGAGGAGTAGAGAGGGAGAAAGAGAGTAAGAGAGGGAGAGAGAGTCCCAAGTAGGCTCTGTACTGTCAGTGCAGAGCCTGATGCAGGGCTCAAACTCACGAACCATAAGATCATGACCTGAGTCGAAATCAGGATCGGATGCTTAACCGACTGAGCAACCCAGGCGCTCCTACTTTAGTTTAAACTTTTGACTTTAGTTACTTCGGCATATTTCCAGCTCATTTTATGAACTTCTCTGAGAGAGTTCCTTGTAAGGACAGCTAAATGTATGAATAATGTATATATACTTAATGGCAGGCTCTTCTCTCTGGAGAACTGAGAAGTAAGCAAAGGGCTTTTTATTAGTCAAAAAAGAGCAAAATAAAGGTCACAGATCACATGCAGTTTGAAAGGAACAATAAGAGGGAAATACAGGCTCTAGAGTCATAGATTCTTGAAAGTGAGACTAGAGAGCAATCATGACCTTTGTCCCTAACTATTCACTGATGAGAAAGATCTATTCATAGATCTAGAAAAAATACTTCTCAGTACCAGGGCTTGATTCCTTTTCCTTAGAGAACTGGGTTAAAGTTCAAAGTAACTTCAATTCTCAAATCCAGTGATATTTAACAAAGAAATAGCAACATGAGTAAGCCTGTTTAAATAGGGGAGCAACCGGTTATGTACATAATTTCAGATCATCTGGGACTACAAACTAAAATGAATCTGGGGACGCCTGGGTGGCTCAGTCAGTTAAGCATCCAACTTCGGCTCAGGTCATAATCTCATGGTCTTGTGAGTTCGAGCCCTGAGTGAGGCTCTGTGCTGACAGCTCAGAGCCTGGAGCCTGCTTTCAGATTCTGTGTCTCTCTCTCTCTCAGTCCCTCCCCTGCTCAAACTCTCTCTCAAAAATAAACAAACATAAAATAAAATGAATCTGCATTACATTGTTGTTTCAGAAACAGTCGTACCATTAGGTTGCATGAAGGGAAAACTTAAGGTTTAACTTCATATTTACATACCTCAGTTTAAGAGATACACGTCGCCAGCATTTGAGACCATTCAAAGAAGATCCCTGGTTAGGATTAACAAAAAAAAACAGTTGAAAGATTCAAGAAGCCATGTCTGATGAACAGAGCATAGAGGATGGATGAGCCTGTAAGGGTCTTTTTTTTTTTTTTTTAAATGTTTATTTGTTTTTGAGAGAGAGAGAAAGCACAAGTGGGGGAGGGGCAGAGAGAGAGGGAGAGAGGATCTGAAGCAGCCTCTGAGGTGACAGCAGAGGGCTCAGCAGAGAGCCTGAGCCCGATGTGGGGCTTGAACTCAGGAACCACGAGATCATGACTTGAACTGAAGTCAAATGCTTAACTGACTGAGTCACCCAGGCGCCCCGAGCCTTTAAGCATTGTTTTGCAGCAGTTGCCTGATTGTATACTTACTTTCTTTAGAACCAGACAGGAAGGAGCAGGCATCATCAAATTTACCTTAGCCATGAGAAAGTAGACAGACATTATGTATCCTGGGAACTAGCAGCATCACTTGGGAGCTTGTTAAAAATGCAGAATCTAGGGGCGCCTGGGTGGCGCAGTCGGTTAAGCGTCCGACTTCAGCCAGGTCACGATCTCGCGGTCCGTGAGTTCGAGCCCCGCGTCAGGCTCTGGGCTGATGGCTCGGAGCCTGGAGCCTGTTTCCGATTCTGTGTCTCCCTCTCTCTCTGACCCTCCCCCGTTCATGCTCTGTCTCTCTCTGTCCCAAAAATAAATAAAAAACGTTGAAAAAAAAAATTAAAAAAAAAAAAAAAGAACAAGAGATTTATTACTTTAAAAAAAAAAAAAAAAAAAAAATGCAGAATCTTGGGGCGCCTGGGTGGCTCAGTCGGTTGAGCGGCCGACTTCGGCTCAGATCATGATCTCACGGTCCGTGAGTTCGAGCCCCGCGTCGGGCTCTGTGCTGACAGCTCAGAGCCTGGACCCTGTTTCGGATTCTGTGTCTCCCTCTCTCTGACCCTCCCCTGTTCATGCTCTGTCTCTCCCTGTCTCAAAAATAAATAAAACGTTAAAAAAAAAAAATGCAGAATCTCTGGGCATCTGGCTGGTTCAGCTGATAGAGCAGGCAGCTCCTGATCTAGGGCTGTGAATTTGAGCCTCATGTTGGTGTAGATTACTAAATAAATAAATAAATAAACAAACTTAAAAAATTTTTTAAAAGATGTATTGGGTTAAACCATAGAGTTTATACTAAATTAAGATGATTAATTATCATTTGCCAAGAGCATATTTTAAAAATGGGATGAAAGAAGTTTTACTTTTTTTTTTTTTTTTTAATATTTACACTCTTCTTGAGAAGAAGTAAGTAGACTGAGGATAAAGGGAAATGATATCAGCCTGAGCAAAAGCACAGTAACTAAATATGAAGCTAATGAGGTTCCAAGCAAGGAAGGTAAAATGGAAACCACCATGAAAAGTATGGGTTATACCAATGTATAGCTTCCTTTTCTTTATTTTTTTGAGTTTCATTTATTTAAGTAATCTTTACACCAAACGTGGGGCTTGAACTCACAACCTAGAGGTCGAGAGTCACATGTTCTTTTGACTGAGCCAGCCAGGCACCCCAGTGCATGGTTGTTTCTTATTTCTGCCTCTTACGTGCAAGGTTAAAGTGAAGTTTCATAAAAATTATTCTGCAGGGGGGCGCCTGGGTGGCGCAGTCGGTTAAGCGTCCGACTTCAGCCAGGTCACGAGATCTCGCGGTCCGTGAGTTCGAGCCCCGCGTCAGGCTCTGGGCTGATGGCTCGGAGCCTGGAGCCTGTTTCCGATTCTGTGTCTCCCTCTCTCTCTGCCACTCCCCCGTTCATGCTCTGTCTCTCTCTGTCCCAAAAATAAAAAAAAAAAAAAAAATTTTAAATTATTCTGCAGGGAAGCCAGAGAAAAACATCTGAGTATTTGACTTCATCCACAAATATAATTTATTCACTCAACTCAAATATTTATTGAGTCCCTCCTATGTGCCAGGTACAGTTTTGGGTTTTAGAGATTCTAGAGCAGTGATCAGAATGAAGGGCCTTGCTCCCCTCAGGTTCAGTCTAGTGAGGGGACCACTGATAACAAGCAGACAAATATGTATGGTACTAAAGCCCCAGCTGGAGATGTATGCTATAAAGAAAAAGCAGGCAAAGGGAAGACGGTGGGAAAGGAAAGTTATGGTGAAGTGTGTTGCTTTTAACATGGAGTTAACTTTGAGTATCTTTTGGTTTAAGAGCTAATTTAGTTCTCTAGTCTTTTTTTTTTTTTCTTTCTTTTTTTCCCCCATGTTATCACCTGTCTCAGGTTTGGGAGCCAGCTTTGGTTTTAAGGCCACTAAAATATTTATAGGTATTTTTACTTTGGGGGGGGGGCGGCGTGTTATTTTTACTTTTTGATTCAGAGAATTAGGTGTAATTCAGTGCCTGGCACATAATTGGCATTTAATAAAAATTGGAATGTTTCCTAGTAAACCTCAAGTAAGATCTTTTATTAAGAAAATAAAAATTATCCTGCCGTGAGTCACACGGGCTAAATTCTTGGCTGGGTAGGAAAGGATGTGGAACCTAGGTAGATTAGGTGACCTTTACATGACTTTTTAAATTTATTTTCTTTTGTTCCCTTTTTCATATTATTGTGACTCTTGAATCTTTGAAAAGGTTGCTGGAATCCAGAATCTGAAAGTTCGAACAGAGAAGTGGTTTCCTCCCACTGCTGCTTACGTAACCAGCAGCTAGATGGGTATGGCTTTGGAAAAGCTAAGGGGTTTTCAGACTGTGGGTTCTTGAGTGATTGGTAACATTTCTCTCCCTTTGTTGTTGTTGTTTTCTTCTGAACTTGCCTAGGTGGGCATGCTACATACTTGCAAACGTTCTCTTTTTCAAATAAAAGAATTTTGTTGCAAATTAATTTTAATTTTAATTTTTTATTCCAGTGTTCGGTTACATACTTAGAAATACCAGGATCAATTTTAATAGAGCAGTGTGGGCTTAGAGGAGGGTTAACTGTATGCTTTCTGTGCTAGAAATTAGCTGGTTAAGTTACACATAGGTAACAAAGTATGATATGGTACAATATATACATATTTATATATATATATTTTCGGTATTAATTTGAAAAAGTCATGTGGGGTGCATGTGCATAAGTCAGGAAATAATGTGGAAGGTAGGGATTTTTTGGTATGCAGCTTTATTGAGATATAATTCACATATCATGTTCTTATGAAGTATACAGTTTAATGGGTTTAGCATATATGTAAGGTTATGCCACCATCACCACTGTATACCAGAATATTTTCATCATCCCCGAAAGAAACCACATGCCCATTAATAGTCACTCCACTGTACCCCAATGTTTATAGCAGCACTCTCAACAATAGCCAAATTATGGAAAGAGCCTAAATGTCCATCGACTGATGAATGGATAAAGAAATTGTGGTTCATATACACAATGGAGTACTACGTGGCAATGAGAAAGAATGAAATCTGGCCCTTTGTAGCAACGTGGATGGAACTGGAGAGTGTTATGCTAAGTGAAATAAGCCATACAGAGAAATACAGATACCATATGGTTTCACTCTTATGTGGATCCTGAGAAACTTAACAGAAACCCATGGGGGAGGGGAAGGAAAAAAAAAAAAAGAGGTTAGGGTGGAAGAGAGCCAAAGCATAAGAGACTCTTAAAAACTGAGAACAAACTGAGGGTTGATGGGGGGGTGGGAGGGAGGGGAGGGTGGGTGATGGGTAGTGAGGAGGGCTCCTTTTGGGATGAGCACTGGGTGTTGTATGGAATCCAATTTGACAATAAATTTCATATATTCTAAATAAATAAATAAAATAAAATAAAATAAAATAAAATTGAAAAAAAATCACTCCACATCTTTCCCTTTCCCAGTGCCTAATCTACTTCTGTCTCTAGATTTTCCTGTTCTGGATATTTCATATAAAGTATTAGAAACATTCTTTGTTTGGCTTGAATTATATTTAAACTCTCCTGAATTAATTGTCATTATTTAAAATTGGGGGAACAATGCAACATGTGGCCTTTTGTGACTGATTTCTTTCATTTGGCATAATGTTTTAAGGTTATCCATCTTGTAGCATGAATCAGTACTTCGTTCCTTTTTTTTTATACTACATTCCTTTTTATGGCTAAATCATATTCATTGTATGATACACAATTATCATTATAATCAGAATCAGTTTACAGATTCTATATTTGCAATTTTGCCTACTTGATAAAATGTATTTGTAATCCCCGAGCTAATATTTAATTGTCACTTAGTGGTCATTTGTGGACATAATCAGGGTAACGAAAATTTTTGAGTCCCTGAACACTCATCGACAGCTGAAGCTAAAGAAGGTGATGCTCTGCCTTTTGCTTCAGCTCTCATACTCTAAACCGGTCTTTTTAATGGTCTATTTAGTGCTGTTTTCATTTCACATTTTTGTGCTTTTTGTTGGTGGTTTTGCTCTTTAAAATGGTACCCAAGTGTAGTACTAAGTGCTGTCTAGTGTTCCTGAGTGGAGGAAGGCTGTGATAAGCCTTAAGGAGAAAAAATGTGTGTTAAATAAGCTTTTTTCAGGCAGGAATTCTATTGTTATTGGCTCTGAGTTCAACGTTAACAAGTTAACAGTATATATTAAATAAGGTATCTTTAAAAAATATATATAATATATATAATTATATATATATATTATATATAAATATTTATATATTTATATATATATATATATATATATATATATATTTATATATAATATAAATTTTTTTAATGTTTTTTTTTGAGAGAGCATGAGTGGGGAAGGGGCAGACAGACATAGAATCTGAAGCAGGCTCCAGGCTCCAAGCTGTCAGCATAGAGCCTGATACGGGGCACGAACCCATGAACCATGAGATCATGAGCTGAGCTAAAGTCAGTTACTCAAATGACTGAGCCACCCAGGAGCCCCTTTTAACTTTTTCTTTTCCCCACTAGGAATTTGCACTGTGCCAACAGCTCAGTTATTTTCACATGACATTTCTTGCTCTTTTTAATAACTAACCTTCTATTCCTCTTTCAACTCTAGTTTAATAACTGTAGAAGATCTTCCCATCCCTTTCCGTTTTACTTTGTTCTCTTTGTGAATGATGGAAAAAACAAAACAAAACAAAACAGGCATAAGATTACTCCCAGTACCTTTGTGTCAAGAAAGCAGTAATACTTTAAAAAGTGTTGTTGTTTTTTTTAATGAAAATAGAGATTTGGATATCACTTAGGCCACTGTTGCAGGGGCAGAGGAAGATACTAAGCAAAGACTTAGAGGTGGGAAAGCACAAGATATGCTTACAAAATGGCAAATACTCTCATTTTTGCCAGAATGCATCTCACATACTGTTACTATATATCCTCCTTATCTTGTGTCTGGGGATTTTGAAAATGCGTTTTTGTTGGATTATTGCCCTACTAGAAAAAATTCTGATCTGTTGCAATTCCACATTTGAAATTGCTTCCTTTTGGATTCCTTATCCTTAGATCTTCTTAATAATTTCTGTGGTTACACTGGGTCTGATCCATTCCTGTGCTAAACGAAAGCTCACAATCACAAAACTGTGTAGGCATAAATGAGAGTCATATGGGAGTGGTGTAAAAGGACCTCTAGGAGTCTTCATATGCCTGGGTGGGCGAGCTGAACTAATAGCTCCCAGCAGTTCTTCTGAATCAGACATTGTGGAGCCAAGAGTCTAGCATTTGGAATTCCACTGCCTGTGCGAAGGGTCTGTCTTTTATCCTCCAGACCACCATTTGTTAAATGGCTAATGACCCAGTGGACCTGTTGACAACAAGGGGGGAGGCTGGCAAAGATCACATTTAAAAAGGAAAGGAAAGTTCAAAGGTAGGAAAGTAAGAACAAAAAGGGTTTGATCATATCTTCACCTACCTTTTGTTTTTTAACAATTTACTGTGGAGAATTTTGAATATACACAAAGTGGAATACTGTAGTGAACCCCCATGTACCCATCCTCTTAGACCAGTAAGCTTGCGGTTTCCACACTTAATCGAGGGAAACCAGAACTCTGGTGAGCCTTGGGGGTTTGCTCTAGGCCTCTTTAGGTCTTGTCACCTTTGGCTTTATATCATCAACCTCTTCTTGGTTTTAGCACCTGTTATATACAGAATACTGTGTTTCGGCTTTGTGATGAGTAGGACATCTATTAACCTCTAATAACTTAAGGAACTAAGTGCTGTTGTTCAAGTATAGTTATGAGGGCAGAAAAGTGTAATTAATTCTATCAAGGGAGCACAGTGAGGAGAGGACTTAGGAAGGCTTTATTGAGAAGGTGGCATTTGGGTTTACTGCAGAAGGGTGGGGCACAGGGTTAGGGACTGGATCCCTGATCCAGACAGCAGTGTAAGCAGTCTATTAGCTCTTTTCACTGGACTATTTAGAACATGACATTTGTGTTACATTTATGACAAGAAAACTTTGGATAAACTTATCCTCCTTGTTTTAAGCAATTTAGAAGTATGTTAGTTTCAGATATTTTCTCCTAAACTGTGTGTCTCCTTGAATGCTTATCATCAAGATGAATTATACAAGGTGTGTTTGATTCTTTTGAGAAATACCATTGCAGAGCAAGCTGAGCCAAGTTTGATTGTCTGGACGGGACCCATATGAGAATATGCACTTTGTCTGGATCTCTTATTTCAGTTGTATTTATCAGTGAAATAAGGCAGGAGAGCAGTCTGACTTTTGCATTTTCAAAAACTGACTGGCCAAGGGGAATGTACATACCATGAATAGTGTGTTATAGATTAATGAGGTATTGAGCCAACCTGGCATCTTTCTCTGCCTTATGCTCTGTCCTCTGCTCTTTCTCAAGGAACGATTCCTCTTTGTGTTTCAGACTCATGTTTCTGACTGCCTACAGATGATGTTTGGCTTATTTCAGTATCTTATATCCAGATGTTTGAGACTGCATGGAATCCTCAGGGATCTCTCCACTTGTCTCTGAACAAACAGTGCTTCTTCCTGACTCTTCTTAAACCTTTATCCCTTTTTTTCTCTTCCGTATACTTCTTTGTTCTTTGAGTTTTTGAGGAATTGAGATATAATGGACACACAATAAACTGTACTAAACCTTTTAAAATGTACAGTTTGATAACATGTATACACCTGTGTGAAACCATCACCACAATCAAGATAGTGAACATGTCAGTCACTCCCAGAGTTTCCTCCTTCCCCTTAGTAATCCCTTCATCATGCTCCCGTGCACCATTTCTTTTTTTTTTTTTTAATTTTTTTTTTAACTTTTTAAATTTATTTTTGAGACAGAGAGAGACAGAGCATGAATGGGGGAGGGGCAGAGAGAGAGGGAGACACACAATCGGAAGCAGGCATCCAGGCTCTGAGCCATCAGCCCAGAGCCCGACGCGGGGCTCGAACTCACAGACCGTGAGATCGTGACCTGAGCTGAAGTCGACCGCTTAACCCACTGAGCCACCCAGGCACCCCTCCCGTGCACCATTTCTAAACACTGATCTGTTTTCAGTTATTGGAGATTAGTTTGCATTTTCTAGAATTTTATGTATATACACATTTACCTTTTATATAAATGGAGTACTGACTGTATTCCCTCCTTCCTTCCCTTCCTTTTTCCTTCTGGCTTCTTTCAACATAACATTTTAAGGTGTTGTTGTATGTATCAGTTGTTCATTCCTTTTTATTGTGATATTCCTTTGTATGGATATGTCACATTTATTTATTTTTGATTCATCTCTTGATAGATGCTTAAGTTTCCAGTTTTTGGTTATTACAAATGAAGATACCTTTTATTTTTTAAAAAAAATTTTTTTTTTTTTTAACGTTTATTTTTGGGACAGAGAGAGACAGAGCATGAACGGGGGAGGGGCAGAGAGAGAGGGAGACACAGAATCAGAAGCAGGCTCCAGGCTCTGAGCCATCAGCCCAGAGCCCGACGCTGGGCTCGAACTCATGGGCCGTGAGATTGTGACCTGAGCTGAAGTCGGACGCTCAACCGACTGAGCCACCCAGGCGCCCCTGAAGATACCTTTTAAATACATAGGAGTGGCATGGCTGGACTGTTTGGTAGATGTAGAACTTTTTAATTGCCAAAATACTTTTCCAGATTTTTTTTTTTTTTGAGAGAGAGAGAGAGAGAGAGAGAGAGAGAGAGGGAATATGCCCATGAGCTGAGAAGGAGCAGAGAGAGGGGGACAGAGCATCTGAAGCAGGCTTTGCGCTGACAGCAGAGAGCCCGATGTGGGGCTCGAACTCACAAACTGAGATCATGACCTGAGCCAAAGTTGGATGCTTCATCAACTGAGCCATCCAGGCACCCCTCAAATATTTTCAAGTACTTATTTGCCATCCATGTATCTTATGTGGAGGGTGAAATGTCTATTTAAAACCATTTACCCATTAAAAGAAATTGACTCTTGGGGCACCTGTGTGACTCAGTAGGTTGAGTGTCCAACATCAGCTCAGGTCATGATCTATTTCATGGCTCGTGAGCTCAAGCCCTGTGTTGGGCTCTGTGCTAACAGCTCAGAGCTTGGAGGCCTGCTTCAGATTCTGTGTCTCCCTCTCTCTGTGCCCCTCCCTGCTTGCTCTCTGTCTCTCTCAAAAATAAACATTGAAAAAAATAAAAAATAAATAAATAAAAGAAGTTGAGTTCTTTATTTTCTTATTACTGAGGTTTGAGAGTTCTTTATATATTTTGGGCATAAATCCTTTATTGGGTACATGGTTTGCAGATATTTTCTCCCAATCTGTGGATTGTGTTGTATTCTCTTAGTGTTTGTTTGTTTGTTTGTTTGTTTGCTTATTTTTGAGAGAGACAGTGAGCATGAGAGGCGGGGGTGGGGGGACAGAGAGAGGGAGAGATGGAGAATCCTAAGCAGGCTCTGAGCTGTCAGTGCAGAGCCTGATGTGGGGCTCGAATCCACGAACTGTAAGTTCATGACCAAGCCAAAGTCAGACGCTCAACTGACTGAGCCACACAGGTGTCCATCTCTTAGTGCTTTTGAAGAGTAGAATCTTTTAAAAAAATTTTTTGAAGTACAATTTATTTATTTTCTTTTACATGCTGGCTGTTCTTTTGGTTTTGTATCTAAGAAATACTTCCTAACCAAAGTTTGCAAAGATTTTCTTTTATGTTTTTTTCCAGCAGTTGTATAGTTTTTGGTTTTACATTTAGGTCTGTTACCATTTTAAGCTCATTTTACATATGGTGTGAAGTATTTATCAAAGTTTACTATTATTTTTTTGCAATGAATATACAGTTGTTCTAGCAGCAGTTTTTGAAAAGACTATCCTTTTTCCATTGGATTGCCTTTATACTTTTGTCAAAAATCAGTTGTCCATATATGTGTGGGTCTGTTTCTAGACTCTATTCCATTGATATGTTTGTCTTCTTTGTATGCCTGTACCACACAGTTTGATTTACTATAACTTAAAATTGGGTAGTGTTAGCCCTCCAACTGTATTCTTCTTTTTCAAAGTTGTTTTGCCTAATTCTAGGTTCTTTGCATTTCCAAATAAATTTTAGGACCAACTTATTGATCTGTACAGAAAAAGAATGCTGGGATTTTGATTATGATTTTTTTTTTAATTTTTTTTTAAGTTTATTTATTTTTGAGACAGAGAGAGACAGAGCATGAACGGGGGAGGGTCAGAGAGAGGGAGACACAGAATCCGAAACAGGCTCCAGGTTCTGAGCTGTCAGCACAGAGCCTGACGTGGGGCTCGAACTCACAGACTGAGAGATCATGACCTGAGCCGAAGTCGGCCACTCAACCAACTGAGCCACCCAGGCGCCCCAATTGTCTTTGTTTTTAATTTCAACTTTTGTTTGTTCATTGCTACTATGCAAGAATACACTTGTTTTTTTGTATATTGACCTTGCATCCTGCAACTTTGCTAAGTTCACCTAAATAGCTTTTTTGAGGATTCCATTGAATTATCTACACTATCTGTAAGTAGAGACAGTTTTTAATTTTTTTAAAAAGATTTAAGTAATCTCTACACCCAGCGTGGGGCTCAACACTGAGATCAAGAGTTGCACACTCTATCGACTGAGCCAGCCAGGCACTCCGACAGTTTTACTTCCTTTCAGTTATCACTTATTTTACTTATTTACTTCGTACCAATGTTTTCTGTGTTGTCACTGCTTCAGAAATTCTGTCCTTTTCCATCCCTTCTTGTTATCTTCTTGGTCCTAGGCATTATCATATTGTATTTTTTGTTTTTGTTTTTAATCACTTAATGCAAGTCTAATGCCAGACATTCTTCTCTCAGAGTGGCTTTGAAAACTTGCCTTCAGAAAACGCTGGTTTTTTTTTTCTGTTCAAGGCCATATCATGGTTCCCAGGTATCACTTACATGAAGTCCTAATATATTTATCCCTCCACTTTGGGATTTTTTCTTTCCCTTCTTGGTAATAATTGACATCTATGTTCCCCAGTCCAACTTATTACAGGCTGGTCCCCACCCAAAAAGCATATAAGGGGTGTGTGAGCATCAGAGTTGAGATTGAGAGATTTGGTTTGAATTCCTGCTTTGCCACTTAATATTCTTGTAATCTTGGGTCTTTAACCTCTGGTTACTGTGTACTCATCTGTAGGAATAGAATAACATGAGAAGTTCCTCACAATATGTTGTGAGGGTTAAAAGAAATAACATAGTAATGCTAGCTGTGTGTCTGGAACATAGTGTGTGGGTAGTCAGTAAATATTTAGCTTGGCACTAATGTGAGTACTGATTGAGAGAATGAATGCTTGCTTGCTTATCTTATTTCTATATTGTCATTTAAGCTGTTAACCTATCTCAATGTACCCTCTTTGCTTTTCAGATTTTCTGAATTCTGAACTCATATTTCAGGATCAGTGAAATCTATTTCAGTTACTCATTTCCCTGCATTCTTTTGTTTCCTCTGCATTCTTTTAAAAAAAATTTATTATTATTTTTTTATTTGAGAGAGTGCGCAAGCAGGGGAGGGCAGAGGGGGAGAGAGAGAATCTTAAGCAGGCTCCACGCTCAGTTCAGAGCCCAATATGGGGCTTGATCCCATGACCCTGGGATTGGGACCTGAGCTGAAATCAAGAGGCAGAGGCTCAAACATCTGAGCCACCCAAGCGCCCCCTTCTCTGATTCTTTACATCCCTGTTGAATTGACATCTTACTAAACTTAGGATTGGGACCCTGTGAACATCTTTGCATTCATCAAAGAGCCTAGCACAGATATGTCATAGATGCTAAAATAATTAGTTGATTCTACACCTAATTTAGGAGCAGTGCAACAAAATACTTTGTAAAGTTTGTTGGTCTTTTGGATGAAATTAAAATTTTAGGGGGAAATAAATTGAATTTTATATGATATAATGGAAATGGTAGAAATATTTTTATCTGATTAAAGGTAGCTTTAGGGGCACCTGGCTGGCTCAGTTGTTAGAGCATGTGATGACTCTCGATCTCAGGGTCCAAGGATCGTAAGCTCCACCTTGGGCCTAGAGCATACCTAAAATAAAAATTCGGGGTGCCTGGTGGCTCCGTTGAGCATCAGTGACTCAGGTCAAGATCTTGCAGTTTTGTGAGTTTGAGCCCCACATGGGGCTCTGTACACTGACCACATGAAGCCTGCTTGGGATTCTCCCTGTCTCCCTCTCTACCTCTCCCCTGCTTACGCTCTCTCTCTCAAAATAAATAAATAAAAACTGTAAAAAATTCTATAACAATAAATTGAAAGAAAAAAAATTATAATGGTAGCTTTAAAAGAATAGTAATTAACATGTATGTATATATTTTAAATATTTATTTTGAGAGAGAGAAAGAGAGTGCCCCTGCACTAGCAGGTGAAGGACAGAAAGAAGGGGAGAAAGAGAATCCCAAGCAGGCTCTGAGCTGTGGGGCTCTGAGCTCTTACAAACCATGAGATCATGACCTGAACTGAAAGGAAGAGTCTGAAGCTTAACCAACTGAGCCACACAGGCGACTCTAAAATAATGAGCTTTAAACCGGAAGATGATACAGGTTACTTTTACTCATTGTGTTAAATATCCACAGCAGTTATTCAAAGCTGTTAGAACTTTCCTTAGTACTTTGAATATAAAGTATGTTATTAAATTCTTGACAACTAGGATACTTGCTGAAACACCTAACTGGCATATGGCTGGCTGTCCAGTTAAGTCCTGATCACCATTCACATTGTATTCTGGAGTTGTGCTCTAGGGGGTGCTATTCACATAGAATATAATGTGAAATGGAACCGTAGAGTTGTAGAAATAGGAGGTACTAACTTCTTGCGTTTAGCTCTAATATGTCAGTAAAGCAACCTGAAGATTGCTGAGAGCTAGAGTTTCAGATGCACTATGGGACACTGGAAAGAGATCTGGGTTCTGGAACCCTTTGCCAACTGACACCTCAACTTCCCCCTGTGATCAGATGTCTTTTGGTTAATATTTTTTAATTTAGGTGATAGGCTGAAGTCAGAAATGTGGTCCAGCACTGAGGATACTAAAGGTGGCAGAGTTATGAGGTTGTTGAGAGGTCAAGTAAAAAGCAGTTTAGGCCAAGATTACAGTCCTGATTTTTGTTTAGAATGCAAAAGAAAATCCACACACCTGCCCCATCTCCATTGGCTGGAGGTTGACTGGTCATCATACTTAAGCTGTACTGTGGATATGTGGAAGGGATTTGTAATTGATGATTCACATAGCTGAGAAAGGAAAGAAAAGAAGTAGTTCAGTTCCTTAGATGTAGGCCTTCCTAGGGCTGAGGGTTTGTTCCTGCTCTTGTCCATTGCTAAGTAGTAGCTTGATTGTGGTGGACAAATGGCCTATACATTCTATTCTAGGCTGATGCCCTGCCACTTTGATATGCTGTCTGCATGAAACTGTTTGGGTTTTTTTTCTTGTCGTAGTTTTCTTTCCATTTTCCTTGGTTATAGGTGCATTTCTCCACAAATCATTTCATGTTCTTTGCTTAGCTGGAAGAGACTTTCTCTGTCTTTTTGGTACTTTTTACTTTATATCTCAAATTACTAATGTAGTGCTATAGGTACATTTATACCCTACTATATTACAAGCCTATCAAAGGCAAGGACTTTGTTTTAACTATCTTTGCATCTCTTAGCCCCATGATTTCTCAGATTAAATTTTTTTTAATGTTTATTTTCTTTTTGAGAGAGAGAGAGACAGAGCATTAGGAGGGGGAAGAGAGAGAGAGAGAGACAGAGCACTAGCAGGGGAGGGGCAGAGAGAGAGGGAGACACAGAATCTAAAGCAGGCTCCAGGTTATGAGCTGTCATCACAGAGCCCAACAGGGGGCTAGAACCCACGAACCGCAAGATCATGACCTGAGCCAAAGTTGGAGGCTTAACCGACTCAGCCACCCAGATGCCCCAATAAATGAATAGAACGGAAGCAAGGTAGAGACACATGGTCCCTGTTCTCGTGAAGTTTACAGTTTGTGGTTTGCTTTCTACAAATAAATGAAGTTAACCATATTTTCCATATTTTTTATTCAGTTTAAATACATGTAATTCAAAATCTTTGTAAAATAATAGACATTTACATGTTGAGAAACGTTATTTATTAAAAAGAATGGACTCTTGAGTTGTGCTTTAGAATCAAATGAAAACTTATAAAACATTAAAATAGAAAAGCCATATACCAGAAAAGGTGATGACATGAACAATCTTTGAAAAATACTATTAGGTCACTTTGGTTCTTAATTCAGTGCAGTAGAACATTTAATTACAAAAATGTTCTATGTCCTTGCAATAAAGAGAAATGTTTTGGCTTATAAGTGGGATTCACAAATCAAATGATTTTAGTTCTCATCGAGGGTTCTTTTATTCCTTTATCCTTTGTAATCTACCATAAAAAAATTTCTAAATTTCATTTAAACCCCAAATTCTGTGGTAGAAATCAAATATGGAAGACTTTTGAACAAATATCCAGTGTTGAAGGAAACGTAAATAGTAGATATATTGATGCCAACTGAGGAAATATGATTAGACTTAGTCAATAAATAAATCTGTTAACATAATCTGCCATGTGCCAATTTAAATAATGAAAGCATTACTGTAGGAGGAAGTTTTGTTAAATGTCCTACAAGGCCTGAGTCTTCTGTGCATGCCTACCATGTAATAGACTCTTAATAATTGGGAAATAATAAGACTGAATTTTCTTTTTTTATTTTTTTTTTTTTTTAATTTTTTTTCAACGTTTTTTATTTATTTTTGGGACAGAGAGAGACAGAGCATGAACAGGGGAGGTGCAGAGAGAGGGAGACACAGAATCGGAAACAGGCTCCAGGCTCCGAGCCATCAGCCCAGAGCCTGACGCGGGGCTCAAACTCAACGGACCGCGAGATCGTGACCTGGCTGAAGTCGGACGCTTAACCGACTGCGCCACCCAGGCGCCCCAAGACTGAATTTTCTGCCTCTTAAATTGTTTATCTGAGGGAGAAGGTAGTTACTCATACATAAAATGTTAATGGGACTGCTAACATATCTTTTCTATTAGTGACTGACACGTTTTCCTCAATATTTGCAGTGATATCATAATAGAATAAGCATTTCTGTGATGGTTTTTATATTTAAAAAATTAGGATAATTAGCACAGGTTATGAAACTTGACCTTAGTGACCATACTCTAAAAACTAAAGGAAAAGCAATTTTCACTTGGTGTCTATTTTGAATTTGTTTGTTTACTCCAAAAAGTTACTTTAGCACACCAAGCCTTGTTTGGATGTAAGTTCTTTTCAATTAAATTTTATCACTTCTAACAGCAAAGAAAAACAAGTTGATATTGCCTCTCTGTTTTAGAGCCAGAATTTGTTAAAAGTGTGAAATATTAATGTTAAATGCAGGAGAATAATTACAATGATCTGAAAATTTTATAGGGATTTTCCAGTAGGATGTATGAATTGTATATTTATCTGGATGTTCAATAGTTATTTTACAAAAGTAGAAAACTATTAACCTTACTATGTTGTGTCTCCAACAGAGATGTTGACTGTGTGCTTCAACTACTGAATGGTTTAAATTTTCATGTGTTTCGTTTTTCCTGTTCTGTCAAAAGACAGGAAATAAAAAGTCAGTTTGGCAGAAAGTTAATTTAGGTGCATAAAACACTCTGTATAGGCACTCCTGTTGAAATGAAGGAATTCTGACAAAAGTAGTTGTAAAAATCTCTCTGAAGTGAATATTTTCCTACTAACTTTTGTTAATAAAGCCGGAAACACTTTCCTGAAGATATAAAAAGAAGAAATAATCCCAATAGACAAAGTGGGAAATTTATTTTTTTTTTTAATTTATTATTTTTTTTAATGTTTATTTATTTTTGAGACAGAGCATGAACAGGGGAGGGTCAGAGAGAGAGGGAGACACAGAATCTGAAACAGGCTCCAGGCTCTGAGCGGTCAGCACAGAGCCCGACGCGGGGCTCGAACTCACGGACTGTGAGATCGTGACCTGAGCCGAAGTCGGCCACTTAACCGACTGAGCCACCCAGGCGCCCCAAAGTGGGAAATTTATAAGTAAAGTAGCATCTCTGGATTATTCTGGCTGTTGTATAAATACTAGGCCTGTTGTGTGTTTTAATCTTCATCTATAGGCGTGCTTTTATCTTGAGAACTGGGAATTTGGGTTACTTAACTACTTGTCATGGTCTTTGGACTTTGGTTTCTTCTGGGTAATAGGCTTCAGTAATAGGTATACTTAATAAGTTATTCTAGGTTTTTCAGTTACAAACCCTATATATAAAATTCTATTTCAACTTAAGGATGAATTAGGAAAATGAAACCATGAGAACACTAGAAGAACATATGTAGGTGTATGTTTTTATAATCTTTCTAAACATGACACAAAATCAGACAAAATACTGATAAGAACATAATATCAAAACAATCAGGAGAAATGATCACTTAAATAAACTTGGTTAGAGTGGCACTTCCAGAATGGTAGGGGGGTAAGGAACTTGGCAAATTCCCTCCCTCCAAGACAGATTAAAATTAGGCAAAATTGTTTAAAACAACCATTTTAAACTTGTACTGGACTGTTCCCAGCAGTGTTATTCAGTAACCAAAAATGGAAACAATCCGAATGTCCATCAGCCCTGCGATAGAGTATATAGAGTGTGGAATATCCATCAATAGAATACTGCCCAGCAATAAAAAGAATATTGGTACATGCTATAACATTGATGCATGCTGCAACATGAACTTGGGAAACATACTAAATTAAAGAATTCAGACACAAAAGACAACATCTTATATGATTCTACTTATGTGAAATGTCCAGGAATGGCTAAATTAGTTGTTACCTTGTATTGTGGGTTGTAAATAGGGTTTCCTATAAAGAGACATAAGGAAAAAAGAAAAAAGAGAGACATGAGGGATCTCTGGGGTGACGGAAATGTTCTAAAATGGGATTGTCGTGATGGTTGTACAGTTTAATATAAATTTACTAGAAAGCATTAAATTGTGCATTTAAAACAGATAAATTTGGGGGCATATTGGGTGGTGAGCCCGATATGGTTAAGCAGCCCAGCTCTTGATTTCAGGTCAGGTCATGATCTCATGGCTGTGAGATCAAGCCCCACGAGGAGCTTGCCTAAGATTCTTTTTCTCTCTCTCCCTCTTACCCTTCTCCCAAGCTTGTACACTCTCTCTGTCTCTAAAAAACAAAACAAAACTGGTGAATTTTATGGTATATATTATGCCTCAATAAAACTCTTATTTTAAAATGTTTTTTTTCTTCCCCCACCCCAGAATGGCCCTGCAGATGGCATTCACCTAGATGGCTGTTGCTTTCAGCTTATTTAGTTTAGGTGTTTGAGAGCTTGGTGCAAGCAGGACATAGAATACTGGCTTTGTTTAGGGTTCTTGTTGTGATCTTAGGCACATCAAAGATACCAACCTTATTTGTTTTTAAGTTTATAGAATAGAAATCAAGAAATACCTAACTTAAAATCTTATAGGAACTTTTGCTCTTCACATAAAGCCTTCTGAAACATAGTAAGAGCCGTGCTCCCAGTAACTTTATAAGTGTAATGCTCTATATAGTCTTTGCAAATAGGAATATGCCTCTAGGATGAATGATACCTTATTTGAGACATAGCTGGGGCAGCAAAAATGGTCACAGTGTTTAGGAAAACCAGTACTGGGCTAGTAATGTTTAATAGTTGTTAGCAAAGTAGTCTTAAGATTATTAAAATGTTTTGCCATTTCAAAAACCAATAGCTGTCCCATAATAATTCTTAAAAGAGAACATAGTTTGATTTGAATACGCTGTAACTATAGGAATCTAATTCAACTATTTCAGAACTTATTCTCCCTTTGCCCTATTTTAATTAAATAAAAGAGCTAGATTCAGTTCTTTCTAAAGCTTAATATTCAGTGGTTTGATCCTCGAATTTGTGTTTTAAAGTTTATTTATTTTTGACAGAGAGAGAGTGTGCAAGCGTGAGCTAGGGAGGGGCAGAGAGAGAGAGAGACACAGAATCCAAGGCAGGCTCCAGGCTCTGAACTGTCAGCACAGAGCCTGACACAGGGCTCAAACTCACGAACTGTGAGATCATGACCTGGGCCAAAGTCAGATGCTTAACCGACTGAGCCACCCAGGTGCCCCTTGAATTTGTGTTTTAAACAAATGGGATCTTTTACTTTATTTGTCCAACAAGTAAGCATTGAATATGTTGATCAAGACATACCCCTGCCCTCAGAATAGTAATGGAGACTCTGGTCAACCAATAACTGAAAACCTTATGTACTGATGTGGTATGATGTACTGTTCAGCTTCTCGGATAGCACTAGGTGGGGCGACCGTCAACTCCACTTGCTTGCTTTGGAAATCATCTCCCCCAAAGGGAAAACCCTTGAGATAAATCTTTAAAGATGAATAGTTTCCCAAACTTGTGAGAAAAGCTTGACAGAAGTGTACATAGTGAAGGAAATTGGTTGGTAATCTGATTTGGGTAGAATAACTGGTTGTGATCCCTTATGCCTTAGAATATAGGGGTATGTGTTGATTTATTCCAGCAAATGAAAATTTCGGCTTCATTTATTTGCTGTGCTTCTGATTCATCAACTTTTAAAAATCTGCTATCACAAATTGAACTCTTGGTTTTAAGTGATGACCCACAGCTGCCGCAGTCTGTCTTGTGTCCCATAAGGGCTGGTGACTCAGACATTAAGAGAACTGCTTTTCAGTTTTGTTTTCAAGATCGCTTGTGAATTTGACTGCTTCTCACTTTTTTGTTAAGTTGACGCAGAATTCTTCCAAGCCTCGTAATGTTAAGTGTATAAAGCAAATAATCAGCAAATTATCAAGTTCTTAATAACTAATAAAACAGAAATCTGTATGTTGTCATATAAATTGGAAAGTTAGCATACCTTATTTCTGGAGAGCCCCAAACCTCTTTTATTTTCCGATTATTTAACTTAATGATATTATACACCACATGGTCAATCAGTTTAAATAAGACAAAGAAACAAGTTTAAGCAGGAAAGAAACAAAGCTGTACAGGACCTCATAACACCTCATCCTCACCTGTGATTTGACAGATGAATGGGTTAGTGATTTAGATCATTCATTTATAGCTGAATCTCAACAGGTACTCTATTGAATGATGAGAGAAAATCAGTGTCTCCTAAAATGTTTGCTGTAAATGACCTAAAAAGCAAGACACTCCATTTTCTGATAAGCCATATATTTCAAACTTTAAACAATTTGTTACCAAGCCCTGTGGAACTGAAAGGTGAGTGAGACAGCCTTTGACCTTGGAGGAGTTTGCAAGATTATCTGACATGTAGAAACTGAGACAAATTGGTCTATGTTGTCTGCCTGCCCCCCCCCCCCCCGACAGTGTTCTATGTGGTCTGTCCCCTTGCTTGTCATTCCCTTTCATCTTCCTTCTACAGGTTTAATGCTGTCTAGCCATACTCCTTCCATTTCCTCACTCTAGCCATGCCACTTCCCAGACATTCTGTTCCCTCTGCCTGAAATACTGTTCATCTCCTTTATTTTTTATTTATTTATTTATTTTTTAACGTTTTTATTTATTTTTGAGACAGAGAGAGACAGGGCATGAACAGGGGAGGGTCACAGAGAGAGGGAGACACAGAATCTGAA
Source organism: Neofelis nebulosa (assembly GCF_028018385.1). Classification (NCBI taxonomy): domain Eukaryota; kingdom Metazoa; phylum Chordata; class Mammalia; order Carnivora; family Felidae; genus Neofelis; species Neofelis nebulosa. The sequence continues at coordinate 116,195,387 of NC_080790.1, forward strand.
ACAGTCTCCAGGCTCTGAGCTGTCAGCACAGAGCCCGACGCGGAGCTCGAACTCACGGACTGTGAGATCATGACCTGAGCTGAAGTCGAACACTCAACCGACCAAGCCACCCAGGCGCCCTGTTCATCTCCTTTAAAAACAAAAACAAACAAAAAAGCCTAGTTCAGTTTTCTTTTAAGTTTCACTTCATCCAAATGTACTCATATAATACACCTTTCACTAACCCTCCCTGTATCCCCTGATGTGAGGCCGATGTTTCCATTTCCTTGTGTTTTTTTCCTTTATCTCCAGTGCTTCGAATAATGCCTGGCCCACAATAGGTGTGTGAATCTTTCTAAAGCTACCCTATTGGTATAAGTCAGAGTTCAACATAGTTTTTTATAAAGGGCCAGATAGTAAACATTTTTGGTTTTGTGGGCTACATGATCTCGGTCCCAGCTGCTGTTGTCATGGGAAAGCAGCTACAGAAAGACAGTATGTAAAGTAATGGGCATAGTCTTGTTCCAGTAAAACTTTATTTACCAAAACAGTAAGCAGGCTATAGGTTGCTGATCTCTGCTATAAATAATCATCTCTTTTTATTATTTTTTAAAAAACTTTTAAAAAGTTTCTTTATTTTGAGAGAGAGAGAGAGCATGAGCAGGGGAAGGGCAGAGAAAGGAGAGAGAATCTGAAGCAGGCTCCATGCCCAACAGGGAGCCCGATGTGGGGCTCGAAATTACAAACCTTGAGATCATGACCTGAGCCAAAATCAAGAGTTGGACACCCAGCCAGCTGAGCCACCTAAGCACCCTTGATTCATTTTTAAAAATGGAGTTTTTAATTTACATGTTATGCTTCATTCCATTACTGTCATTTCTTGTGATGCTCAAATTGTCCCATAATTGACCATAGCAGCTCCTTCTAACTGGCTTCAGTATCTTTTTGACTTATCTCCATCATTTCTGAGTAGTCCTTTACTTTCTTGGACAAGTTGTTGGAAGCTTCTCTTGTACTTTCTCTTGCGCCGCCCCCCCCCCCCCCCCCCCCCCGTATCAGCCATTTCTCCAAGGAGCTGTTGGGGTTTACTAGAAAACGTAGCTTAGAAATCAAAATCTGGATATAATATGTGTTCATTGCTACAAAGTGTAGTTGTTGCTTTTAGACAGACTCAGCAGACAGCTAGGAAGTGGAGGAATGTGTTTGTGTTTCTGTGTATTTTTTTAAAACTATTTATGTATTTTGAGAGGTGGGGGAGGGGCAGAGCTGGAAAGAGAATCACAGGCAAGCTCCGTGTTGTCAGCGCAGAGCCCGACAACAGGGCTCAATCCCATGAACTGTGCAAGATCGTGACCTGAGCTGAAATCAAGAGTCAGACACTCAACTGACTGAGCTACCCAGGTGCCTCTCTATGTATACTTTTAATGTGGAAATATAAATATAACAAAAATCCAGTACCCCCGGTATATCCCAGTTTTCTCATAGGAGGACATTAAAAAAAAAAAAAAAAATTAACCCCTTTACGAATTCTGTTGTAAAGCAACCAGTGTAGCAGTTGTATTTACTATTCTGGATGTATTGCACCATTGGCTTCTCATCTTTTATTTGTTTGTTTGTTTGTTTTATTTTTTTAAGTAGGCTCCATGCCCTGCATGGGGCTTGAACTCACAACCCTGAGATCAAGAGTTGGAGGCTCTACCACCTGAGCCAGCCAGGTGCCCCTCATCTCTTATTTTTAAAAGTTGGTGTATCAGGGCGCCTGGGGGCTCAGTTGGTTGAGCTTCTGATTTCAGCTCAGGTCATGATCTCTCATGATTTGTGAGTTTGAGTCCTGCATCAGGCTCGGGGCTGTCAGCACAGAGCTGGATTTAGATCCTCTGTCCCCCTCTCTCTCTGCCACTCCCCTGCTTTCTCACTCTCTCTCTCTCTCTCTCTCTCTCTCTCTCTCTCTCTCTCTCAAAAATAAGCAAACATTAAAAAAAAAAAAGTTGATGGTGTATCAACTCATGATGTGGTCAGTGAGGTAAATGAATATTTTGGTACCACATTAAACCTCATGTCAGACTTCAATTCCTTTTGTCTGAGTTACTTTAAAAAAATTGTCCCATCCATCTGCCAACCTCACCCATAATTTGGCATACTGCTTAAAGAAATCCAGTCTTTTTTTTTTTTTTTAAACTTTATATTGTGGAATCTCAAACTGCTCTTAAAATGGACTCTCATGTGCTTTTGGTTCCTCTTGAAATCTTAGACCACGTATAAACTTTTTAGTAAACATTTCTGTATGTATCTCTTAAAAGATAAGGACTTTTCTTAAAAATAGTAGCAAATCTATTATCATAGCTAAAAAAACTTTAAATAATTCCTTAATATAATTAAATATCTAATGAGTTTTAAATTTTTCCCAGTTATATCAGGTTATTTTTTTATAGTTGGTTTGTTCAAATTGGAATCCAAATGATGTTCACACATTGCATTTTAAGCCTTTTCTCTTTTAATGTATAGCTTCTACTCCAACTTCATTCCCCCACTTCCCCCTTTTTTCCTACAAATCTGGGTTGTTTGCACTATAGATTTTCTCACATTTTGGATTTTCCTAATTGCATTCCCATGGTGTCATTAACATGTTCCTATGTCTCCTCAGTGTTCTATAAGCTGGTTATTAGATCTAGAGGCTCAATCAGACTCAGATTTACCTTTTTTTCAAGAATGCTTCATTAGTGGTATGCTTCCATTAGGCACATTAATGTCTATATATTTCTCCTCATATTTGTGGGAATTGATCATGACCTACATTAATGGTTTTCATTAGAGATTAGCAAAATGATTTTGCAAATATAGAATTTTTTCATTTTCGTTGAATTATTTCAGTAGGGTTTAGTTTTCACCAACTATGTATTTACCTAGAGGTACAATTCATATTAGAAAGGTAGGTATAATCAATTCACAAGTTTCAGAATAATGAATTGGTTTTCTAGTATCCTTCAAACAGTGATCAGTTTTTTATAAGCACTATTATGAACTCATGAATTCTAACATTTTGCCATGTTTTGATCCTTTGCGATTATTTTTTATTGATACTCAAATTATCCCATCTTAGTTAGTGGGAGCCTTTTCAAGTTGGCTCCTGAGTCCCATGGACACAACTCCAGAAGTCTTTGGCAACTTAATTGCTTTCTGACATGACAAGTTTTATAGGTTTCCTACCCCATACCTGGAGTCAACTATTTTTCTAAAGAGCCTGGCTTCCTTGTAGAGGGAAATGGTATTCAAAGTCTATATCTGGTGCTAGAAGCAAGAGAACCATCTTTTTTTTTTTTTTTAAACAACAATAAATGTTTACACTCACGTAGTTCCTATGGGCCAGAATTCCTAGGCAATTTAGCTGGTTGGTAGTGGCTAGGTATGTGAGCAAGTTGATTCTGGCATTGACAAGAGATTTCAATTCCTTACCATATGGACGGACCTCTTCAACTTAGGGCTGCATGAGTGTCTTCATGACATGGTGGCTGGTTTCTCCCAGAACCAGTGATCCAGGATAGCCGGTAGCATCCTTTGATTCATTTTCCTATTAAAAAGTAGAGTTTAGTGTTCTGGCTTTGGATCCAGACCACCTGGTGGGGGGTTAAATAACTAAGTTACTTAACTCTTTTTGTGCCTTACTTTCCTTAGCTATAGCATTAAGATAATGATAATACCTAACTTAGAGGCCCGATAATACAAGGTTTTTGTGAAGATTCTGGCAATTAAAACAGTTTCTGACACTTAGCACTTTTGGGAAGCACTTAGCCCACTGCTATTGCTGCTGTTATTACTACCACCACTGGGATGAACTAAAGACCCAAAACCTAGTCAGTAAATTGCCCTTGACAGAAATAGTCTTTCTTCCTATTTGCCAGCAATTGCCATGACAGAAAAATCGTTTACAGATTCCAGATATTCGAAGTATGATTGAAGATTAAGGGTTAGAGTATTATAGCCACACCTGTTTGATTATGTGTATGGAGGATGTTTCATTCCTAATCTGTGTTCACAGAGATTTTTAGTGCAGGATATGTGTTCATATAATGTGACCCAGGAAGCAGCCAAGTTACCTGCCCCCTCCCCCAACCCCCCCACGCCCCTTAAAACTTTTTATTTTAAAGTATGGATTTGTAGGAGGTTGCAAGAAAAAAAAATGTACAGGGAGGTCCAGTGGACCCTTCACCCAATTTATATCCCAGTGGTAACTATAGTTGAACTATACAGTACAGTATTACTTTTCAGTGATAAATTTTCACTTACTAGAAATTGAGCAGCTATATACTAGGTATTTCAAGGTATTAAGTGATTAAAGCAGTTCAGTCCTTCTTCTCTGGGTTCTCATTATTTTATTTCTAAAGATGTTTTTTAGTTTGGCTCTTCATTGTTGACACTTGCATTAGCAGTTTCTTTAATGCCAAACATTGTTATTTTTCACATTCCTATTTGCCTTGTTTTAAAACAATTTTTGCATTGTGTCCCCATCTTGCATTTATAATCTTTACAGCATCAGAACCATGTTGCCTGCATTGTCTTATTTTAATCACGTGCCAGTTTTGCAGTGCTACCAAGTCTGGATCTGAGAGGCAGCTTGTGTGAATCATTTACATACATTTCTGTTTATATTCCCCAGATTAATTTGCAACCTTACATTTTTTTTATCCAATTGCATGGTTAAAGCAGAGTTTTAATCATTCATTTTAAGAAGAAATTTGTCATAAGTAGGATTTTAAAACTGGCTCAAAGAGCAGAAGCTATTAAACAATAGCAGAAACCAGACAATATGTAGGACTTTAAATAGTAATTGTTAAGCATTTGAATGTTCCCAAAAATATGAGTCTGTGTATCTATGTGTGTCTCTACATGTTATTCCACTAGGGACTTGCACAGATAGGTTTTGCACAATATCCTTGCTGTTATTGTCAGCCATAAACAAATTACACGTATTTAACAAGTTAATGTCAGATTGGCCAGGAGCCACTGGGAGGTGTGTACTTAGTGACATCAGCTGGCAAAGAGCCCTAGTAACAGGGAGGGTTGGAAGGATAGTGGAGGGAGAGGGAGCAGGAGGGAGGGAGAAAAAGAGAGAGACAGAGAGACTGACTGTATCTGGGGATTCTGGCAAGGTGAAGAGCTGGTCTGTTTGGCAGGACCTTCCCATCTGGGATCCATCTGTGTTTCCCTGGAATGGGACAGGCAGCTCTAGTCAGTGAGAAATCGCAGATGTGAGAGAGCTGACACATGTCCAGCTAATGAAAGAAGGAGGAAGGCTGGTCTCAGATTGGGCTTTGAAGATTAGGAGGAGGAAAAGAAGAGCTTTTTTTATATTTATTTTGAATAAATTTGGTATATTAAGAATCTGGATTGTTATAATCTGGTCATTTGGGGTAAGTACCTTTTAATTCAGTTTTAGGGGCTAATGTGGGCAATTCTCTGCCTTTCAGAGCTTTTTACTTATTTCAGATTAATGTCATGAATTGTTTTATATTTGTTTAGCTCCTCAGTGTTGATTTGATGCTTCATTTGGTCATATTTCTGTATCATTTTTCAGTTGCCACCTTTATATTTGAATGCCATGCTATTTTGAATGGAAACTTGAATCAGATATAATATGAATTCTGTGGCTAGGAAAGTAGTCTCACAAATATTTCTGTAAAGTATTCTACATAGAGTCTGTGATATGTTGAGGGAAATTTTTTCTCCCTTAGTATGCATAATACAAATAGGCAGTGTTAAAAAGATGGCTCATAAAATACTCTTCCTTATTGCCAGATTTTATTTTACTGTATTCAGGTAAATTACAACTAAAAGAATGACAGAAAAACTTAGCAGTATCTTTTAATTGTAATGTAGTTGGCTTTTTTTCTTCATTACATTTTACTCCATGCTGATTTCTTCTATTTACTTCCTACGTACAAAATAAACAAGTAACATCACAAATCTGACTTGAATTGTGAGTTTGGAGTAGTTTTGTCATAAAATAAATTCACATGTACATAGCTACTGTATTCTATAGTGCTTGTTATTTGTGCAGCATAATTTAGCTTTTTGCTATTTCTGTACATTGTATGCATGTCTTCCAGGCCTCCAAATGCAGATAGCTAAGGGAAGAGCATGGGTTTGGGAGTTACACGTACTGTACAGCCATTTTTCACTAGGTTTTTGGTCTCAAGCAAGCTACTTACTCTCTTTAAGCCTCTATTTTGTGCACTTCCTGCCGGTTGTCATTATTGGGTAAATTTGGCACATAGAAGGCATTCAAGTTAGTTTCAGAAGTTTCTAGATATTCATTATTTTCCTGTGATTCATTCCTAAACCCTTTGCATTTTTTTTTTAAGATTTTATTTTTCAAATAAAAATACCCATACCCAACGTGGGACTTGGACTCAAACCCCCAAGATCACGAGTCCCACGCTCCACCTATTGAGCCAGCCGGGTGCCCCATAAACCTTTGCATCTTTAACTTCAAACTCTCAGGCTAAGAATGAATCTTGCCTAGGATTCTAGTTTTCAGGGTACCTTCCTCTCACTGTACCTACCTCCCAGATCATCTGTATCTGTTATAAATGTTATATGCTTTCTTTGTTAAGCCTTGCTATGATTATAAATGATTTGGAAAGCATTTTAAGTATTGTAATGTAAATAAGCCTGTTATATCAGAATAGAACTTCTGAAAAAGTCAACAGGAGTGAGATACTGAATTATATTGCTTTGTTACAACACTGTTCAAATTATATTTTTTATTGTTGAAAATTCTACTAGTTCTCAAATAGGGACTTAAGAAAATACATTTATTCCTTAAAGTTCTTCAACATTCACTTATGTCATTTAGGTAATTATTTTAAGAGGACAGTACAATTCAGTTTTTTCTTTCAATTTTACAGTCACATTTCTTGAGGTGGGGGAGACTTTATTTATTTATTTATTAAAAAAAATTTTTTTTCCAATATATGAAATTTATTGTCAAATTGGTTTCCATACAACACCCAGTGCTCATCCCAAAAGGTGCCCTCCTCATTACCCATCTGGGGGAGACTTTTTAAAGGAATCTTTTTATATAAATATTGTTTTACCAGATTGGCTAAATGATTTAGTAAGAATATTCAAGCTTTGGGGTGCCTGAGTGGCTCAGTCAGTGAGCGTCCTCCAACTTTAGCTCAGGTCATGATCTCACGGCTCATGGGTTTGAGCCCTGCATCAGGCTCTGTGCTGACAGCTCCGAGCCTGGAGCCTGCTTCGGAGTCTGTCTCTGTCTCTCTCTGCCCCTGCCCTGCTTGTGCTGTGTCTCTCTCAAATATAAACATTTAAAAAAAAAAAAAAAAGAAAAGAATATTCGAGTTTCTGTTTTGATAGGTGAAGGGTTCACCATCTTGCTGGACTTGTCTAAATATTTGAGAGGATATATGGAATTTACATGATAGTCCTTCAGGGAGCAAGCACTTCTGGGCGCCCTGGGAGATATGCTCCTTGTTTCACTGCTGAAGTATAGCATAGGCTGGGTCTACTATGAAGGGCTTACCAAAGAGATTTCCATATGCTGTATGTCCATACTAGGAATACTTTTGATGCTAGAGTTTCAAGAAGCATTAAAAAATGGTAAATGATATACATTATAATATGTGAAGATCCACTGATAGCAAGTAAAGGTGGTTGATTAAAAGTCCTTGCAGGACCCACACAGTTCAGGAGAGTAGCTGCTTGTTACTGAGGTAGTAACCAAGATAATCTTTGAATTGAATACTAAAGAAAATCATAGTACTTTCTGAAGACCATGAAAGCATCGTGAGAAGCTTTACTGCTGTGAAAAGAAGAAACTTCCTAAATTGGCTTCCAGGAATGACCCAACCAAGGATTTTTTCATATCAAGGGTCCATGTTGGACTGAAGTTATATAATACAATAATGTCAGTAAACTGGAGTTGGGGATAATGACATTTAAATTGCATCTTTGAAATATCAAGGAAGGATGCATTTTGAGTTTGAATGAACATCTTTTATACACAACTGGAAGAATTCAAGTGAATCTGAAAGATTGGTTGAGTCAGTTCATTGAAGGTTATTTTAAGGCCACACTAGAAGTGTTCATAAGCCCCCAATGATGACCTATAAAAAGTGTTAGGATTGAAGAGGATCTTAAGGACAATCTAATCACAAATGCATTATTTTATAGGTAAGGAAAATTGATGGAAGGGTAGTAGAGTTGTAAAAAGTCTGCTTGGCCTAGTTTAATTACCCTACTTGGTTGTTGAGCTTGGACTGGAATTGTCTGCTGAGTTTTCAGGACATTGATTTTACAAACATTTTTTTTCTTTTAAAAAAAGTTGTTTGTTTTTTAAATGTTTGTTTCTTTTTGAGAGAGAGAGCAAGGGGGGGATGGGCAGAGAGAGAAGACGACAGAGGATCCCAAGCCAACTCTGCGCTGACAGCAGCAAGCCCGATGTGGGGCTTGAACCTATGAACTGTGAGATCATGACCTGAGCTGAAGTCTGATGCTCAACCGACTGAGCCACCTAGGTGCCCCTACAAACATTTTTTGACTGTCGTATGTGATGATATGGTAAGGGATAAAAAATGTCACATAGAGGAGATAGAATGTACATGAATGCAAAAAAGTGGGTAAGTCCTGACGATTAACTCAGGCAATCAGGGAACTTTCACGAGGGACAGTATTTGATCAGAACTTAGGACAGAAGCATTTAGACTTCTTTTCCAAAGAAGCTTGGTGGGTGCATGGAAAGGTTCACTTTCTATTAGACCCCAGTGCCTTAAACAAGACTTTGTCAAATGCATAGCTACAGTGTTAATTTCTACTGTTCTTTCCATTATGCCTGGCTGTTGTTATGTTTCCAAATCCAAAAGTAATTGCATGGTTCTGAGATATTTATCTGTCTATATCTATGTCTATATCTGTATTCCTATCTATTTCTATCTACCTATCTATAGATAGATATACACATATCCCCCACCTCTTTTTTAAACCAGGAAGGTCTAATTTATTATTTTTTTTAATTTTTTTTTCAACGTTTATTTATTTTTGAGACAGAGAGAGACACAGCATGAACGGGGGAGGGGCAGAGAGAGAGGGAGACACAGAATTGGAAGCAAGCTCCAGGCTCTGAGCCATCAGCCCAGAGCCCGACGCAGGGCTCGAACTCGTGGACCGCGAGATCGTGACCTGAGCTGAAGTCAGACGCTTAACCGACTGAGCCACCCAGGCGCCCCCAGGAAGGTCTAATTTAAAATTTCTTTTTAATGTTTATTTATTTTTGAGAAAGGGACAGAGCGTGAGTGGGGGAAGGGCAGAGAGAGAGGGAGACACAGAATCTGAAGCAGGCTCCAGACTCCGAGCTGAGGTGTCAGCGCAGAGCCCGATGCAGGCTTGAACCCACAAACCACAAAATGCGCGATCATGACCTGAGATGCAGTTGGATGCTCAACCGACTGAGCCACCCAGGCACCCACAGGAAGGTCTAATTTAAAAGGTTTCTACTCTGGACTGTATGGGTTAATTTTCCCTCCAAGTTGAAGTCAATAAATATAGGAATTGGTGATGAGTGTATCTTGTAGAAAAACAACCCACTGTAACTGACTTTTATATTTTCACTGGTTGATGGGCTTTCCAAACAGTGTTTAACTTTTAAGACTTATGTGGCATCACATTTATTCTGGGAAACTTAAAATGCACATGGATTTACTTTTCTAAAGCATGCCTAAACCTGCAAAAGCCACTTTTTGTGCTTTGTTTAAAGCAACTACTGGAAATCCTGTTATTATTCAATCCTGAGCTGCTTGTTGGAGATGCCTACCTAGCTAGGTGGGGTGCAAGTCTGTATAGAGTACATATGTACATGTGTCTGCACTTGCTTCTCATAGCTGGAGTTCTGAAGTAAATACAGTATGTATTTTCATTTGGTTGTGGTAGGGCTGGTGGAGGAAAGGCAGTGACTAGATTGCATATAGACTTTGGCATTAGGCTATGTAACCATGAGCTGATTTAGCCTTCACCTCTAAGCCCTAATTTCCTCACCTGTAAAACAGGTAAAAATACATGTCATTGTGATTTAACAATAATTAAATTAAGAATAAAATTAGAAAGTAGTAAGCATGATGCTTGCTGCATGAATACTGAATAAGATTTATCTTTCCATATGATTTTTCTTAGTTCCCCTTAAACATCAAAGTAAACCAAAGACTTAGTTAAAATGTGTTTTTTGCACATTTTCAGTAAGTCTCTCTTCAGACTGACGAGGAACCAACCCTGCTTCCTTAACTAATTCTTAGTCATGGGAGAAGGGTGTGTGTAGAGAATGCAGCAGCCTTAAAAACTCAAACCTGTTGCTGTGTGGCAAGCTGTTAATGTTTAGGGACCTTGCGTTACTTACCCTGCTGGAAGAGCTGGGGGATGGGCCGCTTGGAGGGTGACAGATGTGCCCTCTGCTGCCGGCGGGCGCGTGCCGGCTCTGTCCCTCTGCTCCCAGCACCAGGTGCAGCCATTGTTCTGGCTGGTCTCTCTTCATCCGGCCTCGTCTGTTACTCTGCTCTTTCTAGCTCATTGTTTCTGTAGGAAATTAGCATTAAAAACCCATCTGAAACCCCCATGTCCCTCAACTGCAGGTGACTGTTATTGGCCCCAGCTGCCACCCTTGCGCTTGATTACTTCCATATGGGTCTGTGCAAAGAAGTAGTAGCCATTTATTGATTTCCACCACAACCCCCACCTCTATTACTCAAACTATAATACCCTGAAATCTATTAGACCCCCAATAGGCTGTATAGCTCAGTTGGCACTACAACTGTGATGAACGTTTTACAAGCAAAACTAATTACACCCTCTTTCTCCCCCTTTACCACCTCCTACCTAAATATTAAACGTAAAAAACCCAGAGTGTTGTAAGTGGAATAGTAAATCTTCTAAATGTCTGGAGATGAATCTGTTTCTGAGTGGTAAAGCTTTTTAGACTTTGGATGGGCTTTTATGGAAAATTTTAGTCATTGGTTTAAATATTTCATACTACACTCATAACATTCAAGCAAACCATGCCCAGTAAGCTTCTAGGGTGGGGGTGGGGGACACAGAAGTTTTGGTCATTTGCTTTTCAGTTTATTAAATTTAATTGGGGTGGGCAGTATGTTAGGAAAGGGGCCTAGTTTAAAATGATAATATGTTTTGTGGGAAAACTGCATGCAATTAGAATTAGTTAAATCCTTTAATTTTGCATTTTGTTGCTTGACTTCTATGTTTGCACAAATGGTTGTTCCAGTTTATTTATTAGGATAAATACCACAGCGAGGAATTTGATGTCCTAGACTTCTTTCCTCCTTCATCTGTAAACAAATTTAAGTGTTCTATTTTGGTTATATTGGTCTAAATCAAGATTGTAATCTCAAACAGGTTACCAGGCTTAAAACCCTAAATTGAAATTGTTATTGGCTCCTGATTGTGACCTTGACAAAGTCACTACCGAATCTGTCAGTGAACAGAATCTGGTACTGGTAGCTTTTACAAGTAAATAGCCCAGAAAATCACAGGGGAGGTAATTGACTAAGATCTTTTGACTGCTCAGTGTTTAGCTGTGCAAGCTGGTCTTAAGGTAAAATCTTGAGTTTACAACTTTTCAAATTAAGTTTTTTAATAATTCTGATATTTAAAGTAACAATTTCAGTATTTTAAACTAAAATTAATACCACAGTATTAGCTCTGTGGTACTTAAATCATAATTAATTATAGAATTTAAAGCCATTTCTGTTAGGAAAATGTCTTTTTGCCTTTCTCCTCCTCCTCCTCCTCCTCCTCCTCCTCCTACTCCGTTTTTTTTCTTTTACTTTCTCTTCTGGGATTTTGAGTTTTAAAAGGTCCTAGAATTTGAAGAGCCCCTGGCAGCCAGCATTGTATCTGACAGCTCCTAGGAAGGCAAGCCTCTAGGTAAGGTGGTGTGATTACAGTTAGAACAGATTAGGATCTGTAGTTTTTGAGAGTTTTTTGAGAGATTTTAAATTTGCTGCCTCATTTAAGCAGTGGAGATAATGGAAGGTTAGAGAGGTCAAGAAAGGGGAGAGTTGAGATTTGAAATAGTCTCCTGACTCCCAATTAAGTGCTTTCTTTTGAAGTTTGGAGCTAGTAAAAGTTGGGACTGATTGTAGTAGGCATGATATTGCATCAGATATTATTGTCTCAAGGTGTGTGTAAGTGGTCTTGAAAGTTTTTTCTTTTTGTTGCTCATAAAGAATGGGGTTTTCCTTTAGAGGCCTGGCGAAAGAGAAATAGAGCTCTTTTATTCGTTCATAGGAAAAGGAATCTGCAGTCTAGTGTGAGACTGATTTTCTCTTCATCCCATTTAATGAGATAAGTTGTCCATACCCTTCCTGGGTCTAATGCCATGATGAAGCTGACAGTAGCTTTTTTTGTTTTTGAATGGGAACTGTATATGCAAAAGCACAGCATACTTCTGTTGCCCCAAGAAGGGAAGCATGGCAGATAGCCACCTGGACTTTGATTGCCCAAAGAACAATAGTAGAAACTCTTCAACAGAACTGGGACTGGTGAGGCAAATGAGGTTCCCCAACAAAGTTTGAGGCACTCATTCCCAGGGTTGGCTCTGCACTGAAATTTTGGGCCCAAGGAAGCTCACTTGCCACCCTCCCATCCTGGTTCTGCTTTTCTTTTTTTTTTTTTATTTTTTTTATTTTTTTTATTTTTATTTTTATTTTTTTTTTTTAATTTTGTTTTCAATGTTTTTTATTTATTTTTGGGACAGAGAGACACAGAGCATGAACAGGGGAGGGGCAGAGAGAGAGGGAGACACAGAATTGGAAACAGGCTCCAGGCTCCGAGCTGTCAGCACAGAGCCCGACGCGGGGCTCGAACTCACAGACGCGAGATCGTGACCTGGCTGAAGTCGGCCGCTTAACCGACTGCGCCACCCAGGCGCCCCGGTTCTGCTTTTCAATAATGTCTAAAGTAGGAAGAAGATGCCAGGCTTAGTAATTGATACAGAAATGTTTTCTGTCTTTATTTTGTTTTGAATTTTTCTTCCAGTGTTAATTTTTGAGAGACAGAAAGTGTGAGCAGGGGAGAGGCAAAGAGAGAGGGAAACACAGAATCCGAAGCAGGCTCCAGGCTCTGAGCTGTCAGCACAGCTCAGCTTAACCAACTGAGCCACCCAGGTGCCCCATCCGTCTTTATTTTGGAAAGTGAATAAAATTAGAAGTGTATCTGGGGCAGTGCTCAAGCTCACCTGATGTGGGGCTCGAGTTCACCCAGTGTGGGACTTGAACTCACAAACCATGAGATCATGACCTGAGCCAAAGTCAGACGCTTAACAGCTGAGCCACCCAGACACCCTTCTGGAATCACTTCCAAACACTTCAGTACAAGTATTTGAAGGTCCTTCAACTTTTTGGTTTGTTTCTTTTTAGTGTGTCACTTTATTCTATTTTCATGCATTTTGCATATACACGTCAATATATACACTTAGCTGGACAAATGAAAATAGTGGGTGAGTTTGAAGATAGACTTTAAGAGGCTATTCCATACTCCGTATTTTCTGCTCTTTTGAGGGTGACTGCTCAATACCCTTTAAGTATACTCTACAATCTCATCTTCCTATGGCTTTACCCACACCTATATGCTCATGACTTTTAAATTTATGTCATTTTTGGTTTTTTGTATTTTTATTTAAAAAATGTTTAATTTATTTGAAAAGAGACACAAAGAGGGGGAGAGAAAGAGTCCCAAGCAGGCTCCACCCTGTCAGTGTAGAGCCCAGTGAGGGTCTCGATCTCATGAACTGTGAGATCATGACTTGAGCCAAAATGAAGAGTTGTATGCTCAACCAACAGAGCCATCCAGTCGCCCCTAAATTTTTTTTTTTTAATTTGTTTTTAATGTTTATTTTTAAGAGAGAGAGAGAGGGTGCCTGAGCAGGGGAAGGGCAGAGAGAGGGGGAGACACAGAATTTAAAGCAGGCTCCAGGCTCGAAATCACGTTAGGAACTGTGAGATCATGACCTGAGCCAAAGTCGGACGCTTAACCAACTGAGCCACCCAGGCGACCCTGCCCCTAAATTTATCTTTAAACTATATTTGTATTCAAAAAAAATTTTTTTTTAATGTTTATTTACTTTTGAGGGGTGTGGGGAGGGGCAGAGAGAGGGAGACACAGAACCTGAAGCAGGCTCCAGGCTCTGAGCTGTCAGCACAGAGCCCAGCATGGGGCTCGAACCCATGAGCCTGAAATCATGACCTGAGCCGAAGTCGGACATCCAACCGAGTCGCCCAGGTGCCCAAATCATATTTGTCTTTTGAGCTGTGATAGCATGTTACTGCCTAATGAACATTTCCATTTGTCATACTTGTGTTGTTCATATATGTTGTTCTTATGCTAATTTTTCAATCTTACTGGTTTTTAAGAAGATGTATTAAAACTTTCCACTGTGATTGTGTATTGTCCATTTCTCTTTGCAATTCTATCAAAATTTTGTTTTTGAACCTGTGTTGTTGAGTACATACTTTGTTCAGGATTATTATATTTTCCTTGTGAATCATTCCTTTATCATTGGGATAATGACCTTTTTGGGGGGGTCTGCAATCATGCTTTTTGGATTAAAGCCTATTTTCTCTAATATTAACATTCAATACCTGCTAATCCATTTGCCTTTTTTCATCATTTTTTTTAACCTTTCAGTATTGCTAGGGTTTAGACATGAGTTATATCAAATGAGTCTTATATCAAATATTTGGATTTTGTTTGTTTGAATTCAGTCTAGAAATATTCTTTTACTTGGTAACTGATCTATTTATATTTAGTAGGTTACTACTATATTTACACTTATTAGTATCATTTTAGATTTTTTTATCTTTCTTTTAATTCCTTTCCTCTTTTCCTTGGAGATTGCAAAATACTTTCTGTATTTTTTGTTTGGATGTTACCTTTCCATTATTTTGATGGTTACTCTTTTTTTTTTTTTTTTTTTTTTTTTTTTAATTTTTTTTTTTTTTTTCAACGTTTTTTATTTATTTTTGGGACAGAGAGAGACAAAGCATGAACGGGGCAGGGGCAGAGAGAGAGGGAGACACAGAATCGGAAACAGGCTCCAGGCTCCGAGCCATCAGCCCAGAGCCTGACGCGGGGCTCGAACTCACTGACCGCGAGATCGTGACCTGGCTGAAGTCGGACGCTTAACCGACTGCGCCACCCAGGCGCCCGTGATGGTTACTCTTAAAACTTTAATGTGTATACACTACTTAAAAGTCTAAAATGTCAATTAACATACTCATCTGTTTTTTGGTCTTTTTCTTTTTTTTTTTTTTTAACAGATCTTAGAACACTTCAATTATCTGCTCATTATTTCATGTTTATTATAATTTTTCCTTCTCGGTTAATTTTCCTTTCTGTGAAACTACCTCTGTTAATAGTTCTTAAAGAAACAGTCTATGAGTAATAAACTCTTTTTGTTGGTCTGAAAATATCTTTATTTCACTTTTATTTGAATGATGATTAACGCAATTAGAGAGTAAGGACTTACAGTTGTTTTCCGTCAGCACTTGAGAGTGGTGATTTCTGTTGTTCGGGAGATGTGAAGTTTCTTCCAGTTAAGCTGGTTTTTGTTCCTTTGTTGGGTTATATTTTTCTCTGTGGTTACTTTTAAGATTTTCTTCTTTGGCTTTGGTGTTCTGCAGTTCTATCATGGTGAGGTTAAGTTGTGGATTTGTGTTACTCAGGACTTGGGGTACTCCTTTAATCTGAGGATTTGGGTCTTCAATTCTGGAAAATTCTTGTCTATGATCTCTTTGAATAATATCTCCTTTCCCCCAATCATTTGCTTGTTTATGTCTTTATAGAATTTTGCTACATATATGTTGGATCCTCTTACGTTATTCTGTTTCCTCTTTTGTATTTTTTACCTTATGTCTTTATACTGTATTCTAAGTGATTTCCTCTGCTCTGTCTACTCCACTTTTTATTTTATTATTTTTTTCAAGTTTATTTGAGAGAGAGAGAGAGCACACACATGCAGAAGGGCAGAAAGAAGTCCAGGCAGGCTCCTCATTGTCAGCGCAGAGCCAGAAGGGGAGTGTGGGACATGTCCTAAACTGAAATCAAGAGTCAACCAATTGAGCCACCTAGTGCCCCTACTGTTCCACTTTTAAACTTTGTCTGACATACTCTTCAAAATGTTCATTCGGCATTTCATTTCTAGATATTTATTAAATTCTCTTACAAATAGGCTTTTAAAGAAGCCCACGTCCAGTTCACTCATTATATTCTTTATCTCCTTAATGATTAAAAAAAATTTTTTTAACGTTTATTTATTATTGAGAGACAGAGAAACAGAGCATGAGCATGGGAGGGGTGGAGAGAGGGAGAGACACAGAATCTGAAGCAGGCTCCAGGCTCTGAGCTGTCAGCACAGAGCCCAATGCGGGGCTCGAACTCACAAACCGCGAGATCATGGTCTGAGCTGAAGTCGGGCACTTAACCGAGTGAGCCATCCAGGTGCCCGATCTCCTTAATAATTTTTTAAAAGATTAATTGAAGTGTAATTTATATAAAATTCATTTTTTTTTAAATGTTTATTGAGAGAGAGAGAGAGAGAGAGAGAGAGAGAGAGAGAGAGAAAATGAAGAATCCCAAGCAGGCTCTGCACTGTCAGGATGGAGCCCAGTGTGGGGCTCAATATTGGAACCATGAGATCATGACCTGAGCCAAAATCAAGAGTCAGATGCTTAACCCATTGAGCCACCCAGGTGCCCCTAAAATTCATTCTTTTAAGGGTATAGTTTTATGAATTCTGACAAACACAAACAATCATATGGCTACTACCAGAGTCGGAGTAAAGAATATTTCCATCACCCTCAAAAAACTTTCTTGTCCCCCCCCCCTTTTTTTTAACGTTTATTTATTTTTGAGACAGAGAGGGACAGAGCATGAACAGGGGAGGGGCAGAGAGAGGGAGACACAGAATCTGAAACAGGCTCCAGGCTCTGAGCTGTCAGCACAGAGCCTGACGCGGGGCTCGAACTCACGGACTGTGAGATCATGACCTGAGCCGAAGTCGGATGCTTAACTGACCGAGCCACCCAGGCGCCCCTTGTTCCCCTTTTGTAGTCAGTCCCCCTGCCTTAACTTCCCTCCAGCCTCTGGCAAATACTTATCTGTTTTCTGCCCTTTTTAAAAAAATTTTTGTTAAATGTTTTTTATTTATTTTTGAGAGAGAGAGAGAGCGTGCGCACAAGCAGGAGGGGGCAGAGAGAGAGGGAGACAGAACATGAAGCAGGCTCTGGGCTCTGAGCTGTCAGCACAGAGCCTGATGCAGGCTCATACTCGTGAACTGCGAGATCATGACCTGATCCAAAGTCAGACGCTTAATTGAGCCACCCAGGCACTCCTGTTTTCTGTCCTAGTTTTACCTTTTCCAGAATGTCATATAAATGGAATCATAAGGTATGTAGCCTTTTGTGTCTGGCTTCTTTCACTTAGCCTAATGCATTTAGGATTCATGCATGTTACTGCATGTATCAATTGTTTGTTTTTAGGGCTGAGTAGTATTTCATTGTGCAATAAAGTGACCAACTTTTCCACCTTGTCCTGGTCCTCAGAGACCCCTCAAACTTGCTTTTCTGTATGGATTTTAGATAAGGTCTATAGATTAGAGAGTGCTACGTTATTAATGTCAGTTATTTTGGTCACATACTGTGGTTATATAAGCAGATATCCTAGCTCTTAGCAATTATGCTATGAAATATTTATGTTTATTTATTTTTGAGAGAGAGACAGTGTGAGCCAGGGAGGGGCAGAGAGAGAGGGAGACACAGAATCTGAAGCAGGCTCCAGGCTCTGAGCTGTCAGCACAGAGCCCGATGCAGGGCTCAAACTCACAAACTGTGAGATCATGACCTGAGCTGAAGTTGGACGCCCAACCAACTGAGCCACCCAGGTGCCCCTCTGCCCTGAAATATTTAAAGGGTAGGGGGTATGATGTCCGCTTACTTTCAGACAGTTGAGACAAAAAACTGTAGAATGAGTGGTAGAGTGAGTAGATGGGTAGATAGGTAGGTAGGTAAACAGATAATGATAAACAGAAATAGGTAAGTTAATTAGTGAAATTGGGTGAATGGTATGAAAAGGTTTCTTTGTACTTTTCGTGAAAGTTTGAGATTTTTTTTTTTTTAAGAAATACTTCTAAGTTCAGATAAAAGAAATAGATACAGTTGAAAATAGAGGGTATTGATAGTTTAGGGCTGCCTAAAGAAGTAAACTGAGCTATTGTCTGAATAGCATAAACAAGTTAGCCTAGGGGATATCAGATGTAATACTATTCCAGACAGAGGAAAGCAGTGCGGAGGTCTTCTGGTGGGAATGAGCTTGATATGGGTCAATGGGTAGAACAATGGCTAGTATAGCTACAGGGTAGTAGATGAAGAGAAGGTAGGAAGTTAGATAGGAAACAGTTCCTGTAGACTTTTGTAAGCCAGGGTGAGGAATTTGGATTTTATTCTAAGCATGATGGGTAGCCATTGAAGGGGAAGTAACACGACCTCATTTATATTTTATAAAGATCACGCTTCCTGTGGTATAGGGAGAATTGTATGGGGGCATGGCTGAAAGCAACACAACCAGAAGTGAAAAAAAAATGACAAGTTTGGATTAGGTTCATGGTGGTGGAGGATAGGTGGTTTGGTATGTTTTGGGGGTAGGTTGAGTTTTCTGAACTTGTTGATGGAATGAATGTTGAGAGAGAGAGAAGAGTGCTTTCAAATAATTATCACATCGGCCCTCATTGGTATTCACCCATTCATTTAAATACTTACGTGTTCATTCCCTGTGTGCCAGGCACTGCTGTAGGCATTGAAGTTACATTAGTAAGTAAAGCAAAGCCCCTGCCTTCATGGAGATTAAATTCTATGGGAAAGACAGTTAATAAAGATGATTAATAAGTAATAGGTATGTAGTCTACAATATATATGTTTTATGTATTTTTTAAATGTTTGATATGTATGTTACAAAAATGAAGTGCTAAGGAGAAAGGGAAAGGGCTTAAGAATGAAGATCCAGGTTAAGTTGAGGAAAGTATAGAAAGGGTAAGGATAGTCCCACCTTTTAGGTGGTGATTTTGAGAATGCAAAGAGATGATGGATATACAAGGTTCAGCACTTTATGTGACACTGTGCTTCTCACCTTTTGAGTCAATACTATGATGAAGATTGGGGATGATAGTTCCTTGTGCGGTACAATCTTGACTCTACTGGTGATGTTGCATTTATCTTTTTGAGCACAGGCAGTAAATCACCAAGTGAGAGGCTCAAGAATTTGGAGTAAAGTTGAAAGAAGTATAGCTCTCAGTAAGGCCTGGAAAGGTACATGTGAAACATAGAGTAGAAGACTAATTTGATAACAAAAATCTGCTCTTCTCTACAAATAATTTACAAGGTCTTTTTACTTCAACATTCACCTGTATCCACATGGGTTTTGAGGTGGTATGTGATAAAAGATATAAAAGCCCTTAAAACCAGCAGAGGTTCAAAGCCAAGGAATTTGGGGAAGGATCCTTAGTGAAATGGAGCTATTGCCACTCAGCCATACACTAACCTTTTAGCTAAAACAAAAAGTAAGAACACCTATCTAGAAGAGTCTTTTATCCTAGCTTAGTGAATCAGGAAAGATATGCTGTGAAGAGCTGATATCCAGGCCAGCTGTACATGTATGAATGAAGATTAAGAAGATTAAGAGAAGAGTTCCACAAAATATGAGGTCAAAAGTGGAGAATAATAAGCCTATGGAGGTAGTGAGTGTCTTAATTATACAGCATATTCTATGCTGTGTCCAGGAGCCTCAATTTAGGAACAATGTAGAAAGTAGGATTAAGACTCTTAGAGTCTGGTTTTTTTGTGTGTGTTTTTTTTAAGTGGGCTCCACACCCAGCATGGGGGGCTTGAACTCACCACACTGATAACCAAGAGTTGCATGCTCTCTGGATTAAGCTAGCCAAGTGGCCCTGTTTTTGTTTTTAATCAGGGAAGTGTGACTTGATTGACATTTTTGATGATGGAAGCTTCTGGGCAAAAAGTGAATTTTATAGGTGTTGTTTTAGAATCAGGGAGACCATTTTGAGATGATTACTATAATCTAGGCAAGAGATGGTGACAGTTGGAATTTTGTCTGTTGAAGGTTGAATAGAGGGCCAAAGGGTTTTTTTTTTTAATTTATTTTATTATGTTTTGAGTATTTTTGAGAGAGAGAGAGAGAGGACAGAGCATGAGTGGGCAGGGGTACAGAGAGAGGGAGACACAGAATCTGAAGCAGACTCCTGAATCTGAGCTGTCAGCATAGAGCCTGATGTGAGGCTCAAACCCCTGAGCCATGAGATCATGACCTGAGCGGAAGCAGGATGCTTAACCCACTGAGCCACCCAGGCACCCTGAGGGTCAGAGGGTTTGAACTGGATTGGGGGAAGGGTGTGATTCAAAGTAATGATTGGTTTTAAAATACAAATGAAAGTGAAAAGACTGAGCTGATCAGTTGTTGGTTTTAATGTGGCCTGTAAAGAGTTTCTGTGCTTGCTTTCAAGGGGAAGTTTAAAAAGGACAAATAAGCTTGAGTGCTGTATGTATTTTATTAGACATCTGGGGGTGGCAAAATAATTTCTGAAATATTTCTAGCAACTTTATTTTCATTTTTTATCTGCAGGACAAAAAAGTAAATTCTGGGGTTCTTTTTGATTAAATTAGCAAACCATATGGTGTTTACACAGACTGACTGCTCTGCGAGGTGGCTGTGTTATTTTTCTCTTTCAGGATATGATGCTTTACCTGATGCCAGTGTTCTGAAACATTTATTTTCTAATGAACAGTATGTGAAACAGTTATTCTAGTCATATTCTTTCTTTATTTCATTTATATTTTAAAATTTAATTCCAGTGTAGTTAATATACAGTGTTCTGTTCGTTTCAGGTGTACATTATAGTTTCCATATATTAATCAGTGTTCCTTATGTTAAGTGTACTCTTAATAATCTTTACCTATTTCACCATTACCACCCCCCCCCCCCCCACCCTCTGGTAACCATCTGTTTGTTCTCTATGGTTAAGAGTCTGGTTTTTTTGGTTTCTCCCTCCTCCCCCCCCCTTCCTTCTTTCTTTTTTTCCTCTGTTCATTTGTTTTGTTTCTTAAATTCCACATGAGTAAAATCATGGTATTTGCCTTTCTCTGACTGGCTTATTTCACTTAGTGTTATACTCTGTAGCTCCATCAATGTTGCAAATGGCAAGATTTCATTCTTTTTTATGGCTATATAATATTCCAGTGTATGTGTGTTTGTATACACGTAGAGATAGATATATATATTTATCTATGTATATATCTATCTATCTCTACACACACGTACATGTATAAAGATGTGGTGTACATATACGTAGATATATATAGATATCTACGTATATATCTACGTATTTATCTACATACACCTATATACATATATGTAGATATATATATATACCACATCTTTTTTCTTCATCTAACGATGAACACTTAGGTTGCTTCCATAATTCAGCTATTATAAATACTGCTGCAGTAAACATAGGGGGTAACATGTATCCTTTTTATTTTAATGATTTTTTTTGGAGAGAGAGCACATGGGCACACTCACAAGTGGGGGAGGGGCAGAGAGGGGACGGGAACAGAGGTTCCCAATCAGGCTCCTCACTGACAGCAGAGAGCTGCATGTGGGGCTGAAGCTCATGAACCCCAAGGTCATGACCTGAGCTAAAGTCGGACATTAAACTGATGAAACCACCCAGCACCCCATAAGCGCACCCATGTATCCTTTTTAGTTAGTGTTTTTGCATTCTTTGGGTAAGTACCCAGCAGTAGAATTACTGGATGATAAAGTGGTTTTATTTTTGTTTGAGGAACCTCTGTACTGTCTTCCACAGTGGCTGTTCAGATTGAATTCCTAGCAATAGTGCATGAGGGTTCCTATTTCTCCACATCCTCACCAACAGTTATCGTTTCTTATGTTTTTGATTTTAGCCATTCTGACCCATGTGTGGTGGTATCTCATTGTGGTTTTGATTTGCGTTTCCCCAATGATGAATGATGTTGAACAGCTTTTCATGTGTCTGTTGGCCATATGTATGTCATTGTCGTCGTCGTCTTATTTTTTGAGAGAGAGAGAGAGAGAGAGGATACAAGTGAGTGATGGGCAGAGAGAGAGAGAATCCCATGAGGGGCGGAAAGAGGGAGAGAGAGAGACAGAAGTGGGGCTTGAGCTCATCCAAAGCGGGGCTCGAGCTCATGAACAGTGAGATCATGACCTAACCCGAAGTCAGATGCTTGACTGACTGAGCCACCCAGGTGCCCCTGTATGTCTTCTTTGGAGAAATTTCTGTTCATGTCTTCTGCCCATTTTTTATTTGGATTACTTGGATTTTTTTCTCTTGTGTAGAGTTATGTAAATTCTTTATATAATGTGGGTTTTTGTTTTTAAGTAATCTCTGTGCTGAACGTGAGGCTTGATCTCAACTCTGAGATCAAGAGTTGCATGCTCTACTGACTGAACCAAACAGGTGCCTCATCTTTATATATTTTGGATACTAACCTTTTATTGGATATGTCATTTGCAAACATATCCCATTCCTTAGGTTGTGTTTTAGTTTTGTAGATTGTTTCCTTTGCTGTGCAGAAGCTTGTTATTTTGATGTAATCCAGATAGTTTATTTTTGCTGTTGTTTCCTTTGCCTCAGGAAACATACCTAGAAAGTTGTTATGGCCAGTGTCAGTTCCTGTGCTCTCTTCTGGGATTTTTATGGTTTCAGGTCTCACATTTAAGTCCTTAATCCACTTTGAATTTATTTTTGTGAATGGTGAAAAAAGTGGTCCAGTTTCTTCTTTTGCACATAGCTGTCTAGTTTTTCCCAGAACCATTTGTTGAAGAGTCTCTAGTCATGTTCTTTCTGGATGCCTCAGTTGATGTCACCATTTGTGTAGTGTTTAACTCTACTTTTCTATTAGTTTAATATTTTATAAAAATTAAATATGCACTATGGGTTTATACAGGGCTTTTCAACCTTTTCCCATCACAGCACACCGAAAAATTGGTAAGTTCTGATTGGCCATCCCAGGCTGAGGAAATCAATACTTCAGTATACCCAATCATTCACACCTCTTCACTGTTTCTTGGATTATAGTTTGGGAAGTTCTGCTGTAATAGAAGAGGTATAGAAACCTTTCTGTATTACATTTTAGTTAACTGGAATTAGGAAAAGAGTTCTAGGCTATACTGTGTATCAGATATGCTAGGTAGTTTCCAAGCGAAGAGCTCAAGGAACCCTGTGGGCTAGTGGAGAGAGGCACAAAAAATGGTGGTACAGTTTGACAAATGACATCGTACAGACATTTGTAAGGGGCTGCGAGAGTGCAGATGTGGGAAAGTTTAATTCTGTCAGAGTGCAGTTGAGGAGTCTCTAGGTGGGCTAATGAGATGAGGTTTGAGTTGGGCCTTAAAGTAAAAGTTTCCAAAGTGCCTGAGACAAGGAAGGCAGGGCAATTTGTGGAGAGGGAACAGTCTGTTTTATAGATTGTATGCCTGTTTAATTTCTATTGGAGATCTCCTCATAATCTATAAGTAGATGTTGGAACTTAGAAGTTTACTGTGATGGCAGATAACGTTATTCACCCTGCCAAAGTGCCCATCTACTTTCCATTTATGTTGTCTGGATTTAGTCCCCACTATAATAATAGCCTTGTATTTGCATTGTGCTTTTAATTTTGAAGGCTTTTTATCTTCATAATAGCCCCCCCCCCCCCCAGGGACGGGGAAATAAAAACCAGGTGGTAGTATTTTTATTTTCATGGAGGAAAAAAGTAGGACATTGTCATCATATTAGCAATTTTTCCCCAAGCTTGTTCATTAAGAGGCAAGGATATAAAATCTTGAAGAGAAATTTCTATGACGAATATCATTTCCCAGATAAGTTGTTTTTCTTTTGCTTGATTCCAAAGGGTGCTGCCTAACAGGAAGAACCTCTCACAATTCTCTGGGCACAGTCATAGTGCTGACTGATGGGGCGGTGACCTGGAGGGAGCCAGCAACGCGTATAGCATGGCTGCTGATCACAGAGCTAACAGCCTGACATCTGCAAGGTGCAGCTGTAGCCTTTAGTGGCAGCATATTCATATCTGTCTTCCTACTTGCTGAAGAAGCATGGGGTTTGGAGGAAGAATGCAAGATAAACCATTCCAAACATAGAGCGTGCTCCATCCCTAGAACTTACATTCCGTACTGGGTGGAGTTGTTCATGAGATCCCATAGTTGGTACTTTTCCCAGTTCATTTATTGCCATGTTTATTCCATCTTTCCCATACCAATTTTAGTTTAATGCCAAAATAAGATTGGGCGATCTGAACAGATGAATTGAGTGGGTGCTAATTGCACCACTAAAATGTTTGCCAAAGAGATCTTATATTCTAGCTGGTTTTGACTTGTTTCTATCCTTCAGCCTCTCTTGGGAAACACAGTAGAATACCTGGTTATATTTTAGGGTGTCATCATGAAAATGGTAATTTTAATGAGCAGTGATGGCTATTGACCCTTTATATGTGTGCCTATATGCCTCTAGGTAGTATTTATCTCTTTTTCTAAAGGTATCTGCATTTTTGGAAATACTGACGGAAGAAACTTTTTAGGTCATTGATTTTGAGGATCTATACTGAAAAGAAAAGGATGATCTTGGTGTGGAGCCAACATTTTCAAAATTGTGGTTTAATTTTTCTTACTCCTTGAGCCCATTCATTCGACAGACTGGGCCTGCTTTGTCAGAAGCCTCTCTGATTGTCAGTGGAGGTCATAAATGGGTGTCTACGTAATAACTTCTACTTCTGTGTTCTACTTTACCTGGGCCTACATTAGCTATAGACTCTACATTTACCTTCACACATTTTTGAAGAAAGAAACTGTATAAGAATATGAAGTCTCTTTGCACTAAGATCAATGTTCATTTCTTTTCTCTTATTAAATCCTTGGTCACAGTGTACAAACTTGATGGAATTCTATAATAATTTACTCTTTCAGCATCATTCAGTGTAGATTTCTTTTGGTATAGTTATGGGCTCTGGAGTCCAACAGAGCTATCACCTCTTAGCTGTATGACCTTGGGCATAATTCAATTTCCCTGAGCCTTATTTTTCGGCTGAGTAAAGTGTTAATCATGATGGTATGTCCCATTGTTTTGCTGTTGTGTAAATAAAATATTAACAGTGTTTAGCACCAATCTTTGCACATAATAAATTAATGTTATGTTATTTGCAAAGAATAAATGGAAATGGAGAGTAATGGTAGCTGTTATTATTATTATTGTAGTTGCTTCCTGACTTCTGTTATCTTTCCATGCAAGAAGGTTGCCCTACTCAAATCTTAGGTACATTGGAAATTTGCTTCATTATCAGTATGGATTAAGAAAAAGTGTATTGTGGGGTGCCTGGGTGGCTTAGTCGGTTGAGCGTCTGACTTTGGCTCAGGTCATGATCTCGCAGTCAGTGAGTTCGAGTCCTGCATCGAGCTCTGTGCTGACAGCTTAGAGCCTGGAGCCTGCTTCAGATTCTGTGTCTCCCTCTCTCTCTGCTCCTCCCCCAATCACACTCTGTCTCTCTCTGTCTCTCAAAGATGAATGAATGTTAAAAATAAAAATTAAATTTAAAAAAAGTGTATTGTGTTCATTAGTATCTGAAGAAAGGCTTTTAAATCAGTTTTCCTTTGTTATCAATTGGTAACTGTTTACTGCTCTAGAATAGACTAGATGGCTGCATAATACAAATAACATCAAAATGTCACACCTTAATATAAGCCTAATTCAGACAGTTGCAGGAACAACATAAAACCAAAAATAAATGGCTCCCTGCCAACACACATACACCTGACTTTTTTCCTTTACAGCTAATTACTTTGGTGTTTGTACATCAATTCAGATTTTATAAAAGCAAATTTTTACACATCTCTAAAATTTTGTAATGCTTTCTAAGGCACTTTGTATGATTGAATTGATTTACACTGAGTTTTAGTTTCCTTGGAAGTATTAGGGTTTTTTTCTGTTTGCTTGGTTTTAAGTTCTTTCCGTTTTATTTATTTGAGAGAAAGCATGAGTGGGGGAGGAGCAGAGAGGGAGAGAGAGCATCCCAAGCAGGCTCTGTACTAACAGCACAGAGATGGATGTGGGGCTTGATCTCACGACACTGGGAGCATGACCTGAGCCAAAATCAAGAGTCGGATGCTTGACCGAGCAACCCACCCCGGTGCCCAGAAGTGTTAGTTTTTTTTTTTTTTTAAATAGATCCATGGAAGATGGTAAAGTTGAAAAGTCAAGGCTATGAGTAGATAGAAAATTGGGACCTAAGTTGAATATGGAAGTGAAGTAGACAATTCCTGTTTGTTTGGGAAAAGAATGATAACCAAGGAAAATGAACTTCTGCTTGCAACCATTTGCTACTACTTTCCCTTCAATCATGTCTTTCGTACTTTTTTGTATTAGCAGGTTGTGGAGTTGCTGTACTGTCGTGTCCCACGAGGCTGGCACAGCAACCCTCTGCTTGCAATGCCTACAGCTATCATCCACAGGGACCAAGCACATGGCGTTGTAGTGTATTTCCAGATGTCCTTCTGTCTGGTTGGATGACTTAGAGCCTAAGCAGGGTGTTTGCCCTAGAATAGGAGAAGAATTGTTACTTTGGCATAAGGCCCTTCCTGGCAGCATTCCCACGTCTGTTATTGATTAGAAGTGAATGCTGGTCAGTCAGGATGCAGGAGTGCTGGTCTGATTATCAAGCTTACCCTTCAGGATGAAAAACTGCAGGAAATTTGAAGGATGGCATAAGCTGGCTCTAAAGAAGTGCTGAAAGAAGACCCTTTCATAGCTATTGTACCGAGACCTGATGTGCAGCCTGAGTGATTTCCACGTGCCAAGGAGATATCCTACCATCAGAAGCTTCCCTTAGAGGAGGGCAGCAGAACAGGTGGTGGATAGCCTTTGGAGTTGATTTTTCTTAAATGTGTATCATTCAAATAAAATGCACAGATACTATGTTCTAATAAGTTTTTTTTTATAGTTACCACTTTTGTGTAACCATAGTGTTAACTAAAATTTAAAACACTTAGATTTACCAGAAAATTAACCTCCTGCAACCAATATCTCATTTCTCTCCCTGTATTTCCATTTCTTTAAATACAATTGTTTGTTTGTTTAGAGAGGGAGTGCATGCGAGCAGGGGAGGGGCAGAGGGTGAGGGAGACAGAGAATCTTAAGCAGGCTCTACATTCTGCATGGAGCCTGACGCAGGGCTGATCTCAGGATCCTGAGATCATGACCTGAGCTGAAATCAAGAGTTGGATGCTTAACTGAGCCACCCAGGTGCCCCATCCCCCTATATTTCCATTTCATGTAAAAGGAATCATGTAGTGTGTATTCCTTTGTGTCTGGCGCTTGTGTTTTTGAGTTTTATACAATGTAATTGTATGAATGAGTGTCTTGTTCCTTTTTAATGTTCTTGGTATTCCATTGTATGGATGTACATCAGTTTATCCATTTACCTGTTGCTGGACATTTGGGTTGTTTCCAGTTTTTTGCTAATATGAATAAGACTGCTATAAACATTTTTGTAGTTTTTGTGAACATTTGTTTTAATTTCTCTTGGTAGAATTATTCAGTCATTGGGTAGATATGTGTTTACTTTTATAGAAAACATCTAGGCAGTTCTCCAACAGTCCAAAATGGTTGTACCTTTTACACTCCTCTATCAGTAATGTATGAGAATTCCATACGCTTCATATCCTCCTTAACATTTTTTATTTTAACTATTTTAGTGATTGTGTGATGGTAGCTCATTATGATTATAACATGCATTTTCTTGATGATTAGTGATGTTGACTACCTGTATGTATTGGACATTGCTTTATCTTCCTTTCTGAAGATACATTTGTTCCATCTAAATATTATCTATTCAAATCTCACTTTCAAAAATTAGGTATTTAAGTTTTTATTGTTGTTGTTTATTGTCAGAATTCTATATACATTCTAGATAAGAGTCATTTGTTAGATATATGAGCTGTGAGTAACTTTTTTTTAATCTATGGCCCATCTGTCCATTTAAAAAAAAATTTTTTTTTTAATCTTTATTTATTTTTGAGAGACAGACAGAGTGTGAGCAAGGGAGGAGCAGAGAGAGAGGGAGACACAGAATCTGAAGCAGGCTCCAGGCCCTGAACTGTCAGCACAGAGCTGGACACAGGGCTTGAACTCACGAACCGTGAGATCATGACCTGAGCTGAAGCCAGACACTCAACCGACTGAGCCACCCAGGCACCCCGCATTTGTCCATTTTCTTAATGGTATCTGCTGATGAGCAGAAAATCTTAATGTTCATAAAGCCTAATTTATCAATTAAAAAAATTTTTATGGCTTGCATATTTGTTGTGTGACCATCCAGGTTTTGTGTGACCATCCAGGCTTTGCTTACCATAAGGTCATGAAGATACTCTTCTGCTCTGTTTCTAGAAACTTTCTTCATATTAGTCTGTAATCCATGTTGAAACAGTTTTTGTAGATGGAATAACAGTATCAAGACTAGTTTTTTTCTATTTGAATAACCAGTTTCAACAATACTTGTTATAAAAAGACTTTTCTTTCCTCGTTGAATTGATTTGGCACTTTTACTAAAAATCAGTTGCCATTGAGTAGTTTGTTCTCTAAGTTTGTTCTTTTTTGAGATTGTTTGACTGTTCTGTACCCTTAACATTATCACATAAATTAGCTTATTGGTGTGTTTTTCTCTCTTTTTTGCTTTTTAATGCAGAGATAGTCTGGAATTTCTAAAACTTTTACAAAATCAGGAATATACATTTTATGCAATTTCAATAAAAAATTGCAGAGTAATATTACTGTACAGTATAATTTCTCTGTTATGTTTAAAATACATATTTATAAAAGCATGGAACAAAGTATTAAAATAGAAGAGGGCTTTGTGTTATCCCCCAATGGAAGCAAGTCCAACATTTACCTTGTTTTTATTTGGATTTAAATCAAGGCTGAAGTTCTGGTCCTAATTTCCCATCCTAATTGGTTTTTAATCTAATAGTCTTATTATTGAAAAAACTTGTATAGCCCACTAAGAAATACCTAAGAGTTGACTTAAACAAATTTAAAAAAATTAAATAAAGATTAAGTGTGTACTATGTTCTGGCCTTTGGACTTGGCACTGGAATATAGCAGTGATCAAGAGGCTCCAAATCTCAGGGGGCTTACAACATGAGAGGCAGAGGCTGGCCTCTTCTGAAACAGAAATGAACAAATTATAAATCAAGCATTTGAGATTTTTTTTTTTTTTAAAGTCTGGGTATTCTCTCTTTTTTTTTTAAATTTTTTTTTAACGTTTATTTATTTTTGAGACAGAGAGACACAGAGGATGAACGGGGGAAGGTCAGAGAGAGAGGGAGACACAGCATCTGAAACAGGCTCCAGGCTCTGAGCTGCCAGCACAGAGCCCAATGCGGGGCTCGAACTCACGGACCGCGAGATCATGACCAGAGCCAAAGTCAGACACTTAATCAGCTGAGCCACCCAGGCGCCCCCAAGCATTTGGGATCTTGTGATATGAACGAAAGTTTCTTGATGTTGTTTATTATGTTACAGCTGATAGATGTGTTAAAAATATCACCCCCCCCAAAAATATCACCCAAGTGATATACCTTACCATTTGGGTAGGACTCATCTGCAGCATACAGCTACCCTTGCTAACTTTTGTATTTTCTTTTGTTTGTTTTTAATTTTAATTTTTTAATGTTTGTTTATTTTTGAGAGAGAGAGAGACAGAGCACAAGCAGGGGAGGGGCAGAGAGAGAGGGAGACACAGAATACCAAGCAGGCTCCACTCTGTCAGCACAGAGCCCCATGCAGAGCTCGAACTCACAAACTGTGAGATCATGACCTGAGCTGCAGTCGGACCCTTAACCTACTGAGCCACTAGGCGCCCCTGTTTTTGTTTTTTAATGAAAATATGTCCTGAGGCCTTACTATAGAGTATGAACATTGGGATGATTGAGTATGTATATCCATGGTTTTGTCAGTTATGTAGTTACCTTCTAAAATTTTCGTGGCAAAGATTTGTTTTGTACCTGTGATCAGTATTGTGACTCAGGTTCTTTGTTTTTGTTTTGGGTTTTTTTTGGAGGGAGGGGTGTTTTATTTTAATCCAGAGGAACCAGAGGTGTTAGCCTATGTTTTAAAACTCACATTTGATAGTGGTACAAACAGCTGTCACACTGAATAATTGTCAAGTCATTATGAGGGTTTCTGTTGCTCACTAATCTAGGTATAAATCTGGATTTTTAACCACATGTGATGGGTAAAAATTAGTTCTTGGGAGAGTTTATGCTGTGTAGGCCATCTGTTCCTACAGATGAACAGAATGAAATGTTAGCCTTAAAATCTGCAAGCCAGTGAACTAAGATGTGTGATAAGGTGGGCTGAGTGAAGTTTCTAGAGAAGACACTTGAAACTTGGCGTCTGTGTGCGGATGACCATGGATTTGGTTGCAAAAGGAGTAGTGTATGTGGCTAATACCCTTTATTTGATGGACAGGAGTCTTTGTTTTTAGCTGATTCTCCATGGTGGCCATCAACCTGTTTTATCATCTAACACAGTATGATTTGATTGTTTTTTTATAAGATTCAGGTAAATTTTCCCTTTTCTGTGTGCCTCCACTCCCAGTCTACTTGAGGTCCTCTCCTTTAATTCTTATCACCTAGCTATATCATTAACTCCTTTGAGGGTTGGAATTGTAGCTTCATCTTTGCATTACATGCACTTAGTACAGTGCTTGGGTCATGTTAGTCTTTCAGTGATGATTGATAAAATGAATCATCATTGCAACTTCTTGCTTTAGGAATGACAACAACTTATTTTTTCCACATTCCCTTTCAGTTTTGGCTATGAATATACTTTTTACGTGTTATTTCCATGAATTTTTTATCTCTTGTGCCTCCTGTCAAGGCGTTTTCTATGTTGCCGTTTATTTATCTGTCATGATTTCAGTGAAGAAATAGACCCAGACTGTGCATTGTTTTCGTCATGTAACATTTGTAATTAGATTACAATTTTTTTGTAATTTGTAATTATAATTAGATTGTTGATTAATTAGATTGTATTGCCATTTACCAATCCTCTATATATGTAAGAGCACTGTTGCATGTATTTGAGCAATCTGTTGTTTCAGTTTAGCCATTACTGTAAAATAGTCACAAGATAATGGGCCTGTTCCCAGGGCCACAGCCCAAGCCCCTTATCTTTGTTTGGTCTCCTTTTCTTTGGAGAGAGTAACCCGTATGGTTTTGTAGTTTAACGTTCTTCAACTAATTGGGGAGATCCAATTATTTCTCTGAACCAGTATTTTGATCTAATGTTTGATTAGGTTTTAGAGAGTATCTTCTTTATTTCTGAGTTATGTGTACGTGAAAAGTCTTAGTATTTTATTTTAAGTAAATTGTATTTAGTAAATATTTTTAGATCACCTTGTTTCTGAAAAAGATAAAATCACACACGCTTGACAATGTGTTATTTGTTGAATTAAAATAATAAATCCTAGAGGGATGTTGGTTAAATATATTTCAGTCCTAAGTCACCTTGTTTGGATTCAGGTGGTAACCAAGTCTCTGCTAGCAGTGTATTTAGAAACCATTTCATCAGATGTATTTTTCTGCAGGGAGTTCTGTTGTAGTATGCATTCATTTTCAGTACTAGCACACTCAGAGGACAACTGTCTCAAGGTGATAGGAGCACTTTCTTGTACCCCCTCTTGTACCAACTGTATCATGCATTTAATCATTGTGGACTTGCTCTCTATATTCCTTCTTGATTGTGTGCTCTTATCTTTATCATTAGGTTTAAGTGACATTTTAGGTTTAGATTTTTTCCTCAGCCCATTAGGTAAACTCTAGCCAACTTCTACAGCTGGCTTCCAGGTAGGTGTAATAGAAGTAATAATAAGAATAATAGTAGATGATGGTGGTGATGGTATGTTTTGTAAGTGGTTTGCAGTTTAGAACAGGATTATTAACCTTATTTCCTGATGACAAAACAGGTTGGACAGAGAGGCCCGCTTAACTGCCTATTTTACTTAGATGTGAACCACTGTTTTAGATGTACTTATTTGTTTAAGCATTTACTGGGTACCCCCCACAAAAAAAAAAAAAGGTAGCCTTTAAACTCACAATGAGATTTTGACAGGTTAACTGACATGCCTTTGGTCATACAACCAAGTTACTGGGATTGTATCCTAGGACAGTTGGGTTAACTAAGCATGTTTTTACCTATTTATGCCTCTCAGGAGGAGTAGGACTGGGGTCTAGGGCTTCTGACTCTCAAATTTTGGTTTTTCTGTCATGCTTCCTATTTCAAATAATTTGTCCCATTGTTCCTGACCCTAACTGCTTGTCAAAATTTTGGATTCAAAAATGAAGTCATGGTAACTAGATCATATTGCTTCTGTGTGAAGAAAGACTTCACATGTTAGGAATGCTTGGCAGCCCAGAGGATGTCTTATAATTCTCCTGTAGAAAAGGAAGTTTAGTGAGAGAGCAAATGAGAATATTTTATAAGCAGTGTTCCAAAAGGATTCGAGGAAATTGGTATTTACCCATTACTCCCACATGTCCTCAATTCCATTTTTGTGTTCCTTTCCATACTCTGACTACATGTATTTGTTTTTTTTTAAATAAATAATTGTAATTGTACTGTACATATAATTTTTGTAGGAGGCTTACCCACACAGTTTTGTATTGTATGCATTTCCCCAAGTGTTGAATGATTTTCATAATTATAATTTTTAATGCTTTCACAGTTCACATTGACATGCGGTTCCGCCATTTAATTAACCATTTCTCTGTGGTTTAAATTGCTTTTTCCCTTGAGTTATTTTCTAAGGACATATTCCCAGGAGTGAGGTCACATAGTCAAAGTGTATGAAACATTTTTCTGGCTGAGAAATCATTTTTTAACCACACTAATTGAATGTCGGTACTTTAACATACATTTATTTCTGCGCTTTTCCTTCCTAGTACATTAGTAATCGGATACTGTAACTAATGGAAGGTAACAGGCATATAGATAAAGCCTTACAGTTTGAACTGGAAATACATCATAATTTTCTCCCAAAATTCACTATCCCATTTCGTTATGCTTTGCCAGAGTGATGGAGGACTGGCTGAGGAAATGTGGAGAAATTGCTATTAAAACCTTGGCCATGGTAAATTGAAAGTAAACTTCAGGAGAAAAGCTTAGCTGTAGAAGAAAAGCATGATTACTCTTTGTGGTTGGCTATTGAAATAAGAGTTTAATCCTTTTGTCCTTTGCACACCAGTCTCTATTTGATATGTGATATTTGCCCACTCCCCTAAAAATGTAGCTAATTAATGGGTATGGTACTTTATGTTGTAATTCTGTCAATACTGCAATTAATTATTATCATTTTTCACTTATTTTAAAAATGAGTAAATGAAGGTTCCTGTTAATGTTCGTTCTTTATTTACTCAAAACAGTGGTATTTGCTCATCCTATCTTCTATGAAAGTTTTCTTTTCTTCTATGAAAGTTTTAAGCAGAGATGGGATTCATGAAAACCATTTATATTCTGTAATAGATTCTTGCATTGAGTTTGAGTTCAAAATAGATAAAATCTTGAGATCCTTCACAGTCAAGAGTTTCTAAGTAATCAAAAGTACTTTGTGGAGCCTAGAGGGCCAAGGGGACTCATAATCAGGAAGTAAAGATAGAAAGGCAGCTCTGAATCAGGATAAAGTCCTGTGATCCTATAGAGGTATGTATTTTGACTATTAATTTTTTTTCCTTAGAAGATTCATGATTAGGGCACAGAAATTCAAGATTATTCTAGTTTGAAGCTGGAAACTGGATTGCTAGCTTTCTCAAAGTACATAGGAGAGTTTACCAAGAATTGTCTTTACCCAGATCTAAACTTCTCTACTTAAATGTAATATTCTTTGCCTTTGCTGATTGAAATTACTTTTAATTACATTCCCTTAGATAAGTATGGAAAACATTTTGGATGTTTCCAAGACCAAAGTTTAAATCATTTTACATGTACTTCGTTTTAACTTGTTATGTCTGGGCTGTTTTGGCATTTAAAGCCATTAATCTTAACTCACAATTTCTGTCCCAAGACAAATGAGAGGCAGATGCTCACATCTGGACCATTTGTTCCAAACATTGTTTCATTCACATAGTTTAAATTGCAGTAGAAATTTTGATAGTGATGAAATCAGGAATTTAGAGTGAATCATTGGGTCTTTCCTTTGAATGGGGAAGATTGTAACTTCCAACTTAATATAGACCTATAGACTTAAATATTTTTTGTGGATATTATAATTTACAATATGCATTGTTAGTCTGTTTTAGCCTTCTTAAAGTGTTATTTAAAATGATAAACTTTTAGGGGCTCCTGGGTGGCTCAGTCAGTTAAGCGTCAGGCTCTTGATTTCAGCTCAGGTCATGATCTCATGGTCTGTGGGATCGAGACCCACATCGGAGCGTGCTTGGGATTTCCTCTCCTCTCTGTGCCTGCTTGCATGCGCATATGCATGTGCTCTCTCTCAAAAATAAATAACATTAAAAAAATTAAAATGATAAACTTTTAGAGGGAAAAGTGAACACTTGAAGTATTGTCTGTAATTAGAATAGAAAGTTAGGTGTAAATAAATAAATGTATATATATTTAAACCCAAAAAGTACCATTGCTATTCAGCTCACTGTATTTCTTTCTTGCCCTTTCATTTCTGGCCAGTTTGAAAGATTTAAACTGCATTATCGTTTCTTTTATTCCTTGGTTTGTTATAAAGAACAATACTGTATGTAAGAGTAACACAGCATAATCAAACAAGATGATCCCATAATGCAGGGATAGTTCAACATTTAAGGACCCAAAAGGAGAAATAAACTATCATTTTAATAAATAGATCCCTTCTCCTTATAGAAAAGCTTTCAGTTTAATCAAAACTGAAGACCTGGGGCGCCTGGGTGGCGCAGTCGGTTAAGCGTCCGACTTCAGCCAGGTCACGATCTCGCGGTCCGTGAGTTCGAGCCCCGCGTCAGGCTCTGGGCTGATGGCTCGGAGCCTGGAGCCTGTTTCCGATTCTGTGTCTCCCTCTCTCTCTGCCCCTCCCCCGTTCATGCTCTGTCTCTCTCTGTCCCAAAAATAAATAAAAAACGTTGAAAAAAAATTTAAAAAAAAAAAACAAAAACTGAAGACCTATTTTTAGTAAAAACAAGTAAAAGGCCCCAAGTTTTTGGTAGATGGAAACTTCAAGGATATAAATGCAAAACATACTCTTTAAATTAGAGCTCACACTTAAAGATGGTGAAAGGCAGTAGAGTTTGGTTTGGGCTGTGGGAGATGCACAAATGAGAGAACCCGACCTACAGTTTGGGGGTTGGAAGTCCAGCCAGGCACAAAGAACACAAGGAGGCTGTGGTGACACCTCCCCTGGTCTTTATCTGATGTGGGCATAAAGACCACATCAGATCGCTTCTCCCAGATTCATTGTAATAAAGCATCTCAGCAACATATGCATCTTACATTCCTCAAAGATTGAGGTCAATAAAATGATTAGTTAATTGAGTTCTCTTTATATTTACCTTACTTTCTGGAAA
The DNA here is from genome assembly GCF_028018385.1 of Neofelis nebulosa. Lineage (NCBI taxonomy): Eukaryota > Metazoa > Chordata > Mammalia > Carnivora > Felidae > Neofelis > Neofelis nebulosa. Next base: position 116,231,084 of record NC_080790.1, read on the forward strand.
GGAAGAATAAAGCAAAACTATCCTGCCCTTAATTGCTCAACCTTAATTGTGTGAGGTCATCATTGTCCAAATTTCCCTTGAAAATGACAAAAAGATGAATTTGTTTCTGTGGCTTGGGGTCTCTGCTAGGTTGTTCTATTTTTATTTAATTTGATTGTCAACAGCAACCCTGGCAGCTAGACAGTATTGACTGCATGTTATAAGCAAGAAAACAGACTTTGAGAAGGAACTATTCCTGCTATCAAAGAGCTAGACAAGGGGCACCTGAGTGGCTCAGTTGGTAAAGTGTCCAACTTCAGCTCAGGTCATGATCTCACGGTTGTCTCCCTCTCTATCTGCCGCTCCCCTGCTCGCTCACTTGCTCTCTCACTCACTCTCCAAAAAAAATTAAAAAATAAACATTAAAAAAAAAAAGAAGCTAGACAAGTAGCAGAGCCTCAATTTGAATCCTGATCATCTGCCTGAATCTAGAGACCATGTATTTTTTTATCAGTATATCATATTCCTCTAAAAGAGCTGTCCAAGAAAATATAATGCAGTCCACAAATAGGGGCCACATATGTAAATTTTCTAGTAGCTTTATTTAGAAAAACAGATGAAATTAATAATATAGGTCTAAAATATTTCAACAGGGGTGCTGGGTGGCTCAGTCTATTGAGTGTCCAGCTTCGGCTCAGGCTATGATCTCACTATTGGTGGGTTCGAGTCCCGTGTTGGGTTCTGTGCTGACAGCTGGGAGCCTGGAACTTGCTACGGATTCTGTGTCTCCCTCTCTCTCTGCCCCTCCCCTGCTCATGCTCGCTCGCTCGCTCTCTCTCTCTCTCTCTCAAAAATAAACATTAAATTTTTTAAAAATATTTCAACATATAATCAGTATTAAAACCTGAGATATTTTACATTCCTTTTCTTTAGTACTAAATGTTGAAACTTGCTGTTATTGTACTCAGTATATTTCAATCTAGACTAGCCACATTTCAAGTGTTCATTAGCCATTTATGGGTAATGGCTACCATATTGAGCAATGCAGCTCTATATTGTGAAATCCTCTGCAAAAATCTATACCTTGAAAACGTGAATTTGTGTAATATTATAGAAAGAATCTTTCATTACACATGGATTTGCCAGAAACTTTTTCTGAATAACCAGAATTTGGAGGATATTTGTTGACATGACTCGAGGACATCTACTCATATACTCAAAAATGTCTATAATCCCGTTGTCCTGTCAGAGAACTTCCAGAAAGTAGTTAAAAGAAACCATCAAACCTTTAACTAGTTTTTGTTATTTTTTTAAAGTACTTGTTTCCCAGAAAGGGGGTTTAATAAATAAACTGTTAGAAACCAGGTTGAATCAAATACATAGAATTTCCCCCCCTTCTTGACATCCTGTGGCTGTAGGTGCCACAGGAATATATAGTTTGGTGGTTTTGCACAACCATTTGCTTTTGATTACTCATGATGAGATAGTTTTCTTCAAATATTTGACAATGTTAAGACCCCTGGAAACAGAACTATTAGTGACCATTGCCCAGAACTACTTCTTGGCTGTCTAGCAGTGGCATGTGCTATTTTTGTAATAAGGCAAAGTGCTCAGTGCCCAGAGTTCCTTAACAGAAGCTGGTATCAGCCATTCAGGGAGGTTGTCCAGACCTTCCCATTTTGGAAGACAGCTTGATCTTTGGTCTCTGATATACTCCTGGC